>NC_135236.1:319179773-319482804 GCF_051348905.1 Ranitomeya variabilis
GTGATTGTTAATTTAGTGTCAGGTGACTGACAGCTGTGGGCCTAAAGTTGTGAAACTGCAGGTTAAAAGAGGGAATGCTACTTACAACATGAGTGGGAAAAATCGAGGTTGTGGTGGAAGGGAGAATAAGCTTTGTGTGTAAATGGGTTAGGTGTTTATGTGAATGAAAGCTTAACTGAACAGACAGCGTCTCGTCCTATCCAAAGACCACTGACAACATCTGTTACTGGCTGGGCTGTTTGACTCCCTTTCTTTGACAGCCGCACAGTGGTACGCTTCGTAGATGAGGCCCACAAACAGCATGTGCTAAAGTCCATGGCAAGCACTGCATCAAGTGGAATCTTTTCCTCTTTCTCCACCTTAAAGGGAACCTGTCAGCAGGAATATGCTGAATTACCTGCAGGCAGTGTCAGGTTGACACCATTATTCTGATTAAAATAAGTTTTTCATTGATGAAATCCATCTTGTGGTTGTTATCTAATCTTTATTTTCATTTTTGAGTTAATGATATGCTCGTGCTTCTGGGCGGGTCTGGGGGTGAGGTCTTCATGTGATGCTCTTATAAGGTATTCAACAGTATGGGTTCTGACAGGTTACTGATCCATCAGTGATCTGCCCCTATTTTTCATAATGAATATTTAATATATTATTAAAAAAATCATCTTCTGCAGGCAGGCATCGGCAACAGCATAATCACATCTATTTTTTTTTTGATGCTCTACATTATTTATTTCCTAAAAAAACAAAAAAAATCACTCTGAAAATGGTGCCGGCTGCACCTGCGCAGTAGCAGCTATCGGCTATCCAAAAGCTGCTATAGCGCAGGCACCGGCTGCGACATCTTGCTAGAGAAAATAAAATAAATTGCGTCCTTCAAGATGACGCCGCCAGCGGATGAACAGTAGCATCTATCGAATCACCGATAGCTTCTACTGCGCAGACACGGCTGGCGACATCTTGCTAGAGAAAAGAAAAAAATTGCCGCCACTAAGATGGCACCAGCAACACCTGCGCAGTAGCATCTATCGGTGATCTGATAGATGCTACAGTGTAGGCGCTGGTATCTCAATCTTGGAGAAGGCAATATTTTCTCTCTCTACCAAGATGGCACTGCCTCCGCAGTAGCAGCTATCGGATCGCTAATAGTTGCTACTGCGCAGGTGCGGCTGGTGCCATTTTCAGACTGATATTTTTTAGGAATTAATGTATACTATCAAAAAATAATTAAATACACATAGATGCAATCATGCTGCAGCGCAGGAGTCAGCGCCTGCCTGCAGATGGTGATTTAAAAAATATATATATTTAATATTCACTATGTAAAATATGGGGCAGGTCAATCCATATTTCACAATCCTGTTGACAGGTTCCTTTTAGCATCACACACAGTACATTCCTCAGAGGCAGCACCCCAATTATCCTTTTGCTTTCTGGCATCCAGAAGAGGAAAGCATCTGCTCCGGTGGCCAAAATGTTTTCATGTTGGATCTGGGGCCAGACAAAGTAGTGTCCAAGTAGAATCCAGACCCTTGTCACCAGATGTTAACCACCAAAGGTAGAGGTGATCCTGATTAGACACAGAATGTATTGTGATGTCAGGGCAGGAAGATGAGGGTGACTCTGGTGGTAAGGAATGTGAGAACAGAGAGGATGACAATGAGCATGTAGATCCCACTTGGTGTGAACCCAGAAGTATGCAGCTGAGTATCTCAGCAGAGGAGTTTGAGGAGGAGGAAGATGAGGAGGTTATGTTGTGGTTTCTCACACAGTGACAAACTGATGCAACTACGCCAAACACTGCATCTTGAGCATCAACTGTGGCTGTAGTGAGCATTGCTCATGAGTGTGCAGTTCACAGGGGCGGCAAGAGTCACCTAGCATGGTGTTTTATAAGACCGCAAAGGATTACCCATCACACGGTATCTGTCAAATTTGCAAAAAAAACCTGAATAGAGGCAAAAATTGCAATAATAATAATAATCTTTATTTATATAGCGCCAACATATTCCACAGCGCTTTACAGTTTAACAGTTTCAAGCACAACAGTCATAGGTAACAATGTTAACAAGTTGCAATAACAATGTTAACAATGTTGCAATAATTTGACAACTACATGCATGAACCGGCACATGTGCAATCAACATGCCTTAGTGTGGGAATCTCGCTGTGCTAAAGTGTGGACTAGCATGCCTCATCAACCACCGGCTGTACCATCAATACCATCTGCTGCTTCTTCCTCCTCCGTCACCATTCCAAGTCTACTCATACAGGTCTTTGGCCACAGAAACTACAATTTGCTTACTCACCACAGTCGGGAGGAGTGAGAACAGGTCATCTGATTCGGAAGTAGACATAACTGCTGCTTTTGTTTCACCTAGCACAACACATCTTTCTCATTCCATCTCGGCTTGCACCTCACTCACAGTCCAGCAGTTTGTCCTGTTTGTCCTGTTCTCCATAGTGAGCCCTCTCTCAGCACAGCAAGTAGCCCTCGGTCCCACGGTTGTGGTCACGAAAAAGAATGTTTCTACCTACACATGGCAAAGCTAAGAGCTTCATCTCCACCATCTCCAATCTGTTGGCCATGGAAATGCAGCTTGTCCACCCGGTGTATACATACGGTTTCAGAAAGTTGATGGACATTGCAAACCTCCAGTACCAGTTGCTCAGTCACCATTATTTCTCTAAGAAAGCTGTGCCTGCGCTAAACCAGCATGTCGCCAACAATATCACCCATTTCTTGAAAAAATCTTTGTCTGCCAGAGTGCATTTCACCACTGATACCTAGATGAGCAAGCATAGGTAGGGGTTTACATCTCGCTGACTGGGAACTGGGTGACTGTGGTGGCTGTGTGGGCAGGCGGTCATGGGGCTGCTTCCCAAATCTCTTAATTCCTAAAGCTTGCAGGACAAACCTCTATATCTAACAGTTCCTCCACTTCTTCTGTCTCCTCCACCTTCTCTAAAGCCTCCATCTACACCCTCAATGTCTTCATTATTCAGACCCATGTTCCAACAGTGCGGATAGCGTCTCCCCCATCTCCATACTGCGCAGCCATGGCTCACCACAATCAGGCAGTGTTTAAATTAATATGCCTTGGAGATCACAGTCACAGAGCTCAAGAGTTGTGGACAGGTATTTAGGCTGAATTAAAGTAATGGCAGTTACTCCACTAAACCTTGAGCCAGGGAAGGCTGTGTGCGATAACAGTGCAAATCTGGTGGCGGCCCTGCGCAATGGTAACGTCACAAAATTTATTGCATGACTCCCATCCTCAACCTGGTGGCACATAAATTTCTCTGCCACTATTCCGGCCTTGATGTGCTGCTGCAGCAAGTACAGTCACTATGTGCTTACTTCCAATGATCGCACTCCGCAGGTCATCGACTTGCATCACTACAGAGGTCTTTCAACCTAACAGTAACCGTTTGAGTAGCGATGTTCTGAAATGGTGGAATTCCACTCTGCACATGTTGCAGCCGCTGTGGCAGCAGCGACTATCTCTGGTGCAGTATGTTCTTTTGCACAGCCTGGGCTAACGCAGTCTGAATGTGGTGGAAATCGCTCTTGCGGAGTTTCACAGTTGAAGGACCTCTGAACCCTTCTGCCATGATTTGAAATGGCTATTAAGATGGTTAGCACTGACAATGGCATAATCAGCATCACTATTCTGGTCATCTACATGCTGGCGCACACTTTGATTAGTCTGCATGTGAAAGTGATGGTCCCAGAGAAAAAGGCAGAATCAGATGAAGATTTGGAAGGGATAACAATATCTAAAATTTCCAGACTGTCGTCACACAGGCAGGTGCCATGGGAGGCAGGCTTACAGCAATCAAGGGGGGGGCTCATGGTACCAGACAAACTGTTAGTGAAGATGCAGGAGCCAAGGAACAAATGTAGGAGGGTGAGGTGATGGATGTGCAACAGTCAGGAGATGAAGAGATTAATGATCCACTCTTTGTTGTCCATGGTTGGTGGGAAGGGATGGAGGAAGCAACCTTGATTGTTACCTCGCCACCAACTCACCATGGACTTGGACCTCATGGAAGTGCCCGACACATGAGCGCCTCCTTGCTGCACTAGCTTCAACATGATGCATGTATTCTTAGGGTTAGAAATAGTGCTGATTAATGGGTTGCCACTCTGTTAGATCCCTGGTACAAAAGTAAATTTAGCCAGTTGCTTCCCCCCTAAAAAGGGATGCGCACATGCTGGAGTATCAAAATACACTTGTAGAGTGGTTTTCCTCAAGACAGCAGTGAGGCACCCACTGTGCATCCTAGTTTTAGATGTCCAACCCCAGGAACATCAAGGCGTCATTGCAAAAACATTAGCAGAAGCAGTGTATGTGGCATAAGCAATTTCTCTGAGTCATTTCATGCATTTTTTAGACTAGCCCATGCACCAGCAGAACAGATTACAAGTCTGACATGTTGTAATTGACCGAAGAGGATGGTTCAGGAGTATCTGGAGCTCAATATCAATGCCATCAGCGGGCTTTGGACCCTTTTACTTTTTGGTCTTCAAAATAGAAAAGTGTCACCAAATCCAGACTCATAATGTGACCTTTACCAATAGCTTGGTCACTACGTTTACCTCCATATATAGCAATATAAAGATAGGAGAAAAGCATGGAGTTTGTTTAACCCCTTCCCGACATGTGACGGTATAGTACGTCACATGTCGGGACCCCCGCTTTGATGTGCGCTCCGGCGGTGAGCGCACATCAAAGTCGCGACATGTCAGCTGTTTTTTACAGCTGACATGTGCGCGCAATAGCGGCGGGTGAAATCGCGATCACCCGCCGCTATTAACTAGTTAAATGCCGCTGTCAAACGCAGACAGCGGCATTTAACTACCGCATCCGGCCGTGCGGCCGGATATGAGCGCATCGCCGACCCCCGTCACATGATCGGGGGTCGGCGATGCTCCTCCATTGTAACCATAGAGGTCCTTGAGACCTCTATGGTTACTGATTGCCGGTGGCTGTGAGCGCCCCCCTGTGGTCGGCGCTCACAGCACACCTGCAAATCTGCTGTGTAGCAGCGATCTTATGATCACTGCTGCATAGCAGAACCGATCGGGCTGTGCCTGCTTCTAGCCTCCCATGGAGGCTATAGAAGCATGGCAAAAGTAAAAAAAAAAAGTTTTTAAAAATGTGAAAAAAATAAAAAAAATATAAAAGTTTAAATCACCCCCCTTTCGCCCCAATCAAAATAAATCAATAAAAAAAACCCCCAACCTACACATATTTGGTATCGCCGCGTTCAGAATCGCCCGATCTATCAATAAAAAAAAAGCATTAACCTGATCGCTAAATGGCGTAATGAGAAAAAAATTCGAAACGCCAGATTTACGTTTTTTTGGTCGCCACGACATTGCATTAAAATGCAATAACGGGCGATCAAAAGAATGTATCTGCACCAAAATGCTATCATTAAAAACGCCAGCTCGGCACGCAAAAAAATACGCCCTCACCTGACCCCAGATCACGAAAAATGGAGACGCTACGAGTATCGGAAAATGGCGCAGTTTTGTTTTGTTTTGTTTTTTGCAAAGTTTTGAATTTTTTTTCACCACTTAGGTGAAAAATAACCTAGTCATGTTAGGTGTCTATGAACTCGTAGTGACCTGGAGAATCATAATGGCAGGTCAGTTTTAGCATTTAGTGAACCTAGCAAAATAGGCAAGCAAAAAACAAGTGTGGGATTGCACTTTTTTTGCAATTTCACTGCACTTGGAATTTTTTTCCCGTTTTCTAGTACACGACATGCTAAAACCAATGATGTCGTTCAAAAGTACAACTCGTCCCACAAAAAATAAGCCCTCACATGGCCAAATTGATGGAAAAATAAAAAAGTTATGGCTCTGGGAAGGAGGGTAGCGAAAAATGAAAACGGAAAAACGGAAAAAGCTCCGGGGGTGAAGGGGTTAAAAATCGTACAAAAACCTTTAATTACACATGCAAAAATTACAGGAAAATACACTGAATGACAGAGAGACAAACAATGTGATATGATGTGTAGACACCTAAAATGCAAAGCGAGCCACATATCTATACCATCCCATCACAAAATTGTGTATATGCAGTAACAGGTGAGAAAAACCCACCCACCTCACAACTCTCAGGATCAATCAAAAGTCCACCCCCTCTCAAAAGATAGTCAGTACTCCATATAGCACAATCCATTAAATGCCATCCATAACATAACCCATGTGGGCAACAAGAGAGGGAGGGAGGGAAAGAAGAAAAAAAAAAAAAACTAATGGGAGAGGGAGGAAAGGTAATGATATATCTCACCACGTGTGACAGCGCTCACTGAACGTCCCTGACGCGCGTTTCGCCGCTTCTCAGCCCTGCTTTCTCAAGGAGAAAGCAGGGCTGAGAAGCGGCGAAACGCGCGTCAGGGACGTTCAGTGAGCGCTGTCACACGTGGTGAGATATATCATTACCTTTCCTCCCTCTCCCATTAGTTTTTTTTTTTTTTTTTTTCTTCTTCTTTCCCTCCCTCCCTCTCTTGTTGCCCACATGGGTTATGTTATGGATGGCATTTAATGGATTGTGCTATATGGAGTACTGACTATCTTTTGAGAGGGGGTGGACTTTTGATTGATCCTGAGAGTTGTGAGGTGGGTGGGTTTTTCTCACCTGTTACTGCATATACACAATTTTGTGATGGGATGGTATAGATATGTGGCTCGCTTTGCATTTTAGGTGTCTACACATCATATCACATTGTTTGTCTGTCATTCAGTGTATTTTCCTGTAATTTTTGCATGTGTAATTAAAGGTTTTTGTACGATTTTTAAACAAACTCCATGCTTTTCTCCTATCTTTAAAATAGAAAAGTGGCCTGAGCTCTCCTGTCACACCTTGGAAGTTTTGTCATGTCCAACATTTTGAAATGTGGAGATTCCAAAATGGGTCTCCATTAGTGTTGAGCGATACCGTCCGATATTTGAAAGTATCGGTATCGGAAAGTATCGGCCGATACTGGCAAAGTATCGGATCCAATCCGATACCGATACCCGATACCAATACAAGTCAATGGGACTCAAGTATCGGACGGTATCCCTGATGGTTCCCAGGGTCTGAAGGAGAGGAAACTCTCCTTCAGGCCCTGGGAACCATATTAATGTGCAAAATAAAGAATTAAAATAAAAAATATTGCTATACTCACCTCTCCGAGGGAACCGGCAGCGTTGTTTGCTTAAAATGCGCGCTTTTCCTTCCTTCCGTGACGTCACGGCTTCTGATTGGTCGCGTGCCGGCCATGTGGCCGCGACGCGACCAATCACAGCAAGCCGTGACGTAATTTTCAGGTCCTTCTAGGCATTCAGTATTTTAAAATTACGTTCCGGCTTTGTGATTGGTCGCGTCGCGGCCAACATGGCGACGCGACCAATCACAAGCCGTGACGTCACGGGAGGCAGGAGACGCGCGCATTTTAAAATGCGCGCGTGTCCAGCCTCCCGTGACGTCACGGCTTGTGATTGGTCGCGTCGCCCATGTGAACGCGACGCGACCAATCACAAAGCCGGAACGTAATTTTAAAATACTGAAGGACCTGAAATTACGTCACGGCTTTCTGTGATTGGTTGCATCGTGGCCAACATGGCGACGCGACCAATCACAAGCCGTGACGTCACGGGAGGCTGGACACGCGCGCATTTTAAAATGCACGCGTCTCCTGCCTCCCGTGACGTCACGGCTTGTGATTGGTCGCGTCGCCATGTTGGCCGCGACGCGACCAATCACAAAGCCGGAACGTAATTTTAAAATACTGAATGCCTAGAAGGACCTGAAAATTACGTCACGGCTTGCTGTGATTGGTCGCGTCGCGGCCACATGGCCGGCACGCGACCAATCAGAAGCCGTGACGTCACGGAAGGAAGGAAAAGCGCGCATTTTAAGCAAACAACGCTGCCGGTTCCCTCGGTGAGGTCCAGGCTGCGTCGGAGAGGTGAGTATAGCAATATTTTTTATTTTAATTCTTTATTTTACACATTAATGTTTTTTCGATACCGATACCCGATACCACAAAAGTATCGGATCTCGGTATCAGAATTCCGATACAGCAAATATCGGCCGATACCCGATACTTGCGGTATCGGAATGCTCAACACTAGTCTCCATCTGATGGGTTAAATCCTATAGAGAAACTACGGAGTAAAAATACCCATTAAATCATACGTAAAAAAATAGCAAATTTTATTAGACATAATCAAATCACATATGTTACAAGCATAACAGACAAAGTGTACGTATAATGCATGTGCGGCGGACAAATCACACTACAGGTATCACCTGGGGTATAAGGAAGGCAGACACAAATACCTACTCTGGGTCTGTTAATACTTCAAAGGAGCATGATAAATAGTTTAAAGTGCATAGTGCTACCTACAACACAGCATGTGCCAGTCGTTTCATTAGTATCACTGCTCCAAAACCCACAGTATGGATAAATACTAATCAAATATCATTGCCAATCTTACCCCAATATCATAGGTGTCAGTGTGTGTCCGGCGGCCCCGACGCGCGTTTCGCGTAAGCTTCCTCGGGGGGACGTAATTGTGTGTCTAACATGGGCTGTATTTTAAGGACCCCTTAGGGTCGTATGGCCTACAGAGAAATATGAAAAAGAGGCCTTCAAACAATTGCGCAATAAGGAGACGTACATCTTGCTTCCCCATGCCCCCCTACCTAAATTCATGAGAGAATTGATGGAAATACTTGAGGAATCCCTATATCGGGGAACCATTAATAAAAAAACATTTCAAGGGCTGGTGGTGGAATGTCCTGTTCTGCCCACGTTCTATCTCCTCCCCAAGGTCCACAAGGACCCAATTAACCCCCCGGGACGTCCGATTGTCTCTGGCATAGGAGGGCTATGTGACCCAGTATGTAAATACATAGACTACTATCTAAAGTCCCAGGTTGAGACTTTGCCCTCCTATGTCAGGGACACGTCGGACGTCCTGCGGAGACTGGACGGTCTTTCCCTGGAGCCAGACATGGTATTGGTGACAGCGGATATCGAGACACTCTACACCTCAATCCACCATGAGGATGGGATTGAGGCTGTGACTTTCTTTTTAGAATCCAGTAATATTGAACCCGATGTGGTGGACCTGGTGTTGAGGCTCTTGCGGTTCATCCTGACACATAATTGTTTTACTTTTAAAGACCGATACTACCTCCAGAATCGCGGGACCGCGATGGGGGCGGCGTGTGCGCCTTCGTATGCTAATTTATTTTTGGGATACTGGGAAAGAATGATTTTTGGAGACGCACACTCCGCCCCCCAAGTACTGGGGTGGTATCGGTACATAGATGATATTTTGTTTATTTGGCAGGGGCCTATTGAAAACTTGCATCAGTTTATGCAGGATTTGAACCGTAACAGCCTCAACATCAGGCTCACCTATAATTTTGGTAGGGTGAACATACCCTTTCTCGATATCATGCTACAGATCCAGAGTGATGGCTCCATAGGAACAGACGTCTTCAGAAAGGAAACCTCAGCTAATGCATTGCTTCATGCCTCCTCATCTCATAATAGTTCAACAATTGGAGCTGTACCGATAGGACAGTTTTTGAGAATGAGGAGGATATGTTCGACTGAGGAAGCATTTACAAAACAGTCCGTGGACCTTGGGGAGAGATTTAGATCACGTGGGTACAGTAACAGAAGTATTAAAAGAGGATTTGTCCGGGCCAAAAACCAGAAAAGATGTGACCTTTTATCTCAGATACCCAAAACCAAGAAGAGGGATGGTGAGGTGGTTAGATATATATCTACATATAACCATCAATGGGGGAGAATGAGGAACATCTTGAGACGACATTGGCCCATTCTAAAGACCGAACCGGCTCTGGCCAAGTGTCTCTCAGAGGAACCCCTGATGACGGCTAGGAGAGCCAAAAATCTGAGAGACATGTTGGTCAAGAGCCATTACGTCAAAAAAACTCCATCAATTTTTGGTATTGGGAAAAGAAGATGGGGTTTTTTCCCATGTGGCGACTGCTTGGCGTGTAGAAACCACGTGAGGACATTGTCATTTGCCTCTGTAGAGGGCAAAGAATTTAAAATCACAGATTACATCTCATGTAGTACCACATTTGTGATCTACATGGCCAAATGTACCTGTGGATTATCTTACGTCGGATTGACGTCACGTGAACTGAGGGTCAGAACCCGGGAACACATCAGAGACATTATGGCGGCCAAGGAGACAACTGACGATGTTCCTCTTAAACCTATACCTAGACATTTTAAGCAGCACCACGGATGTAACCCTAAGGAATTAAAAGTATTTGGGATTGATCATGTGAGGGGAGGAATAAGAGGAGGAGATCTCAAGAAAAAACTTGCGCAATTGGAATGTCGTTGGATAAGCATATTAGGTACCATGGCCCCACACGGGCTTAATGAACAACTAAGTTTCGCTCCTTTTTTATAAATTTAGAATGTTAGGGCACTAAAATCTCTTGTATCTGGATTTTAATTTTTGTGTGTCTTTTTATCTTTAGTACCTGTAATGCCTGTATCCATCTTGATTGTCTGTTCATCTGGGCTTGTATTGGACATCTGGACATCCGGACAGCTGTGTTTTCTGGAGAATGTATACATCGAAAGAGAATATTATGAGTTACGGATTGTAGATTTATATATTCCAAGAATTAACTAAGAACATTGGATGGTAGCAGAATTTGGGCCAAGACCTGCATCATTATTTTGTTTGGCTTATTATATTCATAATTCTTCTTTGCGTTTCCCTTTTTGGGTTGTTATTAGTGTTGGTGTGAGCAATGGACCATGATGTTAGCGGTGCTATTGTAATAACATATGAACAATTTGGGGTTCGTCCCCGGCTACACACTCCTTACTATATTGGTGGAGTTTGTAGATAGCCTTGCTCCGCTCACATCATGGTTCCAGTTGGCACAATGAGATTATACACATCAATAATCTGTGGTGTGGTATAGCCCTGCAGTATATATTTTGTGATATGTAAGAAAAGCCACTAATTAATGCACTTTATATTCATAAAAAAAAAAAAATAAAAAAAAAAAATAATAAAAAAAAAAAATTCATTGAAAATATCTGTGAATAGTCACATAGGTATGCACTTTATATTTATATATCAATTATGTGAGTATTAACTCCTATTATAGTAGTTAGTTGCATCAATTCCTCATTCTGTCTCAGTGTTTCTCTTTTCTTTTCTCTTTTTTTCTGTTTATTGTTCACTTGGCACGGTCACTTTAGATTTTCACTGCCTTAAATAATGATACGTTACGTGTCTTAGTTGCCCTTAGTTCTTCCCATGGGTAAAATGGCCGCTAGTGTATGCGCGCATGCGCGCCGCGCTCTGGCTTGCCGACCAGCATCCACCTGCGCTCTCCAACGGCGGAACAGGAAGTGACGTCCTGAGGTTTTTTCCTCTGCCTGTTCTCAGCGCCGTGAGCGCCGGGGATGATGGTATCGGCGTCCCGGAGGTTACGGTGCGCATGCGCCAATCAAGATACGCTATGGCCGCCACAGCTGTAAGGGGTCCTTAAAATACAGCCCATGTTAGACACACAATTACGTCCCCCCGAGGAAGCTTACGCGAAACGCGCGTCGGGGCCGCCGGACACACACTGACACCTATGATATTGGGGTAAGATTGGCAATGATATTTGATTAGTATTTATCCATACTGTGGGTTTTGGAGCAGTGATACTAATGAAACGACTGGCACATGCTGTGTTGTAGGTAGCACTATGCACTTTAAACTATTTATCATGCTCCTTTGAAGTATTAACAGACCCAGAGTAGGTATTTGTGTCTGCCTTCCTTATACCCCAGGTGATACCTGTAGTGTGATTTGTCCGCCGCACATGCATTATACGTACACTTTGTCTGTTATGCTTGTAACATATGTGATTTGATTATGTCTAATAAAATTTGCTATTTTTTTACGTATGATTTAATGGGTATTTTTACTCCGTAGTTTCTCTATAGGATTTATACATGAGTGGAGTTTCCCTGTTATCTTTTATGTCTTTTGCGGGGCTTATTTCCGTACGGAGCTTTGCAAATGACATGCATCAGTGGTTGTTGTATTTAGTGCTTTTCTGTGTGTCCACAGCTATCTGCACTGGTGAAATGGACTTTAAAGCACGTGAAAAAACGTGGCTTGTTCAACTTGATAAAGTGTTTAACGTTGATGCGTGTGCGGTTTTAGACTCCAGATCAAGAGATTTGACTGAATTGACCAATAAGTTTAAGGAGCTGCTACAGAAAAAAACCCGGTTGTGGTGGAATAAGTCTTTTCTGGAACGATATATAGCCTGTGGACTAATCCCGAGAGGATTAAGAATACAAGTATTCCCTTCCTTCAATATAGATAACGAATCTTTTAAAAATGACTGGGAGGAGGTGGCAGCAAACTGCTCCAAAGGTTTTATGACCCTCCTCATTAAAAATAATGAATTAACTATCAGTGACCTGGATAAAGAACTAGAAGAAATTCAGGAGGAAATTAATAAGATCCTTACCCCAGAGACTAATATCTCTTTTAAAAATGAACTCGATATTGATATTCAGAAATGGGAGAAAGAAATTGTATCTTTAAAAACTAAAAAATATCAGCGTGATGTCTCTGATATGAAAAATAACAGAGTATATAGATGGAGGAGTAATGCACATAATAGGAGAGCGGCTTCAAGAGCTAGATCAGTCTCATTCTCGTCAGTGTCGTCCATTGAGGAAAAAAAAGACGAAAAAGGAAATACAGGACCTGAGAGAAGTGACAGTTATAAAGATCGGTGGCAGAAGGTCACCAGATATGGTAATAAGAGAAAAACACCCATATCTCCTCAGAAAGACAAGAGACCCAAGAACTCCACACTAGAGGTAATAAATCTATCACAACATATCTTGACAGAAACCCAGTGTGAGGTTCTGGGTCTTGGTCTCTCATTTTCCCCTTGCAATAATTATGATTACTTTACAGCAATAAAAGATTTGAATTTATTTTCACGAAAACTTATTCTGAAAAAACTCCACTCCCGATCTATACCAGAGGGGACTCAGGTGTCTGAACAAGAGGCTATCGCTATATTGGAAGAACTGGAAAACGAATCTATTAATCCTCGTACAGGTATGCCTCCCCCATCTATTTGTGCCAGATCGACCACGTTCCCCCCTCTGTCACTCTGCCCTCAAGTAGAAATATTCACTAATTTAGTGACTGCTGACTTTAAAAGGATCAGCAACAAATATAAGAAAGATAATCTCACACAAGGTCAGAGAAAGGCACTGCAAGAAATACGCGACTTGCAGGATGTGGTGATAAAACCATCAGATAAAGGGGGGAACGTGGTCGTATGGCCTACAGAGAAATATGAAAAAGAGGCCTTCAAACAATTGCGCAATAAGGAGACGTACATCTTGCTTCCCCATGACCCCCTACCTAAATTCATGAGAGAATTGATGGAAATACTTGAGGAATCCCTATATCGGGGAACCATTAATAAAAAAACATTTCAAGGGCTGGTGGTGGAATGTCCTGTTCTGCCCACGTTCTATCTCCTCCCCAAGGTCCACAAGGACCCAATTAACCCCCCGGGACGTCCGATTGTCTCTGGCATAGGAGGGCTATGTGACCCAGTATGTAAATACATAGACTACTATCTAAAGTCCCAGGTTGAGACTTTGCCCTCCTATGTCAGGGACACGTCGGACGTCCTGCGGAGACTGGACGGTCTTTCCCTGGAGCCAGACATGGTATTGGTGACAGCGGATATCGAGACACTCTACACCTCAATCCACCATGAGGATGGGATTGAGGCTGTGACTTTCTTTTTAGAATCCAGTAATATTGAACCCGATGTGGTGGACCTGGTGTTGAGGCTCTTGCGGTTCATCCTGACACATAATTGTTTTACTTTTAAAGACCGATACTACCTCCAGAATCGCGGGACCGCGATGGGGGTGGCGTGTGCGCCTTCGTATGCTAATTTATTTTTGGGATACTGGGAAAGAATGATTTTTGGAGACGCACACTCCGCCCCCCAAGTACTGGGGTGGTATCGGTACATAGATGATATTTTGTTTATTTGGCAGGGGCCTATTGAAAACTTGCATCAGTTTATGCAGGATTTGAACCGTAACAGCCTCAACATCAGGCTCACCTATAATTTTGGTAGGGTGAACATACCCTTTCTCGATATCATGCTACAGATCCAGAGTGATGGCTCCATAGGAACAGACGTCTTCAGAAAGGAAACCTCAGCTAATGCATTGCTTCATGCCTCCTCATCTCATAATAGTTCAACAATTGGAGCTGTACCGATAGGACAGTTTTTGAGAATGAGGAGGATATGTTCGACTGAGGAAGCATTTACAAAACAGTCCGTGGACCTTGGGGAGAGATTTAGATCACGTGGGTACAGTAACAGAAGTATTAAAAGAGGATTTGTCCGGGCCAAAAACCAGAAAAGATGTGACCTTTTATCTCAGATACCCAAAACCAAGAAGAGGGATGGTGAGGTGGTTAGATATATATCTACATATAACCATCAATGGGGGAGAATGAGGAACATCTTGAGACGACATTGGCCCATTCTAAAGACCGAACCGGCTCTGGCCAAGTGTCTCTCAGAGGAACCCCTGATGACGGCTAGGAGAGCCAAAAATCTGAGAGACATGTTGGTCAAGAGCCATTACGTCAAAAAAACTCCATCAATTTTTGGTATTGGGAAAAGAAGATGGGGTTTTTTCCCATGTGGCGACTGCTTGGCGTGTAGAAACCACGTGAGGACATTGTCATTTGCCTCTGTAGAGGGCAAAGAATTTAAAATCACAGATTACATCTCATGTAGTACCACATTTGTGATCTACATGGCCAAATGTACCTGTGGATTATCTTACGTCGGATTGACGTCACGTGAACTGAGGGTCAGAACCCGGGAACACATCAGAGACATTATGGCGGCCAAGGAGACAACTGACGATGTTCCTCTTAAACCTATACCTAGACATTTTAAGCAGCACCACGGATGTAACCCTAAGGAATTAAAAGTATTTGGGATTGATCATGTGAGGGGAGGAATAAGAGGAGGAGATCTCAAGAAAAAACTTGCGCAATTGGAATGTCGTTGGATAAGCATATTAGGTACCATGGCCCCACACGGGCTTAATGAACAACTAAGTTTCGCTCCTTTTTTATAAATTTAGAATGTTAGGGCACTAAAATCTCTTGTATCTGGATTTTAATTTTTGTGTGTCTTTTTATCTTTAGTACCTGTAATGCCTGTATCCATCTTGATTGTCTGTTCATCTGGGCTTGTATTGGACATCTGGACATCCGGACAGCTGTGTTTTCTGGAGAATGTATACATCGAAAGAGAATATTATGAGTTACGGATTGTAGATTTATATATTCCAAGAATTAACTAAGAACATTGGATGGTAGCAGAATTTGGGCCAAGACCTGCATCATTATTTTGTTTGGCTTATTATATTCATAATTCTTCTTTGCGTTTCCCTTTTTGGGTTGTTATTAGTGTTGGTGTGAGCAATGGACCATGATGTTAGCGGTGCTATTGTAATAACATATGAACAATTTGGGGTTCGTCCCCGGCTACACACTCCTTACTATATTGGTGGAGTTTGTAGATAGCCTTGCTCCGCTCACATCATGGTTCCAGTTGGCACAATGAGATTATACACATCAATAATCTGTGGTGTGGTATAGCCCTGCAGTATATATTTTGTGATATGTAAGAAAAGCCACTAATTAATGCACTTTATATTCATAAAAATAAAAAATAAAAAAATAAAAAAATTCATTGAAAATATCTGTGAATAGTCACATAGGTATGCACTTTATATTTATATATCAATTATGTGAGTATTAACTCCTATTATAGTAGTTAGTTGCATCAATTCCTCATTCTGTCTCAGTGTTTCTCTTTTCTTTTCTCTTTTTTTCTGTTTATTGTTCACTTGGCACGGTCACTTTAGATTTTCACTGCCTTAAATAATGATACGTTACGTGTCTTAGTTGCCCTTAGTTCTTCCCATGGGTAAAATGGCCGCTAGTGTATGCGCGCATGCGCGCCGCGCTCTGGCTTGCCGACCAGCATCCACATGCGCTCTCCAACGGCGGAACAGGAAGTGACGTCCTGAGGTTTTTTCCTCTGCCTGTTCTCAGCGCCGTGAGCGCCGGGGATGATGGTATCGGCGTCCCGGAGGTTACGGTGCGCATGCGCCAATCAAGATACGCTATGGCCGCCACAGCTGTAAGGGGTCCTTAAAATACAGCCCATGTTAGACACACAATTACGTCCCCCCGAGGAAGCTTACGCGAAACGCGCGTCGGGGCCGCCGGACACACACTGACACCTATGATATTGGGGTAAGATTGGCAATGATATTTGATTAGTATTTATCCATACTGTGGGTTTTGGAGCAGTGATACTAATGAAACGACTGGCACATGCTGTGTTGTAGGTAGCACTATGCACTTTAAACTATTTATCATGCTCCTTTGAAGTATTAACAGACCCAGAGTAGGTATTTGTGTCTGCCTTCCTTATACCCCAGGTGATACCTGTAGTGTGATTTGTCCGCCGCACATGCATTATACGTACACTTTGTCTGTTATGCTTGTAACATATGTGATTTGATTATGTCTAATAAAATTTGCTATTTTTTTACGTATGATTTAATGGGTATTTTTACTCCGTAGTTTCTCTATAGGATTTATACATGAGTGGAGTTTCCCTGTTATCTTTTATGTCTTTTGCGGGGCTTATTTCCGTACGGAGCTTTGCAAATGACATGCATCAGTGGTTGTTGTATTTATCCATCTGATGGGTTGCCTGTAGTAGAAGCTGTGTCAGAGGTCTATTATACTGTTTCTACTCTGTGGAAATTGATGTGGCTTTTATTCTGTTTTACAATTATTTTTTGAAACATGGAGACCCCAAGTTGCATCTCCATCTGGTGGGTTGCCTGAGGTGGAAGGTGTGTCAGAGACCTATTATACTGTTTCTACTCTGGAAATTGATGCCACTTTAGTGCTGTGCGACAATTACTTTTTGAAATGTGGAGACTCCAAGTTGGTGTCATGTCGGACGCTCTTCACACTAGGGCGTCCGACAGACAGCAGTAATTCCTCATTCGTCCACTATATGCTCAGTGGCACCGGCTAGATTGATCCAGATTGTCCGGGGTTAATCTGGCTGGTTCTCGGGTTGGAGGCTTAGTCACGCCCATTGCCTTTAAATAGTTTTGCTGGGCTTTGGGCGTCGCCGATTATAGCTTGTGTCTTGTGCCTGGTGATCTCGGTCTGGAGTGGTGGTCTAGAAGAGGAAATATCATATCTGGTGGTGTATTATCCTTTGTTATATTTCTCCTTCCTATATTTGTATTGTTTTGCCCTGTGCACATTATAGTGTTTTCCTGTGTGTCTGCGGCGTGGTGCGTTTTTTTGTTTTCCTTGTCTGTGCTTTCTGTAGGGGTTGGTGAGAGGTCTTATCACTGGGTGGCGGGTGGAGGTTTCAGCTTAGTACTGAAACAGGACTCAGGGTCAGGCCTGGTGGCCCAGACATGCACACCTTCAGTGTAAACTCTGGGAGAGGGACAGACAGTGTTTCCCTAGTTTGAGGGATATTGCAGGGGCCCGGGTAATCAGCTGAAGTTTACCCAGTACCCCCGTGACAGTTGGGTCTCCATCTGGTGTGTTGCCTGTGTAAGTAGTGCTCCCAGACAGGCAGGCCTGCACTTACTTTCAGTCAACTACCTGTGTTACTTTCCTTACATTTATCTACCAATATTTCTGTATGACACTGATGTTTGTGCCATCTGAGAGTGGCTTGAAAAAAAAATTGGAGGTGTTTCATGAGGTGTCAGGTCTCCCATATAAGAAGGCTTACACAGCTTCCTTAGCCACCACGTCTTAACTGAAACTTCAAATTAAAGCTCTAAATGCTGTTCTAGACCCTGATACCTCATTAATGGCACATGGCTGTCTTTTGCTGTGCCATTATTAAATTTGTACTGTAGGTAAATTGATGCCACTTTTCCTGTTGTCTGCCCCTAATTTGGGGAAATATTTGTACTCCAAGTTGGGTCTCCTTCATGTTTGGTACCTGTTGCATTATGGTTCCTAGACCATCAGGACTGCACTTAGTTTTAGGCTACTACCAGTGTCACTATCCTTACATTTTTCTAACATTAGTGCTCTACCACCTGAGTCTGGGTGGGAAAAAAAATGAGCTGTTGCATGAGGTATCATGGCTCCCAGCACAGCCGGCCTAACTGGCCCCTCACCCACCTCATCTTAATTTAAACTTATATTCAAAGCTCTAAATGCTAGTGCAGACCCTGATACCACATGCATGGTCTATTGTGGACTGCTGCTGTGCCATTGTAAAATGTTATACTGTGGGTCAATTGATCAGTCACCTGCCTGTGTTACTATTCTTACATGTTTCTATCAATAGTAGTCCATGAAACTGAAGTTTGTGCCACTTGACTGTGGCTTGGAAACTAAAATTAATTCACCTGTTGCATGAGGTCTCTGAACTCCCAGCTAAGAAGGTTTACATGGTTACCTTAACCACCAGGTCCTCATTAAAACTTCAATTCCAAGCTGTAAATGCTGGACCAGACACTGATACCTCAAGCATGGGCCATGGCTGACTGCTTCTGTGTCATTATAAAAGGTTCTAATATGGGTCAATTGATCAGTCACCTACCTGTGTTTCCAATCTTAAATTTTTCTACCAATAGCAGTCTAGGAAACTGATGATTTTGTCATTTGAGTGTGGTTGGAATAATAACAAAAATGCAGGTGACACATGAAGTATCAGGTCTCCCAGCTAAGAAGACTTACACAACTCCCTTAACCACCACCAGGTCCTCATTGAAACTTCAATTACAAGCTGTAAATGCTGGGTCAGACTTTGATACCTCATGCTTGGCCCATGGCTGACTGCTGCTGTTCATTTGCAAATTTCTACTGTGGATCAAATGATGCCAATTTTCATGGTGTCTACCCCTAATTTTAGCTGTTTGGTAAGCTTTGCATCACCCAATAAGGTGTTGTGTATACGTTGGGTTTGGCCTCTCATTGAATCTAATGGTGTTCAGATACATTTGTTAAACAGTTCTTCAAACATGTTTGGCAAACGTTTAATCTTTTGGCGAATTGAATCGAATTGAACTTTGAAATGTTCACTCATCTCTTTTCAGCAGTTCAGATGGATTTCTCAGGAAAATTCAATTTACAGCTAACTTATTTTCCATTTACTCCTGTTGACAAAAAATCTGATAACAAATTTTCAAACATTCATACATGCCACATAATGATGCAAATTAAACATTTTGCCTTGAAAAAAAGAAAAGCTCTGTTGATTTTAAATTTTATGGCTTTCATAACATGGTGACAGAAACAAATATTTTTTAAAACAGTTCATTTAATGTACAAAAGTAATAAAACTTATAATTATGTAATTTGGTATTAATACAATCATGCTGACCCACAGATTAAGGATAACATTTTTATTTGTGGAGCACCGTGAGCGGCATAAAATTTAAAATGTAACAAACAATGGTAGAATTGCTGTTTATTTCTATGCCTTTTCATAGTTCATGTGTACAAGGTAAGCTCTTATTTGAAATGGCCACACACAACTTGGCTATCTCGTGCTCTAGATAGATTGATAAATGGATAGAAAAAGAGAAAGATAGATAGATAGATAAATAGACAGATATGAGATAGATAGACAGAAGCAATGAGCGAACATGCTCAGATATCACTTGAGTATCTGGGTGCTCAGATGTGTAAAGGGAGGAGAGCTAAACTAATGGTCCCTCTTGCATGTCTTGGCCGGTACTGTCGGGGCTGTCACCATTGTTTTGGGGGAAAAGATTTCTGAACGGAGCAGTTCAGGACACCTGACTGATGGGGGCGGGGCGGACATAAAGAGCGGTGTGCGCGGGAAGATTGGACTTTTGGCGGGGAACCAGTGTGAGAGCACAGATATGGATGACTCCCTCTCGACTTACTAACTCCAGCTATCCATGCCTTCTCACACGGTTAGCAGTGTCATCCCAACTTTTGGCCCAGCACCCAGACTGATCCCCGCACCGTACAGTGACCAGTATAGAACTCAGAACATCGTTCCGCTCACCACCGCAGAGATCCCTCTTAGTCCTTTCCCTGTGGTGCCAACTGAGTGCCGGCCTGCACCTGTGGCCCTGACCGCTGGACTGCATATTATTCCTGTGGCCTTGTCTTCTGAACTGTTTGCTACATCCGACGTGCCACAGACCAACACCCCTACAACATCTTGTGCTCGGACAGGAGATCACGTGCCGAAGGACCTGGGGGATTTACCACCGCAAGGAGCCAGTGCATCGCCTTTCTGTGGGACCAGATTGGAGACTTCTTGCACCGTCTGCGGTGCCACTGAGGGATCTTCCAGCCACCTCCTTCCAAGGCCCAGAGACTGATAAGTTGCACTGTTATTTTTCTTTACAATATTACCCCCTGCTTGATTTATTATTGTGTTACATAAAAATTCTGTTAACCCTTGATCTGCCTCCTGTGTGTCACTGCATCCTACTCCTACGCACCTGCTAGCATCCTACATGTGCTCAATACTCAAGAAGCATTGGCTGTTGACCGGATTTGAAGCTCAAATCCCCACCCCACATGTCTGGTGCCTGTTACACAGCCAATAAGCATGTGGGGAACGCCTGCTAGTCTTTGTAATGCCATAGCCATCTTGGTAGTGGCATTACTTGGATTGGCTGTACGCATTACCTCATCAGTGGTTATAAAAAAACTGACGCTATTGCACAGATTAGTGACAGTTCTGATTTGAGTGAGAGAGCAGTTATCCAGGCCAATGTGTGCACAGTTTAACTAATCAGAGTCCTTTAGTGTTGATTAGTGTTGAGCATTCCGATACCGCAAGTATCGGGTATCGGCCGATACTTGCGGTATCGGAATTCCGATACCGAGATCCGATACATTTGTGGTATCGGGAATCGGTATCGAAACAACATTAATGTGTAAAATAAAGAATTAAAATAAAAAATATTGATATACTCACCTGTCCGGAGGCCCCTGGACATCACCGCTGGTAACCGGCAGCCTTCTTTGCTTAAAATGAGCGCATTTACGGCCTTCCATGATGTCACGGCTTCTGATTGGTCGCGTGCCGCTCATGTGACCACCACGCGACCAATCACAAGCCGTGATGTAATTCTCAGGTCCTAAATTCCTAATTCTAGGAATTTAGGACCTGAGAATTACGTCACGGCTTGTGATTGGTCGCGTGGCGGTCACATGGGCGGCCGCGACCAATCACAAGCCGTGACGTCATCTAAGGCCCTGAATGCGCTCATTCTTAAGAAGGAAGGCTGCCGGAAAGAAGCAGGGCGCGTCCGAGGGTGAGTATATACCTAATAGGAATATACTCACCCTCGGCTTATTTCCGGCAGCCTTCTTTCCTAAGAATGAGCGCGTTCAGGGCCTTAGATGACGTCACGGCTTGTGATTAGTCGCGGCCACCCATGTGACTGCCACGTGACCAATCACAAGCCGTGACATAATTCTCAGGTCCTAAATTCCTAGAATTAGGAATTTAGGACCTGAGAATTACGTCACGGCTTGTGATTGGTTGCGTGGCGGTCACATGAGCGGCACGCGACCAATCAGAAACCGTGACATCATGGAAGGCCATAAACGCGCTCATTTTAAGCAAAGAAGGCTGCCGATTACCAGCGTTGATATCCAGGGGCCTCCGGACAGGTAAGTATATCAATATTTTTTTATTTTAATTCTTTATTTTACACATTAATATGGATCCCAGGGCCTGAAGGAGAGTTTCCTCTCCTTCAGACCCTGGGAACCATCAGGATACCTTCCGATACTTGAGTCCCATTCACTTGTATTGGTATCGGGTATCGGTATCGGATCAGATCCGATACTTTGCCGGTATCGGCCAATACTTTCCGATACCGATACTTTCAAGTATCGGACGGTATCGCTCAACACTGGTGTTGATACTAGTACTGATGCTGAACCATCATTCTAACAGTCCTTCTATGATTCAGTCTTGTGCTTTGCTGTTTGTATCAGATACATTTTGCTTTTAGCTAGGGACAGTTGCAGGAGCAGATAAAATAGCAGAATTCAGCCTCTACGAAGGGCTTAAGGTTTTGCAGTCCATTGCTAAATATATAGCTGCTGCATGTGACAACATTCTTTTTTTTGGGGGGTGAAAAAATTGGCTATATTGTCGTCCACAGAGTATTACATTCTTTTTGTTACATTACGGTGTTATATAACTCTCCAAAAATAGTTCAACAATTTTTTTGGATTGAATTTGTCATCCATAGAGTGTTACAAGCTTTTTGTTATATTTTGGTGGTATATAAGACTCAAAAAAGAGTTACAATTTTTTTCTGGATTCAAATAGTAATCAATAGAGTTTTATCTGCTTTGTGCTACATTTCAGTGGTATATAAGACTGAAAAAAAAAGTTAAAATTTTTGTTTGGATTAAATTAGTCATCCATACAGTGTAGAATGCCTAGTGGGGGACAAGGCGACAAAGATGGCAGAATACCACAAGGGAGTGACCAAAGGAATATTGGAGCCAGAGCAAGTTGGCATGACAGCCTCAGCTTTCACCACTGGGGTTCTTTCAGACTATGGATGCTCCAGGAAGCAGTTGGAGGCAGTTCTCCTAGCCTATGGAGGAAGGAGAAAAATAAGAGCAGACATGAAGAGAATTACTGTATTGCCCTCCTTATATATCTTTATGAGTGTAGGAGTAAATCAACTACACTTTCCAAATATTTGTTTGAGGCCTGCCAGTTGTTGTCATCAAGGCTCTATGGTTGACTGGATGACCCTCCTTATAAATATTTTCTGGCTTTGCATTTTGTGCAAAACCTTAATGAGTGTAGGAGTATATTAACTATATTTTCTAAATATTTGAATGAGGCCCACACATTTTTGTCTTGAAGGGTGTATGGAGGACCCTCCTTATAATTTTTTTGTCTGGCTTTGCACTGTGTGCAGAGCCTTTATGAGTGTTGAAGTGCCACAACTACATTTTGTTCACAATATTCAAATGAGATACTACACTGGTATCTTCAATGGTGTATGGATGATCTTAATTGATTTCTTTAGACTTTCCAATTATGCTACACAAACAACCAATGTGTTTCATGTGTGCATTAATATACATCCACAGGGGTGGCAACACAGATGTTGCCAAAAAATCAGAAGCTTCCAAACACATGACATCATTATATGGGCAGTCCAGAATTGTATAAAGGCATAGTAATCTCAGTGTATGTAAACTTTTGACTTGGCAGTAAGTAGTAAAAATGCCTTAAAACATTCTCCTTGTCTCATTATTCTGGCATTTGGTAAATATTAATAATTAATTATGTTAATCCTAATTGACCTAAAAGGGGAAAGGTTTATTCTGATTTCATGTCAGATATTGAGAAAAACATGCATATGTGTCTTTTTACATAGTGTATGTAAACTTCTGGATTCAACTATACAGCTGTGCTCAAAAGTTTACATACCCCTGCAGAATTTTTACTTTTGGGGCTTTTTTTCAGAGAATATGAATGATAACACCAAAATTTTTTCTCCACTCATGGTTAGTGGTTGGGTGAAGCCATTTATTGTCAAACTGCTGTTTTCTCTTTTTAAATCATAATAACAACCCAAAACATCAAAATGACCCTGATCAAAAGTTCACATACCCTGGTGATTTTGGCCTGATAGCATGCACAGAAGTTGACACAAATGGCTTTGCATGTCTACTAAAGGTAACATCCTCTCCAGTGACCTGTTTGCCTGTAATCAGTGCGTGTGCATAAAAGCTGAGTGAGTTTCTGTGATCCAGACAGACTCTTGCATCCTTCATCCAGCCACTGACCTTTCTGGATTGTGTCATGGGGAAAGCAAAAGAATTGTCAACAGATCTATGGGAAAAGGAAGTTGAGCTGTATAAAACAAAAAAGGGATACAAAAAGATATCCAAGGAATTGATAATGCCAGACAACAGCGCTCAAACTGTGGTTAACAAATGGAAAATCATTGGCTCTGTAAAAACAAAACCACGATCAGGTAGATCAACAAAAATTTCATCCACAACTGCCAGGAAAATTGTTCAGGATGCAAAGAAAAACCCACAAATAACATCAGCTGAAATAGTGGACTCTCTGAAAACTAGCAGTTTGGCTGTTTCAAGATGCACAATAAGGAGGAACTTGAAGAAAAGTGGGCTGCATGGTCGAGTGGCCAGAAGAAAGCCATTACTGTGCAAATGCCACAAAGAGTCTTGCTTACAATACGCAAATCAGAACAGAGACAAGCCTCAAAACTTCTGGAACAAGGTAATTTGAGTGATAAGACCAAAATTAAACTTTTTGGCCAAAATCATAAACGTTACATTTGGAGAGAGCTCAACAAGGCCTGTGATGAAAGGAACACCATTCTTACTGTAAAGCAGTAATGGCTTTCTTCTGACTTGTTTTTTTTTTCATGTGGACCAATAGAATTATGGCAAAATTTTTGTTTCAAGATGTGAAACTATCTTTATGTCTAGATGGTTCAGTGTGATTTTTGGCATCATATAACTACCTAGTGTGGTTGTTCATAAACAGACACAATATTTATGTGAAACCCTGAATATATTTTGAACATTTGGAATTACTTTATGTGGTATTTCACTTTACTTGAGTATGAACTGTTATATTTCCACCACCCTTCCTGACTCAGGTTCATTTTCAATTAACGTTTGACTTCTTTTTTTCACTTCTCATGTTTACCTAAACCTTGGAAATTCTTAGATGTTGGAAACTGGTTTTATTCCTAACTTTTTAGATATGTGAAGTATGTGCTTGTCATTTTTTTATACTACAGAATTATAGTGACCTTACTTTACCTGAGTGAAACAAATAATAAAGTAGAAGCAAGAATAAATAAATCATTTAAATTGTACCAATATTTTCTCCTGCACCTTACAATCAGAAACATAAAGCTAAATAAGCACTTGCAATAAAATTTTCATAGAATAAACATGTGTGTAAACAGGGTTGGTATCAGCATCCAGGCCCTACGCAGGTGGGGGCCCATTTGCCATCAGGCACATAGGCACTATGGGGGCCTGATTCCAGCACCCACAAGTGCCCTCCCTGCTTGCTCAGGGCCCCGGTGCTTGCAATGCTTACCTCTCCCTGCGCATTCTCTTCTCTGAGCAGTCACAGTGCAGAGAAGCGGACGACATCGACTTTGAGAAGTCCAGAGCAGAGCAGAGGTCAGCGAGGAAAGGCTAGTATTTTTTATGTTTGGAGCAATATATGGGGCTCATAGTGTATTGAACATTATATGAGCAATATATGGGGCATACTATGTATGGTGCAATATATGGGGCTTATTATGTATGGAGCAATATATTGGGCCCATTATGTATGGAGCATTGTATGGGGCCCATTATGTATGGAGCAATACATAGGGCTCATTATGTATGAAGCAGTATATGGGGCCCATTCTGTATGGAGCAATATATGGGGTCCATTTTTCTATATGCAGCATTATATGGGGTCCATTGTTCTGTATAGAGCAATATATGAGGTCCATTATTCTGTATAGAGCAATATATGGGGCCCGTTATTTTGTGTGGAGCAATATATGGAGTCAATTCTTCTGTATGAAGCATTGTATTGGGTCCATTATTCTGTATGGAGCGATATATGGTGTCCATTATGCTATTTCATGGAGAATTATATGAGGCTCATTATACTATATGGAGCAATATATGGGATCTATTATTCTGTATGGAGCATTATGTGGTGCCCATAATATTGTATGAAGGACTATGCTGTCTGGTTTCTGAGCTATTGTTGAATTTACAATAGATATCACTCAAGTAATGTAAGAAGTGAAATCTTTGGCATTGTACTATACCTATATTTCTTTTTTGTTCATCATGAATCATGGTATGTGTTAAAGGGGCCCACTGAGATTCTTTGGCATGGGTTCACAAAACCTGGAGCCGGCCCTGTGTGTAAGTATACATTTTGTAGTGCAGCTTAGCAGTATTAACTCCTTTACCCCAAGGGTGGATTTCATGTTAATGACCAGGCCAATTTTTACAATTCTGACCACTGTCCCTTTATGAGGTAATAAATCTGGAATGCTTCCAAGGATCCTGGTGATTCTGAGGACTTTTTGTAGTGACATATTGTACTTCATGATAGTGGTAACATTTCTATGATATGACTTGCGTTTATTTGAGAAAACAATGGAAATTTGGTGAAACTTTTGAAAATTTAGCAATTTTCCAACTTTGAATTTTCATGTCCTTAAATTATACAAAATACTTAATAAGTAACATTTCCCACATGTCTACTTTATATCAGCACTATTTTGGAATCAAAATGTTTTTATTGTTAGGAAGTTAGAAGGGTTAAAAGTTAACAGCAATTTCTCATTTTTACAAGTCACATTTGGAGAGCCCCTGATGTGCCTAAATAGTGGAAACCCCACACATATGACACCATTTTGGAAACTTGACCCCCAAGGAACCCTTGATTGTGGTGAGCACTTTGAACCCCCAAGTGCTTCACAGAAGTTTATAATGTAGAGCCATGAAAATATAAAAAAAATCATATTTTTTCCACAGAAATGAAATTTTTGCCCACAATTTTTTATTTTAGCTATGGTACTAGGAGAAATTGGACCCCAAAAGTTGTTGTGAAATTTGTCCTGAGTATGCTGATATACCACATGTGAGGGTAAACCACTATATGGGCGCATAGCAGAGCTCGGAAGGGAAGGAGCGCCATTTGACTTTTTCAATGCAGAATTGGCTGGAACTGAAATCGGATGCCATGTTGTGTTTGGAGAGACCCTCATGTGCCTAAACAGTGGAAACCCTAAAAAGTGACACCATTTTGGAAAATAGACCCCACAAGGAACTTATCTAGATGTGTTGTGAGCACTTTGAACCCCCAAGTGCTTCATGGAAAGTTAACAACGTAGAGCCATTAAAATAAAAAATCATATTTTTTCCACAAAAATAATATTTTCGCCCCCGATTTTTTATTTTACCAAGGGTAACAGGAGAAATTGGGTCCCAAACGCTGCTGTGCAATTTCTCTTGAGTATGCCAATACCCCATATGTAGGGGACTACTTCTTTTGAGCCACAGTGCAAAGCTCAGAAGGGAAGAGGAATGGTTTGAGGGTGCCATGTCACATTGGCAGAGCCCTTGAGGTGCCAGAACAACAGAAACCCCCTATATGTGAACTCATTTTACAAACTACACACCCCATTGAATGCATGTAGGGGTGCAGTGATCAGATTAACACTACATGTGCTAAAAAAAAATACATTACATTTTTAAAACTAAGTTGTTTTTTTATTTTTTTAAGTCTAATAGGAATTTTTTTACAACAAACTGAGGTCCATTTTTTTTCTGAGTGTTCGAAAACCCTATATGTAATCAGGAAATATTTTTCAGGTACAGTGCAAAGCTCAGAAGACAAGGAGCGCCTGATTTTACTGATATGGTTTGCAGGTGCCATGACCCACTAGGAGAGCCCATGAGGTGCCAGAACAGCAGAACCCCCCTTAAGTGACCCCATTTTGCGAACTACACCTCTCAATGAAATCAACTAGGGTTGCAGTGATCATACTGACACCATGGGTGTGTCACATACTGTATACACTCGAGTATAAGCCGACCCGAGTATAAGCAGACCCCCCTAATTTTGCCACAAAAACTGGGAAAACTTAATGACTCGAGTATAAGCCTAGGGTGGAAAATGCAGCAGCTATCGGTAAATTTCAAAAATAAAAATAGGTACAAATAAAAGTAAAACTAATTGCGATATCAGTAGGTTAAGTGTTTTTGAATTTCTATATTGAATCAGGAGCCCTATATAATGCTCCAAACAGTTCATGATGGACCTCATAAGATGCTCCATATTAAAATATGCCCCATATAATGCTGCACAAAGGTTAATAATGGCCCCATAAGATGCTCCATAGACATATTTGCCCAATATTATGCTGCACAAATGTTGATTATGGCCCCCATAAGATGCTCCATAGAGATATTTGCCCCATATAATGCAGCACAAATGTTGATTATGGCCCCATAAGATGCTCCAGAGATATTTGCCCCATATAATGCTGCACAAATGTTGATTATGGCCCCATAAGATGCTCCATAGAGATATTTGCGCCATATAATGCTGCACAAACGTTGATTATGGCCCCATAAGATGCTCCATAGAGATATTTGCCCCATATAGTGCTGCACAAACGTTGAATATGGCCCCATAAGATGCTCCATAAAGATATTTGCCCCATATAGAGCTGCACAAACATTGATTATGGCCTCATAAGATGCTCCATAGAGATATTTGCCCCATATGCTGTTGCTGCGCTTAAAAAAAAAATTACATACTCACCTCTCGTCGCTCAGGCCCCCGGCACTTGCAATACTCACGGGTCCCCGTTCCGGCGCCACTGTGTCTTCTGTGTCCTCTGCACTAACGTTCAGGCATAGGGCGTGGACTAACCATGTCATCACGCCCTCTGACCTGAGTGTCACTGCAGAGGACGCGGAAGACGGAGCGGTGCCTGAAGCGAGGAAAGGTGAATTTCATGCAGCGCTCCCCCTCCCCATTATACTCACCTGCTCCTGGCGTGGTCACTGCATCTCCGAACTCCGGGCGCTGACAGCTTCTTCCAGCGTTGAGCGGTCACCGTTACCGCTCATTACAGTAATGAATATGCAGCTCCACCCCTATGGGAACGGAGTCGGGCCCATATTCATTACTGTAATGAGCGGTACCATGTGACTGCTCAACGCTGGAAGAAGCTGTCAGCGCCCGGAGACCGGAGATGCAGGGACCTCGCCAGGCGCAGATGAGTATGTCACAGCCGCCGCTCCCCCTTCCCCGCCGACCCCCCAGGGACAATGACTTGAGTGTAAGCCAAGAGGGGAACTTTCAGCCTAAAAAAATGGGCTGAAAATCTCAGCTTATAATAGAGTATATGCGGTAATTTTATACCATTGGGCAGTGAAGACAATTTAACTACATTTTTACCACCAAAATGGGAGACCACAGAGGACATGGTTCGAGATTCCCCCAGTGTTGCGGCGAGAACTCAACACCTAACACATGGTCCCAGTCTACACAATTAAGCTATTCCCTTATTTTGTTGAAATCAGTTTTCCTAAAGTTCCATGTTTTGGCATTTTCCCTTTTGAAAGTTTGATTGAAAATTAAAGTGAAGCTTGCCATATTATGGTCATTGAATGCCATATTATGGTCATTGCATCCCAAATTATGAGAACTCCTATATGAAACCAAATTCCCTTAGTGAAATGAAAGAGGCAACCCCTCACTTTACTTTTGTTGAATTATTTGCTATTTACCTTTGGCTAGATCTAAAATTGTTATTGTAATTGATATAGTGTTTCACAATATTGCCAATTGTAGAGAAAATCTCACTTTAGAACACAAATACACAACCTCTTTGTAATGAATAGTTAACATGCAAACAGACACTTTTATATATTTTAACTTAAATTATTATGTATCACTGTCAATGAAATACTACAGTAAACTTGTGATTATTACTAAACTGCTAAATGTGTTTTAAGATTAAGCATTTTTATGTTTTGTATCAATATCTACAGCACTTAGCAAAATACAGATGTAGTTACACTGCTAACTAAGAGTTAGAAAAATTATCAGAATAATTTACTAGTAATACAGTACCAATATGATCAGTATCATTATTTTCTTTAATGTAACCTTATATGTACAGAATTTGAAGATACCAATTTTTTCAAGACCACTTACCGTATATACTCTTGTATAAGCCGAGATTTTTAGCACATTTTTTTGTGCTGAAAGCACCCCCCTTGGCTTATACATGAGTCATGGTCCAGAAAGCCGGCAGGGGAGGGGGAGCGAGGAACCGGCGGCTGTAGCACAGTGACAGCTGCAGCTGGCCGCTTCTAGAAGACATCAATACTCACCCTCCATTGCTGCATCTTCATCCCTGCACTTCTGACACGGCGCCAGCAGCTCTTTCCTGTTCCTGTGCTCAGCGGTCAGGTGGTACCCCTCATTAAGGTCATGAATATTAACACGACTCTACTCCTATAGGCGTGGAGGGCATATTCATGTCCTTAATGAGCAGTACCACGTGACCACTCAGCACAGGAAGAAGTGCATTGACGGGACAATGGAGATGCTGGGACATTCAGCGACAGAGCGAGGAGGGTGAGTTTGACAGGGGAGGATGGGGGATCCATGCATACAAAAATGGGACCGGGGGAGCCGAGCATACAAGGATGGGACCGGGGGAGCCGAGCATACAAGGATGGGACTGGGGGAGCCGAGTATACAAGGATGGGACCAGGGGAGCTGAGCTTACAAGGATGGGACTGGGGGAGCCGAGTATACAAGGATGGGACCAGGGGAGCCGAGCTTACAAGGATGGGACTGGGGGAGCCAAGCTATGCATACAAGGATGGGACCGGGGGAGCTGAGCATGCAAGGATGAGACCAGGGGAGCCGAGCCATGTATACAAGGATAGGATGGGGAGCCATGCATACAACAGGGGGAGCCACACAGAGCAGGACAGGATAGGGGGAACCACACATACCAGGATAGGGATAAGGGGACAATACATACCTGCCTTATCCTAGAGTCAATAAGCTTACCCAGCTTTCTGTGGCAAAATTAGGTGCCTCGGCTTATACTCGGGTCAGCTTTTACTCGAGTATATACAGTATATTTAGAGAATGGTTGGTGGAGTGGTCAGAGCATGCAGAAAGTCTGATCACTGCAAAATAAGCTGAAAGCATTTATTTTCTTGTCTAGACCACAGAATAATAAACCTAGATGGAAATGCTTAATTATAAAATAATGGTATGTGGGTAGATTCTGCATATGCTAATGTAGTGGGTCAATTTATGAAAATATGTATGCATCATGTTTAGTTTCAACAGACAATAGATGCTTCCAAAGGTTACAGAAAGATTTTATAGCAAAATAATAGTTATGCTATTTACCAATGTTTGTTATTTTCATTTTCATTTAAAGTCCAGGATCAAATACAATTCATATGGGCATAACCTCATTTCAGTTATATACTTTTATTCCAATATCATTTCATTAGTTTGGCAAATCTTTAAGCTCCTGGGCATCAATCTGTAACAGGGCAACAATATATCAAGTTTCATTTATAGCTTTAGTGTCTTTTTTTGTACCAGATGGGTCTTTGGTCCCCCTGATTCACTAGTTCAAGGTGTTAAGGCCCAACTGTTTGATCAACTGGAAGTCGGCACCAACAAGATGCTGCGAGGGCACGCTGGAGGATGAGTAGCATGTCTTCTGAAAGCATGAGGCTGCAGCTGTCACTGTACAAGCTATAAGAGAAATTAATATTCATTTCTCTTTAGCAGCGGCACAGGCTTTGGCCACAACCGCCAGCTCCTGCCTCTGTGACCCACTGATCAGCCTCTCCTCCGCCGGATTTCTGGGACAATGACTTGTGCATAAGCCGAGGGGGGGGGGGCATTTTCAGCACAAAAAAATGTGCTGAAAAACTTGGTTTATACACGAGTTTATACGGTACTTTTATTACTTATTTTAATTTTTTTCATTCAAATATTTATTTAGAGATAGAATATATATTGATTTTTTGATTATTATTTTTGTTTTTTCTAAAAATATTTTAACAATTATTTAACCCCTTCCCAACATTTGACGCCACGTAGGCGTCAGGAAAGTCGGTGCCAATCCGACCTGTGACGCCTATGTGGCGTCATGGAGGGATCGCGTCCCTGCAGAGCGGGTGAAAGGGTTAACTCCAATTTCAGCCGATCTGCAGGGACAGGGGGAGTGGTGCTTCAGCCCAGGGGGGGGGTGGTTTCACCCCCCCGTTGCTACGATCGCTCTGATTGGCTGTTGAAAGTGAAACAGCCAATCAGAGCAATCTGTAATATTTCACCTATGAAAATTGGTGAAATATTACAATCCAGCCATGGCTGATGCTGCAATAGCATCTGGCATGGCTGGAGACCCCTATCTGCTCCCCCCCACCGCCACCGATCTCCTCCTCTCCGTCCTGTCATGTCCCCTGCTCCCCTCCATCCTCCTGTCCGCTCCCCCCGTGCTCCGATCCCCCCCGTGCTCCGATCCCACCCTCCCATACTTACCAAGCTCCGATGTCCCTCCCAGTGTAAGTCCGTCTTCTCCATGTGCGCCGCCATCTTCCAATATGGTGGGCGCATGCGCAGTGCGCCCGCCGAAACTGCCGGCCGGCAGATTCTTTCCAGGTACATTTTGATCGCTGTGATAGGTTCTATCACAGCGATCAAAATAAAAAAAATTGTAAATAACCCCCCCCTTTATCACCCCCATAGGTAGGGAACATAAAAAAATAAAGAAAATATATTTATTTTTATTTTTCCACTAGGGTTAGGGTTAGGGCTAGGGTTGCACTTAGGGTTAGGGTTGCACTTAGGGTTAGGCTTGCACTTAGGGTTAAGGTTGCACTTAGGTTTAGGGTTGCACTTAGGGTTAGGGTTGCACTTAGGGTTAGGGTTTCATTTAGGGTTAGGGTTGCAATTAGGGTTAGGGTTGCACTTGGGGTTGCACTTAGGGTTGCACTTAGGGTTAGGGTTGCACTTAGGGTTAGGGTTGCACTTAGGGTTGCACTTAGGGTTAGGGTTGCACTTAGGGTTGCACTTAGAGTTAGGGTTGCACTTAGGGTTAGGGTTGCACTTAGATTTAGGGTTGCACTTAGGGTTAGGGTTAGAATTAGGGTTAGGGTTGCAATTAGGGTTAGGGTTGCAATTAGGGTTGGGGTTGCAATTAGGGTTAGAATTAGGGTTAGGGTTGCACTAGGGGTTAGGGTTGCAATTAGGTTTAGGGTTAGAATTAGGGTTAGGGTTACAATTAGGGTTACAATTAAGGTTAGGGTTACAATTAGGGTTACAATTAGGGTTAGGGTTAGAATTAGGCTATGTGCACACGGTGCGGATTTGGCTGGGGATCCGGGAATCCGCTGTGGATTCGTAGCAGTTTTCCATCACGTTTACAGTACCCCGTAAACCTATGGAAAACCAAATCCGCTGTGCCCATGGTGCGGAAAATACCATGCAGAAATGCTGCGTTGTATTTTCCACAGCATGTCAATTCTTTGTGCGGATTCCACAGCGTTTTACACCTGCTCCATAATAGGAATCCGCAGGTGAAATCCGCATTAAAAACACTGGAAATCCACGGTAAAGTGCGCTTTACCTGCGGATTTTTCAAAATCGGTGCGGAAAAATCCGCACACAAATCCGAAACGTGGGCACATAGCCTTAGGGTTAGGGTTGGAATTAGGGTTAAAATTAGGGTTAGGGGTGTGTTGAGGTTAGGGTTAGGCATGTGGTTAGGGATAGGGTTGGGATTAGGGTTAGGGGTGTGTTGTGGTTAGGGTTGGAATTAGGGCTTGGGGGGTGTTGGGGTTAGGGTTGGAATCAGGGTTAAGATTAGGGTTAGGCTTGTGGTTAGGGTTATGGTTAGGGTTGGGATTAGGGTTAGGGGTGTGTTGGGGTTAGGGTTGTGATTAGGGTCATGGTTAGAGTTTGGATTAGGGCTAGGGGTGTGTTGGGGTTAGTGTTGGAGTTAGAAATGAGAGGTTTTCACTGTTTAGGGACATGAGGGGGTCTACAAACGCGACATGGCGCCACCATTGATTCCAGCCAATCTTGCGTTGAAAAAGTCAAATGGTGCTCTCTCCCTTCCGAGCCCCGACGTGTGCCCAAACAGGGAAAATAAAAAAATTTTTGGGGAAAGAAAAATGTTTTTTTTTATTTTCACGGCTCTGCATTATAAACTTCTGTGAAGCACGTGGGGCTTCAAAGTACTCAACACACATCTAGATAAGATCCTTTGGAGGTCTACTGTTTAGGCACATCAGGGGCTCTGCAAACGCAACGTGACGCCCGCAGATCATTCCATCAAAGTCTGCATTTCAAAACATCACTACTTCCCTTCCAAGCCTCGATGTGTGCCCAAACAGTGGTTTACCCCCACATATGGGGTATCAGCGTACTCAGGACAAACTGGACAACAAATTTTGGGGTCCAATTTCTCTGGTAACCATTGTGAAAATAAAAAATTGTGGGCTAAAAATCATTTTTGAGATAAAAAATACATTTTATTTTCACGGCTCTGCGTTATAAACTTCTGTGAAGCACTTGGGGGATCAAAGTGCTCATCACAAATCTAGATTAGTTCCTTGGGAGGTCTAGTTTCCAAAATGGGGTAACTTGTGGGGGAGCTCCAATGTTTAGGCACACAGGGGCTCTCCAAACGCGACATGGTGTACGCTAACGATTGGAGCTAGTTTTCCATTCAAAAAGCCAAATGGCATGCCTTCCCTTCTGAGCCCTGCCGTGCACCCAAACAGTGGTTTACCCCCACATATGTGGTATCAGCGTACTCGGGACAAACTGCAGAACAACATTTGGGGTCCATTTTCTCCTGCTACCCTTGGGAAAATAAAAAAATCAGGGCTAAAATATCATTTTTGAGGAAAGAAAAATTATTTTTTATTTTCATGGCTCTGCGTTATAAACTTCTGTGAAGCACTTGGGGGTTCAAAGTGCTCACCACACATCTAGATTAGTTCCTTGGGGGGTCTAGTTTCCAAAATGGGATCACTTTTGGGGAGCTCCAATGTTTAGGCACACAGGGGCTCTCCAAACGCGACATGGTGTCCGCTAACGATTGGAGCTAATTTTCCATTCAAAAAGTCAAATGGCGCGCCTTTCCTTCTGAGCCTTGCCGTGCGCCCAAAAGTGGTTTACTCCCACATATGAGGTATCGGCGTACTCAGGAGAAATTTCCCATTAAATTTTAGGATCCATTTTATCCTGTTGCCCATGTAAAAATGGAAAAATTGAGGCTGAAAGAATTTTTTTGTGAAAAAAAGTACTTTTTCATTTTTACGGATCAATTTGTGAAGCACCTGAGGGTTTAAAGTGCTCACTATGCATCTATATAAGTTTCTTGGGGGGTCTAGTTTCCAAAATGGGGTCACTTGTGGGGGAGCTCTAATGTTTAGGCACACAGGGGCTCTCCAAACGCGACATGGGGTCCGCTAATGATTAGAGCTAATTTTCCATTCAAAAAGCCAAATGGCGTGCCTTCCCTTCCGAGCCCTGCCGTGCGTCCAAACAGTGGTTTACCCCCACATATGGGGTATCATCGTACTCAGGACAAATTGGTGAACAACTTCCGGGGTCCAGTTTCTCTTTTAACCCCTGTGAAAATAAAAAAATTGTTGCTAAATGATCATTTTTGTGACAAAAAATTTAAATGTTCATTTTTTCCTTCCATGTTGCTTCTGCTGCTGTGAAACACCTGAAGGGTTAATAGACTTCTTGAATGTGGTTTTGAGCACGTTGAGGGGTGCAGTTTTTAGAATGGTGTCATTTTTGGGTATTTTCAGCCATATAGACCCCTCAAACTGACTTCAAATGTGAGGTGGTCCCTAAAAAAATGGTTTTGTAAATTTTGTTGTAAAAATGAGAAATCACTGGTCAAATTTTAACCCTTATAACTTCCTAACAAAAAATTTGTTTTTCCAAAATTGTGCTAATGTAAAGTAGACATGTGGGAAATGTTATTTATTAACTATTCTGTGTCACATAACTCTCTGGTTTAACAGAATAAAAATTCAAAATTTGAAAATTGCGAAATTTTCTAAATTTTCGTCAAATTTCCGCTTTTTTCACAAATAAACGCAAAAATTATCGACCTAAATTTACCACCATCATGAAGCCCAATATGTCATGAAAAAACAGTCTCAGAATCGCTAGGATCCGTTCAAGCGTTCCTGAGTTATTACCTCATAAAGGGACACTGATCAGAATTGCAAAAAATGGCCAGGTCATTAAGGTCAAAATAGGCTGGGTCATGAAGGGGTTAAAAACTTTTTTTTTTTCTTTTTTACTTTGTCCCACTATGGGACAATAATTTTTTGCAGGCTGATCGCTATCTATCTGCATGCCATAGAAGCTTTCAGCACTGCACTGACAGAGAGACTTGCTGATCATGCTCTGCGCAAGATCAACAAGTTTCCTAGCTCTGGTGACCTGGATGTCGTCATGATAACATCTGGTCACCATGGCAATGATGGGGACCCCGTGTCATGTGTCTCCGATCCAAAGGCATAGCGTCTGTCAGCCCTTTGTTGGCTTCTGGAATGCTGCAATCGTGCACTCCTGGCACTTAGAATCAGATGACATCCAGTGGCGATCGCCTGCGCACTCCCTGGAAGTGCGGGCAATCGCGATGACTTAATATTCCGTCCATCGTCAAATTGTCCCAGGTCACATGGATGGAATATTACATCCAATGTCAGAAGGGGGTTAATATACTCATCGATCACCTTCTTCTCTGGTGTCCAATGACACCCTATTCCTTGGTGCATCACATAATAACCCTGGAACAAGGATCTGCAGATGCAAATTTTCAATGCTTTGTATCTGACCTTTTAATTGAACATAGGACTGTCAGAGACATTCGATGACAGCTTCATCTCTTTTCGGCAATCTTAACTACAAACAATGAATGGAGTACAAGTTGAGCATGTCAACCTTCACTATATTAATACTGAAGCCCTGATAAGCCCTGTTCCCGGGTTCCAAAGCTCCAAATAAATATGAGAGTATTCGAAAAATATTTAATTTTGAATAAAAACGTATAATTTGATATCATAGTGGTCTCACTGATCACTGATGTAATTATAAGTAGGGTTGAGCGAAACAGATAGTTCATTTTCATAAGTCGCCGACTTTTGGCAAAGTCGGCGTCTCATGAAACCCGACCCGATCCCTGTGTGGGGTCGGCCATGCGGTACGCGACTTTCGCGCCAAAGTCGCGTTTCAATGACGCTAAAAGCGCCATTTCTCAGCCAATGATGGTGGATGCAGAGTGTGGGCAGCGTGATGACATAGATCTCAGTCCCCACCATCTTAGAGAAGGGCATTGCAGTGATTGGCTTGCTTTCTGCCGCGTCACAGGGGCTATAAAGGGGCGTTCCCGCCGACCGCCATCTTACTGCTGCTGATCTGAGCGTAGGGAGAGGTGCCGCTTCGTCAGAAGCAGGGATAGTGTTTTGCAGGGTACATTCACCCCCAAACCGCTTGTGCTGTAGCAATTCCCACTGTCCAACACCACCTTTTGTTTGCAGGGACAGTGGAAGCTACATTTTTTTTTCCTCAGCGCTGTAGCTCATTGGGCTGCCCTAGAAGGCTCCCTGATATCTGCGTTGCTGTGTGTGTACGCCGCTGTGCAAACCAACTGCTTTTTTCAAAGCACAAATCCTGTTGTTCCTTCCTTTCTGCACAGCTACCTTGTTTGTTTGTCCACACTTTTGTGTGCAGCAGTACTTTTTATAGCTGCCTGCCATACTTTTCTGAGATTACTGCAGGGAGATAAAGATTGGCAAGTCTGCCTCTGTGCCAGTGCTGTGTGTGGCATCTGTGTCTCATTGTGTGCCACCGAAAACCAGTGTGTAATACTGGGCCATAATTTTTTTTTTGTAAATTCTCCCTGTAAAAAAATTAACAAATAGTGGGAGATAAAGATTGGCAAGTCTGCCTCTGTGCCAGTGCTGTGTGTGGCATCTGTCTCTCATTGTGTGCCACCGAAAACCAGTGTGTAATACTGGGCCATAATTTTTTTTTTGTAAATTCTCCCTGTAAAAAAATAAATAAATAGTGGGAGATAAAGATTGGCAAGTCTGCCTCTGTGCCAGTGCTGTGTGTGGCATCTGTCTCTCATTGTGTGCCACCGAAAACCAGTGTGTAATACTGGGCCATAATTTTTTTTTTGTAAATTCTCCCTGTAAAAAAATAAATAAATAGTGGGAGATAAAGATTGGCAAGTCTGCCTCTGTGCCATTGCTGTGTGTGGCATCTGTCTCTCATTGTGTGCCACCGAAAACCAGTGTGTAATACTGGGCCATAATTTTTTTTTTGTAAATTCTCCCTGTAAAAAAATAAATAAATAGTGGGAGATAAACATTGTCAAGTCTGCCTTTGTGCCATTGCTGTGTGTGGCATCTGTCTCTCATTGTGTGCCACCGAAAACCAGTGTGTAATACTGGGCCATAATTTTTTTTTTGTAAATTCTCCCTGTAAAAAAATAAATAAATAGTGGGAGATAAAGATTGGCAAGTCTGCCTCTGTGCCAGTGCTGTGTGTGGCATCTGTCTCTCATTGTGTGCCACCGAAAACCAGTGTGTAATACTGGGCCATAATTTTTTTTTTTTTTAATTCTCCCTGAAAAAAAAAAAAATAAATAGTGGGAGATAAAGATTGGCAAGTCTGCCTCTGTGCCATTGCTGTGTGTGGCATCTGTCTCTCATTGTGTGCCACCGAAAACCAGTGTGTAATACTGGTCCTTTATTTATTTATTTATTTTTTTTATTGTCCCTGAAAAAAAAAGTTAAATAGTGGGAGATAAAGATTGGCAAGTCTGCCTCTGTGCCATTGCTGTGTGTCGCATCTGTCTCTCATTGTGTGCCACCGAAAACCATTGTGTAATACTGGGCCATAATTTTTTTCTTTGTAAATTCTCCCTGTAAAAAAATAAATAAATAGTGGGAGATAAAGATTGGCAAGTCTGCCTCTGTGCCATTGCTGTGTGTGGCATCTGTCTCTCATTGTGTGCCACCGAAAACCAGTGTGTAATACTGGGCCTTTTTTTTTTGTGTAAATTCTCCCTGTAAAAAAATAAATAAATAGTGGGAGATAAAGATTGGCAAGTCTGCCTCTGTGCCAGTGCTGTGTGTGGCATCTGTCTCTCATTGTGTGCCACCGAAAACCATTGTGTAATACTGGGCCTTTTTTTTTTTTTTTTAAATTCTCCCTGAAAAAAATAAATAGTGGAAGATTAAGATTGGCATTTCTGCTTGAGTGCCGGTCGTGTGTGTGCCATCTGTCTCAAATTATTGGGGCACAGAAAACCTAGTGTGTAACATTGGGCCTGGTTTTCCTTTCCGTGTCAGCCACCTATAAAGGTGTATATAAATCCTACAGAAGTTAGAGTTCACCTTATAAGTTGTTTTACAGTAACAAATACCGTTACTTTGGTTACGTTTTGCAAACAATGAGGAAGTCTGGTGGAAGAGGTCGTGGCCGTGGGCGGTCATTGTCAGCTGGTAATGATGGTAGTGGTGGTGGAGCATCAGGTGGTCGTGGTAAAAGAAGTACAGCACCTAAGTCTCGAGTTGTTGAGCCAGGTTCGTCGTCTGGCTACACAAGGCCTCAAACGCTCCCTTTTCTGGGAGTAGGAAAACCGCTTTTAAAGCCGGAGCAGCAAGAACAATTTTTGGCTTTCCTTGCTGACTCAGCCTCTAGCTCTTTTGCCTCCTCTTCTGAAAGTGCAAAATGTAAAAGCAGCGCGTCGTTAGTGGATGTTGACAGTCAGGGACAAGTCGCTTCCTTGTCTTCTTCACCCAGAACAAGAGAGAAGGATGCGTCAGGAGACACAACGGGTTACTCCATGGAGCTCTTTACACATACCGTTCCTGGGTTAGACAGTGAAACAGTTAACAGGCCATGCCCATTAGAAGTTGAATCGGACATGGAGTGCACTGATGCACAGCCACAGCCAGATTACTATGCTGTTCCTTTGACTCAGACCAGAACATTGCCCTCGCAGTGTACTGAGCCAGAATCAAACCCAGCTGAGACTATGGTGCCCCGTCACGAACGCTCTACCACCGGCTTACACGGTGACACAGACGAAGTTGCACACGAGATAGAAGAGGAGGTCATAGATGACCCAGTTGTTGACCCCGATTGGCAGCCATTGGGGGAACAGGGTGCAGGCAGCAGTAGTTCTGAAGTGGAGGAGGAGGAGGAGCCGCAGCAGGCATCAACATCACAACAGGTTCCATCTGCCGGGCCCGTATCTGGCCAAAAATGCGTGGCAAAACCAAAACCAGTTGGAGGACAGCGTGGCCATCCGGTTAAAGAAGCTCAGTCTGCAATGCCTGAAAAGGTATCCGATAGTAGAAAGAGTGCAGTCTGGCATTTTTTTAAACAACATCCAAATGATCAGCGCAAAGTCATCTGTCAAAAATGTTCAACTACCTTAAGCAGAGGTCAGAATCTTAAAAGTCTAAATACAAGTTGCATGCATAGACATTTATCCACCATGCATTTGCAAGCCTGGACTAACTACCAATTGTGCCTAAAGGTTGCCGCACCCTCGGCCAATGAAGCTAGTCAGCAACGCTACATCCCTTCCCTCACTGTAAGCCCACCATTTCCCGCACCACCTGCAGTATCTGTGCAGCTTTCGTCGCCAGGCCAAAGCAGTCAGGGAATCACCAGATTCGTAGTAGGAAACATTGCATGTAGGGCACCGGCAAGAATACCATCTCCAACCCTCTCTCAGTCTGCCATGTCCACCGGCACCACCGCTAGTTCCACGATCTCCAGCTCTCCAGTCCAGCTCACCCTACATGAGACTCTTGTTAGGAAAAGGAAGTACTCATCCTCGCATCCGCGTACACAGGGGTTGAGCGCCCACATTGCTAGACTAATCTCATTGGAGATGATGCCCTACCGGTTAGTTGAAAGCGAAGCTTTCAAAGCACTGATGGACTACGCTGTACCACGCTACGAGCTACCCAGTCGACACTTCTTTTCTAGAAAAGCCATCCCAGCCCTCCAACAGCATGTTAAAGACCACATCATCCATGCACTCAGGCAGTCTGTGACTACAAAGGTGCACCTGACAACAGATGCATGGACCAGTAGGCATGGCCAGGGACGTTACGTGTCCATCACGGCACACTGGGTGAATGTGGTGGATGCAGGGTCCACAGGGGACAGCAATATTGGGACAGTTCTGCCTAGCCCACGGTCAAGGAAAGAGTTGGCTGTAGGCGTTCGCCCCCCCTCCTCCTCTTCCTCGTCCTCCTGCAGAAGCGAGAGCTCATCCACAGACCGCAGTCGCACATCCACTCCATCCGCAGCTGCCACTGTTGCACACCAGGTGTGCCATTATGGGACAGCTAGTGGCAAGCGTCAGCAGGCTGTATTGACAATGAAGTGTTTGGGTGACAACAGACACACCGCGGAAGTTCTGTCTGAGTTCTTGCAGAAAGAAACTCAGTCATGGCTGGGCACTGTACATCTTGAGGCAGGCAAGGTAGTGAGTGATAATGGAAGGAATTTCATGCCTGCCATAGCCCTTTCCCAACTGAAACACATTCCTCACCTGGCTCACACCTTAAACCTGGTGGTGCAGTGCTTCCTGAAAAGTTATCCGGGGTTACCCGACCTGCTCCTCAAAGTGCGCAGACTTTGCTCGCATATCCGCCGTTCGCCCGTACACTCCAGCAGTATGCAGAACTATCAGCGGTCTTTGAACCTTCCCCAGCATCGCCTAATCATCGACGTTGCAACAAGGTGGAACTCCACACTGCACATGCTTCAGAGACTGTGCGAACAGAGGCGTGCTGTTATGTATTTGTGGGAGGATACACGGGCAGGCAGTTGGATGGCAGACATGGAGTTGTCAGGTGTGCAGTGGTCGAAGCTACAAGACCTGTGTCAAGTCCTTCAGTGTTTTGAGGAATGCACACGGCTGGTTAGTGCAGACAACGCCATATTAAGCATGAGCATCCCCCTAATGCGTCTGCTGATGCAAAGTTTGACGCACATAAAGGAGCAGGCGTCTTCAGCCGAAGAAGAGGAAAGCCTTGATGACAGTCAGCCATTGTCTGGTCAGGGCCGTGTAGAGGACACGGTAGTGGGCGAAGAGGAGGAGGAGGACGAGGAGGATGATGGGGATGAGTACTTTTTTAATGAGGAAGCTTCTCCTGGGCCAACAGAAATTAGTGGCGTTGCAAGGCCGGGTTCTGTTTTTTTAAGGGAGACAAGTGACGTAGATTTGCCTGTAAGTGTCCCTCAAACCAGCACAACCGCAGATTTGACAACTGGAACTTTGGCCCACATGGCGGATTATGCCTTACGTATCCTCAAAAGGGACCCACGCATTATTAAAATGATGAGCGATGACGATTACTGGTTGGCCTGCATCCTTGACCCTCGCTATAAAGGCAAATTGCAAAATATTATGCCACATGAGAACCTCGAACAAATATTAGCAACCAAACAAGCTACTCTTGTAGACCGTTTGATTCAGGCATTCCCAGCACACAGCGCCGGTGATGGTTCTCACACGAGCTGCAGGGGGCTACAGGGCAGAGGTGTTAGAGGTGCACAAATCAGAAGTGGCGTTGGACAGAGGGGTTTTCTGACCAGGTTGTGGAGTGGTTTCGCAATGACCGCAGACAGGACAGGTACTGCAGCATCTATTCAAAGTGACAGGAGACAACATTTGTCCAGTATGGTTACTAACTATTTTTCATCCCTTATCGATGTTCTCCCTCAACCGTCATTCCCATTTGATTACTGGGCATCCAAATTAGACACCTGGCCTGAATAGGCTGAATATGCATTGCAGGAGCTTGCTTGCCCAGCAGCTAGTGTGCTATCAGAAAGAGTATTCAGTGCTGCTGGTTCAATATTAACCGAAAAAAGGACTCGTCTGGCTACCCAAAATGTGGATGATCTAACCTTCATTAAAATGAACCACTCCTGGATTTCAAATTATTTTGCCCCACCTTTCCCGGCTGACACCTAGCTTTCCTGTAAAAAGGTCTTGCTTGTGGACTGGTCTTACTGAGTGTTCCAATCTCTTAATTTGCAGCAGCTGTTTGTCCAGCATACGACATGTTTACACCTCCCTCAATGGGAAAACTCCCCCCATGGGGTCGTGGTCTCGCCACTTGGCGCAAGCACCCGTTAGAGTGCCGTTTGTCTGAAGAGGTGGGTGTGCCCGATTTTGGTCGACGGCACTGCCAATGGGTCCCTCATAGTACAATAAAGTGTCTCTGGCGGTGGTGGCGCGCACCCAACGTCAGACACACCGTTGTAACATGAGGGGCCCTGGGACGGTACCGCCGGCCACAAGAGAGTTCACCCCCCCAGCTCAAACTGTGCTCTACCACGTGCAAAATTATCTCTCACAGCTCCACCAATGTTTAGTCTATGTGCTGACATCATTCAATGCCTGGCACTGACAATACCAATTTGTTGACATCTATGATGCTAGTTAAAGTAGTCTGGGTCAGTGTCCAATATTGACACCAGTAAATACTTACTGCCAAATTACTATGTCAGAAACTCAGCAGATGAGCCCACCCCTGTACCTAAGTATGCCACACTTTTTTTTTTTTGTTGTTGTTTTGTGACACATTAACATCTATTTATTTTTTGTGAGTACTAACTGTGTCAGACACTCCTTGCAATCCTCCTCCACTGACCACAATGCTGCCTGTGTATCCATGTAACCTATTTAAAACTGCATAGAGCCTATTTTTAGTTATTTTAGGCCTAGTAAGCCTGTCTGCGGTCCCTCCGTGCAATCCTCCTCCACTGACCACAATGCTGCCTGTGTATCCATGTAACCTATTTAAAACTGCATAGAGCCTATTTTTAGTTATTTTAGGCCTAGTAAGCCTGTCTGCGGTCCCTCCTTGCAATCCTCCTCCACTGACCACAATGCTGCCTGTGTATCCATGTAACCTATTTAAAACTGCATAGAGCCTATTTTTAGTTATTTTAGGCCTAGTAAGCCTGTCTGCGGTCCCTCCGTGCAATCCTCCTCCACTGACCACAATGCTGCCTGTGTATCCATGTAACCTATTTAAAACTGCATAGAGCCTATTTTTAGTTATTTTAGGCCTAGTAAGCCTGTCTGCGGTCCCTCCTTGCAATCCTCCTCCACTGACCACACCAATGCTGCCCGTGTACCCCTGGAACCTATTTAAAAGCTCATAGAGCCTATTTATATATTTTATTTAATATTAATAAAGCCATGATGGACTACGCTGTACCACGCTACAAGCTAACCAGTCGACACTTCTTTTGCGAGAAAAGCCATCCCAACCCTCCACCAGCATGTAAAAGACCGCATTGTCCATGCACTCTGGCAATCTGTGAGTACAAAGGTGCACCTGACAACAGACGCATGGACCTGTAGGCATGGCCACGGAAGGTTACGTGCCCATTACGGTGCAATGGGTTACTGTGGTGGATGCATGTTCCACAGGGGACAGCCTACTAAGTCTGTCTGCAGTCCCTAATTCAAATTGTCATCCACTGTCTAAATCTGAGCTTCAACCTTCTGGCTCTCATTAAGTGCTGTTTTTTAAAAAGTTGGTGGTTACGGCCTACTAATGGTGTCTGACGCTCCCTGGTGTTGTCCTCCACTGTCTAAATCTGAGCTTTAACCTTCTGGCTCTCATTAAGTGCTTTTTAAAAAAAATTTGGTGGTTGGGGCATACTAACGGTGTCTGCCGCTCCCTGGTGTTGTCCTCTACTGTATAAATCTGAGCTTCAACCTTCTGGCTCTCATTAAGTGCTTTTTAATAAAAATTTGGTGGTTGGGGCATAATAACGGTGTGTGCCGCTCCCTGGTGTTGTCCTCTACTGTATAAATCTGAGCTTCAACCTTCTGGCTCTCATTAAGTGCTTTTTAAAAAAAATGGTGGTTAGGGCCTACTAACGGTGTCTGCCGCTCCCTGGTGCTGTCCTCCACTGTATAAAGCTGAGCTTCAACCTTCTGGCTCTCATTAAGTGCTGTTTTTTAAAAAATTGGTGGTTACGGCCTACTAACGGTGTCTGCCTCTCCCTGGTGTTGTCCTCCACTGTCTAAATCTGAGCTTCAACCTTCTGGCTCTCATTAAGTGCTGTTTTTTAAAAAATTGGTGGTTACGGCCTACTAACGGTGTCTGCCGCTCCCTGGTGTTGTCCTCCACTGTCTAAATCTGAGCTTCAACCTTCTGGCTCTCATTAAGTTCTGTTTTTTTTAAAATTGGTGGTTACGGCCTACTAACGGTGTGTGCCGCTCCCTGGTGTTGTCTTCCACTGGATAAAGCTGAGCTTCAGTCTTTAGGCTTTCGGCCTATAGTATCAGATATTAAACTGCATTTGGCCTTCAACTTTGTTTACGGCCTACTAACGGTGTGTGCCGCTCCCTGGTGTTGTCCTCCACTGTATAAAGCTGAGCTTCAACCTTCTGGCTCTCATTAAGTGCTGTTTTTTAAAAAATTGGTGGTTACGGCCTACTAACGGTGTCTGCCGCTCCCTGGTGTTGTCCTCCACTGTCTAAATCTGAGCTTCAACCTGGCTCTCATTAAGTGCTGTTTTTTAAAAAATTGGTGGTTACGGCCTACTAACGGTGTCTGCCGCTCCCTGGTGTTGTCCTCCACTGTTTAAATCTGAGCTTCAACCTTCTGGCTCTCATTAAGTGCTGTTTTTTAAAAAAATTGGTGGTTACGGCCTACTAACGGTGTGTGCCGCTCCCTGGTGTTGTCCTCCACTGGATAAAGCTGAGCTTCAGTCTTTAGGCTTTCGGCCTATAGTATCAGATATTAAACTGCATTTGGCCTTCAACTTTGTTTACGGCCTACTAACAGTGTGTGCCGCTCCCTGGTGTTGTCCTCCACTGTATAATGCTGAGCTTCAACCTTCTGGCTCTCATTAAGTGCTGTTTTTAAAAAAATTGGTGGTTACGGCCTACTAACGGTGTCTGCCGCTCCCTGGTGTTGTCCTCCACTGTCTAAATCTGAGCTTCAACCTTCTGGCTCTCATTAAGTGCTTTTTAAAAAAAAATTGGTGGTTGGGGCATACTAACGGTGTCTGCCGCTCCCTGGTGTTGTCCTCTACTGTATAAATCTGAGCTTCAAACTACTGGCTCTCATTAAGTGCTTTTTAAAAAAAATTTGGTGGTTGGGGCCTACTAACGGTGTCTGCCGCTCCCTGGTGTTGTCCTCTACTGTATAAATCTGAGCTTCAACCTTCTGGCTCTCATTAAGTGCTTTTTAAAAAAAATTTGGTGGTTGGAGCATACTAACGGTGTCTGCCGCTCCCTGGTGTTGTCCTCTACTGTATAAATCTGAGCTTCAACCTTCTGGCTCTCATTAAGTGCTTTTTTTAAAAAAATCGTGGTTAGGGCCTACTAACGGTGTCTGCCGCTCCCTGGTGCTGTCCTCCACGGTATAAAGCTGAGCTTCAACCTTCTGGCTCTCATTAAGTGCTGTTTTTTAAAAAATTGGTGGTTACGGCCTACTAACGGTGTCTGCCGCTCCCTGGTGTTGTCCTCCACTGTCTAAATCTGAGCTTCAACCTTCTGGCTCTCATTAACTGCTGTTTTTAAAAAAATTGGTGGTTACGGCCTACTAACGGTGTGTGCCGCTCCCTGGTGTTGTCCTCCACTGGATAAAGCTGAGCTTCAGTCTTTAGGCTTTCGGCCTATAGTATCAGATATTAAACTGCATTTGGCCTTCAACTTTGTTTACGGCCTACTAACGGTGTGTGCCGCTCCGTGGTGTTGTCCTCCACTGTATAAAGCTGAGCTTCAACCTTCTGGCTCTCATTAAGTGTTGTTTTTTAAAAAATTGGTGGTTACGGCCTACTAACGGTGTCTGCCGCTCCCTGGTGCTGTCCTCCACTGTCTAAATCTGAGCTTCAACCTTCTGGCTCTCATTAAGTGCTGTTTTTTAAAAAAATTGGTGGTTACGGCCTACTAACGGTGTCTGCCGCTCCCTGGTGTTGTCCTCCACTGTTTAAATCTGAGCTTCAACCTTCTGGCTCTCATTAAGTGCTTTTTAAAAAAAATTGGTGGTTAGGGCCTACTAACGGTGTCAGCCGTTCTCTGGTGCTGTCCTCCACTGTCTAAATCTGAGCTTCAACCTTCTGGCTCTCATTAAGTGCTGTTTTTTAAAAAATTGGTGGTTACGGCCTACTAACGGTGTCTGCCGCTCCCTGGTGCTGTCCTCCACTGTATAAAGCTGAGCTTCAACCTTCTGGCTCTCATTAAGTGCTGTTTTTAAAAAAATTGGTGGTTACGGCCTACTAACGGTGTGTGCCGCTCCCTGGTGTTGTCCTCCACTGTATAAAGCTGAGCTTCAACCTTCTGGCTCTCATTAAGTGCTTTCTTTAAATAAATTGGTGGTTAGGTGTTGTGGATTCTGTTTGTGGGCTCCCTCTGGTGGTTACTGCTGGTACTGGGTGACTTTGGTGGGTTGCGGCCTTTGGTTTCCACCTGTCCATCAGAGGCTGGGTGTTTCCTATTTTACCTGGCCTTTCTGTCATTCCCTTGCCGGCTATCAATGTATTCAGATGTGCTCTGTTTGGTTCCTGCCTACCTGCTCCCAGATCTTTCAGGATAAGCTAAGTGCTGATTTTCAGTTGTTTGGTTTTTTGTCCAGCTTGCTTATTATGTCTCTATGCTAGCTGGTAGCTCTAGTGGACTGAGGTTCTCCCCATGTGCCATGAGTTGGCACATGGGTTCTTGTAATCTCAGGATGGTTTTTTTGATTAGGGTTTTTCGCTGACTGCTCAGTCCCCTTTTGTATCGTTCTGCTTTCTAGTTTACAGCGGGCCTCAATTTGCTAAAACTATATATATCATCTCTATGTGTGTGCCTTCCTCTCATTTCACCGTCAATACATGTGAGGGGGCAACTATATCTTTTGGGGTTCATTCCTCTGGAGGCAAGTGAGGTCTTTATTTTCTCTGCAGTACTAGTTAGCTCTTAGGCTGGTGCGTGGCGTCTAGAACCAACGTAGGCACGCTCCCTGGCTATCTCTAGTTGCGTTTGTCAGGCGTAGGGCAGCGGTCAGCCCAGGTTCCATCACCCTAGAGCTTGTCCGTTATCTATTTGTACTTTGCTTGTCCTGTGCTATCCCTAGCCATTGGGGATTCATGACAGTATAGCCGGCCTACAAAGTGTTAATTGTTTGGGCTGAAGCAGGAGTAAAAGAAGTGTTTAAGGGAAATTTTTTTTTTTTTTTTTTTCCCTTCAGAGTTTTGCTGCCTAGCCCTTAATTGCTGTCTAGCTGCTTCTTACCTCCTCTTAACCCTTGAATGGCTCTGATCTTAGCTGTTTAACATGGATGTCCAGAGTTTGGCTTCCAGCCTGAGTAATCTCGCGGCAAAAGTTCAAAACATACAGGATTTTGTTGTTCACACTCCCATGTCTGAACCTAGAATTTCTATTCCAGAGTTCTTTTCTGGAGATAGATCTACCTTCCTGAATTTCAGGAACAATTGTAAATTGTTTCTTTCTTTAAAATCTCGCTCCTCTGGAGACCCTGCTCAACAGGTCAAGATTGTAATATCTTTCCTGCGGGGCGACCCTCAGAATTGGGCATTTGCATTGGCACCAGGGGATCCTGCATTGCTCAGTGTGGATGCGTTTTTTCTGGCATTGGGATTGCTCTATGAGGAACCTAACCAAGAGATTCAGGCTGAAAAGGCTTTATTAGCCCTCTCTCAGGGGCATGATGAAGCGGAAATATATTGTCAAAAATTTCGGAAATGGTCGGTGCTTACTCAGTGGAATGAGTGCGCCCTGGCTGCAAACTTCAGAAATGGTCTTTCTGAGGCCATTAAAGATATTATGGTGGGGTTCCCTACGCCTACAGGTCTGAATGAGTCTATGGCTATGGCCATTCAGATTGATCGGCGTTTACGGGAGCGCAAACCCGTGCACCAGTTGGCGGTGTCTTCTGAACAGGCACCTGAGACTATGCAATGTGATAGAATTCAGTCCAGAAGTGAACGGCAAAATTATAGGCGGAAAAATGGATTGTGTTTTTATTGTGGAGATTCAGCTCATGTTATATCAGCATGCTCTAAACGCACAAAAAGGGTTGATAAATCTTTTACCATTGGTACTCTGCAGCCTAAGTTCATTTTGTCTGTGACTCTGATTTTTTCACTGTCTTCCATTTCCGTCGATGCCTATGTGGATTCGGGCGCTGCCCTGAGTCTTATGGATTGGTCATTTGCTAAACGCTGCGGTTTTAGTCTGGAGCCTCTGGAAGTTCCTATTCCTCTGAAGGGAATTGACTCTACACCATTGGCTATGAATAAACCGCAGTATTGGACACAAGTGACCATGCGCATGACTCCCGTTCATCAGGAGGTGATTCGCTTCCTTGTACTGTATAATTTACATGATGTACTAGTGCTTGGTCTGCCATGGTTACAAACTCATAATCCTGTCCTGGACTGGAAAACTATGTCTGTGTTAAGCTGGGGATGTCAGGGGGTTCATAATGATGCACCTCCGATTTCAATCGCTTCATCTACTCCTTCTGAGATCCCTGCGTTTTTGTCTGACTATAGGGATGTTTTTGAGGAGCCTAAGCTCAATTCGCTCCCTCCTCATAGAGAGTGTGACTGTGCTATAGAATTGATTCCTGGCAGTAAGTTCCCTAAGGGTCGTTTATTTAATCTGTCACTGCCAGAGCATACTGCTATACGGAATTATATTAAGGAGTCCTTGGAAAAGGGACATATTCGTCCATCTTCGTCCCCTCTGGGAGCAGGTTTCTTTTTCGTGGCAAAAAAAGATGGTTCCCTGAGGCCTTGTATAGATTATCGCCTTCTGAATAAGATTACAGTCAAATACCAGTATCCATTGCCATTATTAACTGATTTGTTTGCTCGCATTAAGGGGGCTAGGTGGTTCACTAAGATAGATCTTCGCGGTGCGTATAATCTGGTGCGGATAAAACAGGGTGATGAGTGGAAAACCGCATTTAATACGCCTGAGGGCCATTTTGAGTATTTGGTAATGCCTTTTGGACTCTCCAATGCTCCGTCAGTCTTTCAGTCCTTTATGCACGATATTTTCCGTGAATATCTGGATAAGTTTATGATTGTGTATTTGGATGATATTTTGGTGTTTTCTGATGACTGGGAGTCTCATGTTCTACAGGTCAGGAAGGTGTTTCAGGTTCTGCGGGCCAATTCTCTGTTTGTGAAGGGTTCAAAGTGTCTCTTCGGAGTCCAGAAGATTTCTTTTTTGGGGTACATTTTTTCTCCTTCTACTATTGAAATGGATCCCGTCAAGGTTCAGGCTATTTGTGACTGGACACAACCTACATCTGTTAAGAGCCTTCAGAAGTTCTTGGGGTTTGCTAATTTTTATCGTCGGTTCATTGCTAATTTTTCCAGTATTGTCAAACCTTTGACTGATTTGACTAAAAAGGGTGCTGATGTTGCTGATTGGTCTCCTGCGGCCGTGGAGGCCTTTCGGGAACTTAAGCGCCGGTTTTCTTCTGCTCCTGTGTTGTGTCAGCCAGATGTTTCACTTCCTTTTCAGGTTGAGGTTGATGCTTCCGAGATTGGAGCGGGGGCGGTTTTGTCACAGAGAAGTTCTAATGGCTCGGTGATGAAACCATGTGCATTCTTCTCTAGAAAATTCTCGCCCGCCGAGCGCAATTATGATGTGGGTAATCGGGAGCTTTTGGCCATGAAGTGGGCATTTGAGGAGTGGCGTCATTGGCTTGAGGGTGCTAAACATCGTGTGGTGGTCTTGACTGATCACAAGAATCTCATTTACCTTGAGTCTGCCAGGCGTTTGAATCCCAGACAGGCTCGTTGGTCGTTGTTTTTTTCTCGTTTCAATTTCGTGGTTTCATACCTGCCAGGTTCAAAGAATGTGAAGGCAGATGCTCTTTCCAGGAGTTTTGTGCCTGACTCTCCTGGAGACTCTGGGCCTACTGGTATCCTTAGGGATGGGGTAATATTGTCCGCCGTATCCCCAGACTTGCGACGTGCTTTGCAGGAGTTTCAGGTGGATAAACCGGATCGTTGTCCACCAGAAAGACTGTTTGTTCCGGATGATTGGACCAGTAGAGTCATCTCCGAGGTCCATTCTTCTGTGTTGGCTGGTCATCCTGGAATATTTGGTACTAGAGACTTGGTGGCCAGGTCTTTTTGGTGGCCTTCCTTGTCTAGGGATGTGCGTACCTTTGTGCAGTCTTGTGAAGTGTGTGCTCGAGCTAAGCCTTGCTGTTCTCGGGCCAGTGGGTTGTTGTTATCCTTGCCCATCCCGAAGAGGCCTTGGACGCACATTTCCATGGATTTTATTTCTGATCTTCCGGTTTCACAGAAAATGTCCGTTATCTGGTTGTGTGTGACCGCTTTTCTAAGATGGTTCATTTGGTGCCCTTGCCTAAGTTGCCCTCCTCCTCTGAGTTGGTCCCTTTATTTTCTCAGAACGTGGTCCGTTTGCATGGGATTCCGGAGAATATCGTTTCTGACAGGGGATCCCAGTTTGTGTCTAGATTTTGGCGGACGTTTTGTGCCAAGATGGGCATTGATTTGTCTTTCTCGTCTGCATTCCATCCTCAGACGAATGGCCAGACGGAGCGAACTAATCAGACCTTGGAAACTTATTTGAGGTGTTTTGTTTCTGCTGATCAAGATGACTGGGTTGCTTTTTTGCCACTGGCCGAATTTGCTCTTAATAATCGGGCTAGTTCTGCCACGTTGGTCTCTCCTTTTTTTTGTAATTCGGGGTTTCATCCTCGTTTTTCCTCTGGTCAGGTGGAGTCTTCGGATTGTCCTGGAGTGGACATGGTGGTGGACAGGCTACATCAGATTTGGAATCAGGTGGTGGACAATTTGAAGTTATCTCAGGAGAAGACTCAGCAGTTTGCTAATCGCCGTCGCCGCGTGGGTCCCCGACTTCTTGTTGGGGATTTGGTGTGGTTGTCTTCTCGTTTTGTCCCTATGAAGGTCTCTTCTCCTAAGTTTAAGCCTCGGTTCATCGGTCCTTATAGGATCTCGGAGATTCTTAACCCTGTATCTTTTCGTTTGGATCTCCCAGCATCGTTTACTATTCATAATGTGTTCCATCGGTCATTGTTGCGGAGGTATGAGGTGCCCGTTGTTCCTTCGGTTGAGCCTCCTGCTCCGGTGCTGGTGGAGGGAGAATTGGAGTATGTTGTTGAGAAGATCTTGGATTCTCGTGTTTCCAGACGCAAACTCCAGTATTTGGTTAAGTGGAAGGGTTATGGTCAGGAGGATAATTCCTGGGTGGTCGCCTCCGATGTTCATGCGACTGATTTGGTCCACGCCTTCCATAGAGCTCACCCTGATCGCCCTGGGGGTTCTCGTGAGGGTTCGGTGACCCCTCCTCAAGGGGGGGGTACTGTTGTGGATTCTGTTTGTGGGCTCCCTCTGGTGGTTACTGCTGGTACTGGGTGACTTTGGTGGGTTGCGGCCTTTGGTTTCCACCTGTCCATCAGAGGCTGGGTGTTTCCTATTTTACCTGGCCTTTCTGTCATTCCCTTGCCGGCTATCAATGTATTCAGATGTGCTCTGTTTGGTTCCTGCCTACCTGCTCCCAGATCTTTCAGGATAAGCTAAGTGCTGATTTTCAGTTGTTTGGTTTTTTGTCCAGCTTGCTTATTATGTCTCTATGCTAGCTGGTAGCTCTAGTGGACTGAGGTTCTCCCCATGTGCCATGAGTTGGCACATGGGTTCTTGTAATCTCAGGATGGTTTTTTTGATTAGGGTTTTTCGCTGACCGCTCAGTCCCCTTTTGTATCGTTCTGCTTTCTAGTTTACAGCGGGCCTCAATTTGCTAAAACTATATATATCATCTCTATGTGTGTGCCTTCCTCTCATTTCACCGTCAATACATGTGAGGGGGCAACTATATCTTTTGGGGTTCATTCCTCTGGAGGCAAGTGAGGTCTTTATTTTCTCTGCAGTACTAGTTAGCTCTTAGGCTGGTGCGTGGCGTCTAGAACCAACGTAGGCACGCTCCCTGGCTATCTCTAGTTGCGTTTGTCAGGCGTAGGGCAGCGGTCAGCCCAGGTTCCATCACCCTAGAGCTCGTCCGTTATCTATTTGTACTTTGCTTGTCCTGTGCTATCCCTAGCCATTGGGGATTCATGACAGTTAGGGCCTACTAACGGTGTCTGCCGCTCCTGGGTGTTGTCCTCCTCCTGAGTGCTCTCCTCCTCCTTGGTGTTCTCCTTCAGGTTGCCTTGTCTGAGCTTCAACCTTCTGGCTCTCATTAAGTGCTTTTTTAACAAAAAATTGGTGGTTACGGCCTACTAACGGTGTCTGCCGCTCCCTGGTGTTGTCCTCCACTGTATAAAGCTGAGCTTCAGTCTTTAGGCTTTTGGCCTATAGTAGCAGATATTAAACTGCATTTGGCCTACTAGTGTGGTTGGGCCCTTAAAAGTGTCTGCTGCTCCTGGGTTTGCTACTTCACTGAACAAAGCAATGCCGCCTGTTTAGTCCTGTTACCAATTTTGAACTGCATTTAGCCTACTTTATTCTTTGGCCCTATATCTGTGTTTCCTCCTCATCCTGCCCATTGCCCAGCCACTGCTAGATGAGTCTGCTGGTACATTGACCTAGACCACTACATTCCCCTTGCACTCTACACAGCCAGAATCTGACCCTGCTGAAAGTAAGATTCCCCTTCCCGCATGTTATACCACCTTACACAGGGACAAAGAGGAAGGTGCAGATGAAAGTGCAGGTTCCTTCATCAGGTGGGGGGGCATACTCGTTGGCGACGTCACTGGCACAGGGCCCCTCAGAGTATGCAAAAGTGTCGCTGCTGGTGGGAGGCGCCCCCGCCGTGCAAACACACCGCTGTACTTTGAGGGGCCCTGTGCCAGTGCCAATACGAACGAGTGGGCCTCCCTGCTTGCTCAGGATCACAGCACCTGCAAAGTTGAAATACTTACCTCTCACTGCTCCACCGCCGTGACGTAGTCCACGTTTCCTGGGCCCACTAAAACCTTGAACCAGCCCTACCCCCCACAACTTTTGCCAAATGACCCCCAATTTCCAATGCCCAACTATTATTATAAAGTTAATTAAGATTGACAAGCTTCAGAAACAAGAATGGATGTTTTTGGCATTAAAATGGGCACTGTAGGTGTTTTCCTGGCCTCCACTCACTGCCGACTATGCTTCCCCATTGACTTGCATTGGGTTTCGTGTTTCGGTCGATCCCCGACTTTTAGCGATAATCGTCCGACTGCACTCGACTCGACTTTGGACAAAGTCGGGTTTCGCAAAACCCGACTCGATCTTAAAAAAATGAAAGTCGCTCAACCCTAATTATAAGTGGTATAAAACTAGCAGTTGCACACCAGCATCATGCACCTACCCTGGCTTAGGCACCAACTCCTTGTCCTTTCTTTAAAGACCCTCTTCTTTTTCTGTTGTCCACACCATGTTTCTCAGGTTGTCTGGCAGACTTCAGTTGTGGATAAACTTGGCACACATGTGGTCAAATGAAAGTGAGATTTAATTGAAAGAGAGTACATACAATATTGACGTTTTGGTCTCAGATTAGACCTTCATCAATGTACCTCTCAGAGTATTTCACAGATTGACGTTCTAATAGGAGATTAATCCCTCTGCTTGTGGCTGGTACAGCTATAAATAGCAGGCTACACTTGGTGCCAGTGCTGTGCTATGCGGACGCGGCATCCACCGCTCGTCCTGGACAAGCAGAGGGATTAATCTCCTATTAGAACGTCAATCTGTGAAATACTCTGAGAGGTACATTGATGAAGGTCTAATCTGAGACCGAAACGTCAATATTGTATGTACTCTCTTTCAATTAAATCTCACTTTCATTTGACCACGTGTGTGCCAAGTTTATCCACAACATAAGTACGGTTTGGGCACCTACTTGTGCACCACAATTTATAGTAGTGCCTACGGCTATCTTCCACATCTGGCAGACTTCAGTGACATCATCATCTCATAAGGCCTTTTAAGACCTACTCTTTTACCCGTGTGTATGAGTATTGAGTAAGCTAGTTTTCTGTTACTGTGTACATCTGATATAGCCTCATTCGTCCTCCCAGCTGGCTATCTTCTCTGTAAATTCCTGTGGTTTCTACAACTGGCAGCTACTTTCTGGCTTAGATCTGGGGATTAATCCTTTGGCTGTAAGTGTAACAAACTAACTTCTAGCTTTGTTTATACTTCAAATGCTGCTGCATCCAAGTGCATTTTTCTTTAAAGAGAACCTGTCAGCTGTATTTAGCACTACAAATTAAAGCCATGGCCATAATGGCACTGTGATGATGCTGAATAATCTGATAGTTACCTGTTGTGTATCAGAATACAATCTGTGCTTCTTTTATATCAGACCCTAAAGTTTACATCTACTGACATCTTCTGTGCATCGCTGTGTATCAGGGCAGGCCTAAGGAGTGGGGTCTTCTTCTTCTGTTTACCCCTCCACCAGCCTCTTCCTTTTCTTTTACAGGTGTCTGATTATTCAGTGACTGACCACCTTTCTTAAATTCCTTGATGCCACTGCCTACTTTAGGGTGGGCGGCGTGTGTTCAGTGTGATTCCACAGTTAGTCTTCGATAAAATGGTGAATGTGTATATCAAGATTTCAGCTCAATGACTTCTTCACTAAGCCAAAATCTTGATCATTGCATGTGCCTCCTCCGATGCTATTAAATTGAAGACTGGAAACAAAGCTGTAGAATCACACTGCACATGCGCCACCCATATCGATGATGGCTGCAGTGGCGTGGAATTGTTAAAAGGAGGCAGAGGCAAAGAAACAAAGGAGGTTGGAAGAAGGATGGAGAAGCAGAAAAAGACTATGCCATAGGCTCGCCTCAATGCACATTGATGCCTAAAAGATGTCATTAGATGCAGCAGGTATCAGATTATTCAATATCAAAGTACTATTTTGGGCTTTGAATAACTGTAAAGTACTAAATCCTGCTGAGAGATTCAAACTCAAACTCAAATAAGCTTTATTGGCAGGACAAAAATACATTTAGTGTTGCCAAAGCAAGGAAAGTAAATGTGATGGGGGGGATCGGTGATTATGAGAATGGGAATAGGGTGTTGGGGGCACAATTTGGGAAATAATAGTCCACTTGGGTTTAAGTTCCTCTCAGCTTATAACATATAGTGACGTATTGGGCGGCGATCTCTACTGTTGATTCCTCTTCCCCCAATACGATGCAGAGTTTCCTCTCCTCATCCATGGATGGGAAGTCCGAGTTGTGAATAGAAAGTCTCTGGAAGTGTGAGGCCCTCACTGCTGAGTATTTGTTGCAGTGAAGCAGGAAGTGCGCCTCATCCCCCAGTGCCCCCTGCTGGCAGCACTGGCATAGTCTGCTCTCCCGTGGCTTGTATGTCTGTCGATGATGCCTTGTTTCCACCTCTAGACTGTGGGTACTCAGTCTATATAGACTCAGGGTCTTCATGTTTTTGGAGTGATGTAACCTCTCCAGATATGGGGCCAGAGTATAGTCCCTCCGCAGTGACCAGTAGATAGTGAGTTTCTGGGAGTTCTCTAATTCACTCTGCCATCCCTCTATATATTGCATCTTGTAGCTCTCTGAGATCTTCTTTATTTCAGCTTTTGTCAGGGTGGGTTGCTGACTTTGGCATGACTGGCTCCTGGAGTTTGTGGCTTGCTCTGTGCTTTGGCTCAGTACGGCTTTATGATTGTAGGAGCTGGGGTTACTGCTCTGTATGTGTGCCTGGTGTGATAGTGCCTTCCTGTTTATAGTTAGCCATAAGGAGAATCAGCCCAATTCTGCCCGACAGGCTGTGCTTGAGGTTCTGCGATGTACTTGGAGGAGATATTTGCAGAATTCCAGGTAGAAGACTTTGGTTGGGCTGGTATCCCACTTTGTCTGGTCTGGTTAAGTCTCTAGGCCCCAAAACCCGCTACCATACAGCATTATAGGAGTGATGACGCTATTGAATATCTTAAGCCAAACTCTCACTGGTGGTTTGAGGTGGTACAGTTGTCTTCTGATGGCATAGAAGGTTTTGCAAGCTTTTCCTTTCAGGGCCTCTGCTGCTTGCTTGAGGCTCCCTGTTTGGCTTAGCTCCAGACCGAGGTAGGTATAGCTGTTGGTCTTCTCCAGTGATTCTCTTTAACCAATTCCAGACTGCTTATAGTCTTTAAATGTCAGGGAGGTCCCCACTTTAATCTGCACTGACAAGCTAAAACATCAATGCAGAGTATGCTGCATGCTCGACATTGTTCATAGAGCCTGCTGTCAAAGAAAGACAGATTCCCTATAGAGAAGACAGACATGGTTAATTACAATCTCTGCATTCTTGATTGATGTAAATGCCAAATAAATACTGCCAATGCTGATAAGGAAGCATTGACTGGAAAGATTTCTTCAGTTCTTGTGCTTGTCTGAGAATTCATATCTTCTAGTGCATCCTGTTCTATTTGTTGCCTGCCATCCAGCTTACCTTTTTGTCTTTTCTTGCAGTTCTTTATATGTGCCATCTGGCAAGTCCTGCCCACTGTGCTATTGGTCTGTCCAGACGTCCATTGAGATGTTTAGCTTAGTGAGTTCACTTCAAACAATTGAGCCTTAACACCTTGAACTAGTGAATCAGGTGGACCAAAGACCCATCTGGTACATAAAAAGACACTAAAGCTATAAATGAAACTTGATATATTGTTGCCCTGTTACAGATTGATGCCCAGCAGCTTAAAGATTTGCCAAACTAATGAAATGATATTGGAATAAAAGTATGTAACTGAAATGAGGTTATACTCATATGAGTTGTATTTGATCCTGGACTTTAAATGAAAATTAAAATAATAACTATTGGTAAATGGCATAACTATTATTTTGCTATAAAATATTTCTGTAACCTTTGGAAGTTTCTATTGTCTGTTGAAAACTAAACATGATGCATACATATTTTCATAAATTGACCCACTACATTAGCATATGCAGAATCTACCCACATACCATTATTTTATAAATAAGCATTTCCATCTAGGTTTATTACTCTGTGGTCTAGACAAGAAAATAAATGCTTTCAGCTTATTTTGCAGTGATCAGACTTTCTGCATGCTCTGACCACTCCACCAACCATTCTCTAAATATACCGTATATACTCGAGTAAAAGCTGACCCGAGTATAAGCCGAGGCACCTAATTTTGCCACGGAAAGCTGGGTAAGCTTATTGACTCTAGTATAAGGCGGGTATGTATTGTCCCCTTATCCCTATCCTGGTATGCGTGGTTCCCCCTATCCTGTCTTGCTCTGTGTGGCTCCCCCTGTTGTATGCATGGCTCCCCGTCCTATCCTTGTATGCATGGCTCTGCTCCTCCGGTCCCATCCTTGTATTCTCGGCTCCCCCGGTCCCATCCTGGTATGCTCGACTCCCCTGGTCCCATCCTTGTATGCTCAGCTTCCCCAGTCCCATCCTTGTATGCATAGCTCGGCTCCCCAAGTCCCATCCTTGTATGCTCAGCTCCCCCAGTCCCATCCTTGTATGCTCGGCTCCCCCGGTCCCATTTTTGTATGCATGGATCCCCCGTCCTCCCCTGTCATACTCACCCTCCTCGCTCTGTCGCTGAATGTCCCAGCATCTCCATTGTCCCATCAATGCACTTCTTCCTGTGCTGAGCGGTCACGTGGTACCGCTCATTAAGGTCATGAATATGTGCTCCACGCCTATAGGAGTGGAGTCGTGTTAATATTCATGACCTTAATGAGGGGTACCACCTGACCGCTGAGCACAGGAACAGGAAAGAGCTGCTGGCGCCGGGTCAGAAGTGCAGGGATGAAGATGCAGCAATGGAGGGTGAGTATTGATGTCTTCTGGAAGCTGCCAGCTGCAGCTGTCACTGTGCTACAGCCGCTGGCTCCTCGCTCCCCCTCCCCTGCTGGCTTTCTGGACCATGACTCATGTATAAGCCAAGGGGGGTGCTTTCAGCACAAAAAAATGTCCTAAAAATCTCGGCTTATACAAGAGTATATACGGTAAGTGGTCTTGGAAAAATTGGTATCTTCAAATTCTGTACATTATAAGGTTACATTAAAGAAAATAATGATACTGATCATATTGGTACTGTATTACTAGTAAATTATTCTGATAATTTTTCTAACTCTTAGTTAGCAGTGTAACTACATCTGTATTTTGCTAAGTGCTGTAGATATTGATACAAAACATAAAAATGCTTAATCTTAAAACACATTTAGCAGTTTAGTAATAATCAGAAGTTTACTGTAGTATTTCATTGACAGTGATACATAATAATTTAAGTTAAAATATATAAAAGTGTCTGTTTGCATGTTAACTATTCATTACAAAGAGGTTGTGTATTTGTGTTCTAAAGTAAGATTTTCCCTACAATTGGCAATTTTGTGAAACACTATATCAATTACAATAACAATTTTAGATCTAGCCAAAGGTAAATAGCAAATAATTCAACAAAAGTAAAGTGAGGGGTTGCCTCTTTCATTTCACTAAGGGAATTTGGTTTCATATAGGAGTTCTCATAATCTGGGATGCAATGACCATAATATGGCAAGCTTCACTGTAATTTTCAATCAAACTTTCAAAAGGGAAAATGCCAAAACATGGAACTTTAGGAAAACTGATTTCAACAAAATAAGGGAAGAGCTTAATTGTGTAGACTGGGACCATGTGCAACACTGGGGGAATCTCGAACCATGTCCTCTGTGGTCTCCCATTCTTCCCCAGCCACAGAGGAGTCTGCTCAGCAGAAACGTCAGTCCCAGCATCTGGCTCAAGCTGATATTGTGCATATGGTTACTGCTGTTGTCCCAGGTTCAGCCATTGTAACCAGCATTGATCAGCAGCGAGCAGACACTCCAGAGACTAAGTCCTGCTTATTGTCTACTGAGCATATCTATGGGACAACCTCTCATTGGAGGTCGGAGGTCACATGTTCAGGCCCTGTAGCAGCTCTGATTGGTCCACTGGGAAGGTCCCGGAAGGCTGCAACTATAAAAGGTTTGCATGGCCGCTCAGCCATGAGCTAGTATAAGCCTAATATCGTGTCTAGATGCGTGTATGTTATCTGGTGAAGGCTCCTAATTAACCGTTTCCCTAGTGTTGTTGTATGTGGTTGGGTGTTTGGAGCTGACTAGCACCAGCACAAGAGCACAAAATGCTGCTTCATTTCAGCAGCGTTCACCAGTGCAGGGCCGTGCGCAACTAGTGCGCTTTCCAGGCCCTAGATAGGGTGGTTAGTGGTGTCTGCCAGAGCGGCACTGCACACACCAAGAGCGCTAAATCTCTTAGCATTTAGTTTTCCCTTGGCACCACAGTTGTGGCACAGAGCACTAGTGGGTCTAGAGGGACTCTAACCCTGTGTCCATGAGGTAAAGTTCAGTGACCAAACACTAGCGTTCACTCTGCAATATTGCAGCACTGTGACGCAACAGGATTCACCTCCTTACATACCGGGTGAAGCTAAACCATGTGTGTTCACATTATACCGCCATATACTGTCTGCCATTACCGGGCAGCAGGTATCATCTCTGCACAGTGGACCCCGGGCTGCGAACGCACCTTATATCTTCCTTAATATTAATTGGTGCCTTCCGTCAGCCCTAACAATATACTAGCGCCAGGGTCTGGCTAGTAATGTCGGATGAACAGCGACTGCAGCGGTACATCCAGCAGCTGGAGGGCAGGTTGGCGGATCTCTAGCACACAACATCAGCTGTGGATGTTACCATAGTTGCTGTTCAAGCTGCTAGCATGGCGGCAGCTAGTTTGTCCACTGCCACCCCTGTTCCGACCTTATCCCACCTTTAGCTGCCAGATAAGTTTTCTGGTGATAGCAAGTCATGTAGGGGATTTGTAAGCCAGTGTGCTATACACCTTGAGCTCCTGGCTGCACGTTTCCCCTCAGAGCGGGCTAAGGTGGGATTCATAATATCACTCCTGTTGGACAGGGGGTTGGAGTGGGCCATGCCGCTGTGGGAGCACGTTGACCATGTGGTGCAGGGTGCTCCGTGGTTCCTGAGCACTCTGAAACAGGTCTTTTTGGGACATCTAGTCACCCATGATATGGTGCTCCAACTGCTTGCACTGACACAGGGCTCGTCCACTTGCGGATTTCAGCATCAGATCTGGAGTGGCCTGATAAAGTCCTCATCCCAGTATATTAGAGGGGGCTGGCTGACCATGTGAAGGACATGTTGGTCACTAGGGAGATTCCCGCCACAATGGAGGAGCTATTTGCGGCATCAACTCACATCGACCGTCGTTTTAACGAGCGAAGGTTGGAGCGAGCCCAGCGTCGGCAGAGGTTTCGGATGGCTCCCACCTTTGCCAAACCTCTGTAATCTCCACTTCAGGCGTCCGAGCCACATGAGGCCTTGGAGGTGTCATGAGCAGGATCTAAGTTCCGGACCGCTCTCAAGGTCTGCCATGTCTGCCGGCAGTCAGGACATCTTGCCTTCAGATGTTCTCAGCAGTCGGGAAATCGTCCCTGTTTAGTGACCGTAGGAGGTGGCTCACTAGACACAGCAGCGTTTTCCTCCAAACTGTCCTTCAAGGAGACAATAACCATAGGCCCATCCACTCATATGGTAGAGCTTTGCGTGGATTCTAGGGCGGAGGGCAACTTCAAGTCATCTGCCTTCATCCAAAGGCACGCAATACCCCTGGTGATGCTCGTCAAACGAGTGGTAAAAGGGTCAACACTGCCCTCACTGATAACACGCCAAACCATCCCATTTACCCTCTCTAAGTCACCATCCCATCAGGAAATTATGTCCCTACTTGTCATTCCTGAGGGAATTGTTGAGGTCCTGTTAGGGATATCCTGGTTACATTACCACTCCCCTCACATAGAGTGGTCCACAGGGAAAATTTTGGGATGGACGGAATCCTGTGGGGGCAGATGTCTGAGGTAGTGCATTCAGGTTGCTACTACAGAGATACCCGCAGATCTTTCCTCTCTCCCCAAATACTATTAGCCCTATGCAGACATGTTCTCCAAGAAGTGTCATGCGGGTACTGGGTAGACTACAGCTGATTACCCGGGCCCCTGCGATATCCCTCAGACTAGGGAAAACCCTGTCTGTCCCTCTCACAGAATTTACACTGATGGTGTGCTTGTCTGAGCCGCCAGGCCTGACCCTGACTCCCGTTTCAGTCCTATGCTGAAACCTCCACCTGCCACCCAGTGATTAGACCACACACCAACCCCTACAGAAAGCACAGACAGGGAAAACTAAAAAACGCACCACGCCGCTGACACACAGGAAAAACACTATAATGTGCACAGGGCAAAACAAGTACAAATATAGGAAGGAGAAATATGACAAAGGATAATACACATCAGATACGATATTTCTTCTCCTAGACCACCACTCCAGACCGAGATTACCAGGCACAAAACACAAGCTATAATCGGTGACGCCCAAAGTCCAGAATGACTATTTAAAGGCCACGGGCATGACCCAGCCTCCAACCCGATTACCAGCTAGATTAACCCCGGACAACCTGGATAAAGTCTAGCCGGCGCCACTGAGCGTATAGTGGACGAATGTGGAATTACCGCTGTCTGTCGAATGCCCTCGTGTGAATAGCATCCGACATGACAGTACCCCGCCTTCTACGAGGGACCCCAGGGCCCTCACGGCTTATAGGACCCGGCTTGTCTGGATGGTGGCGGTGAAACATACTGACCAGCCGGTCCGCATGTATGTCCGAAGCTTGTACCCAAGACCTCTCCTCCGGCCCATGACCACGCCAGTGTACCAGGTACTGTAATGTGCGGCGCACTATACGAGAGTCAACCACCTTGGAGACTTCAAACTCCAAATTGCCATCCACCAAGACTGGAGGTGACATCGGCGCCGCGTCCACGGAACCCACCATCTTCTTTAAAAGAGATCTGTGAAACACGTTGTGTATTTTATATACCGTAGGAAGCTCCAATCGGTAGGCTACCAGGTTAATGATGGCGGTGACCCTAAATGGACCAATAAACCTTGGACCCAATTTCAGGGATGGTACTTTGAGTTTTATGTTTTTTGTGGACAACCACACCCAATCACCCACACTCAGGTCCGGACCTGGCACACGTCTACTGTCAGCCACTCGTTTGTACCTTGCACCCATGCTCAGCAAGCGCTGTTTCACTCTCCTCCAAACGGCTGACAGTTGTGCTCCTAACTGGTCCTCCTCCGGAACGCCAGCAGAGCTACCCTGACGCAGAGTACAAAATTGAGGATGGTACCCGTAAACACAAAAGAACGGGGACTCCCCAGACGATTCCTGGCGGTGATTATTAATGGCAAACTCAGCCAAAGGAAGAAACATCGACCACTCCTCCTGGTTGTCAGAAACAAAGCAGCGTAAGTACTGCTCCAAATTCTGGTTCATACGCTCGGTCTGACCATTTGACTGAGGATGAAACGCCGAAGAATGCGACAACTTGATCCACAGCCGTGAGCAAAATGCTTTCCAAAACTTTGCCACAAACTGAGTACCCCTATCCGACACTATGTCAGACGGGACCCCGTGAAGTCTGACCACCTCCTGCACAAAAACCTGAGCCAGAGTCTTTGCGTTAGGCAACGAAGGCAAGGACACAAAGTGCGACATCTTTGAGAACCGATCAACAACCACCAAGATGACCGTGTTCCCAGCTGAGGAGGGCAGGTCTGTAATAAAATCCATGGAGATCTCCATCCATGGCCTACTGGGAACCCCCAGAGGATGTAATGAGCCAGCAGGACAGGAATGAGGTGTCTTAGCCCTAGCACACGTGGTACATGCTGACACGTACGAGACCACATCCTGTTGGATTTTGGGCCACCAAAACCGACGCAACACCAACTCCAAGGTACCCCTAATCCCTGGATGACCAGCCAGAACAGCATCATGATGTTCACCCAACACCTTTAGGTGAAGATGGAGTGGTACAAATGATTTGTTAATGGGAAGCTCTGGTGGTACTTCCTCCTGAGCCTCGGCAATCTCAGCCTCAACCTCGGTCGTGAGAGCCGAGACCACTACACCCTTTTGGAGGATGGGTACCAGATCTTCCTGAGGTTCTCCCCCCGGAAAACACCTAGATAAAGCATCTGCCTTAGTGTTCTTAGACCCGGGTCGGTACGTATCAAAAAAGTTGAATCGTGTGAAAAACAATGCCCAGCGAGCCTGCATGGGGGACAGACGCTTGGCTGACTCTAAATAAAGCAGATTTTTATGGTCGGTGATGACTGTAACCTGGTGGACCGACCCCTCCAAGAAGTGTTGCCATTCCTCAAAAGCCATCTTGATAGCCAACATCTCCCTGTTGCCGATATCATAGTTAAGTTCTGAGGGCGACAGCTTCTTGGAAAAGTAGGCGAATGGACGCAACTCGCCTAAGGATGAGCCTTGTGACAGCACCGTCCCCACTCCAACCTCAGACGCATCAACTTCCATGGTAAACGGTCTTGATACGTCCGGTTGCACCAGAATGGGGGCAGAAGAAAAACTGTTCTTCAGAAATTTGAATGCGCGCACTGCAGCCTCAGGCCAGGCGGAGAAATTGGTACCCTTTTTCGTCATGTCAGTAAGCGGTTTAGCAATGGTAGAAAAATCTTTGATAAATTTTCTATAATAATTAGAAAATCCAAGGAACCGCTGGAGTGCTTTTAGGTTATCAGGCCGTTCCCAATGCAGCACCGCTTGCACCTTAGCGGCGTCCATTTTAAACCCTGAAGCAGACACAATATAACCCAATAAAGGCAACTCCTGAACCGAAAAAACACATTTCTCCAATTTTGCATAGAGCTTATTTTCTCTGAGTAGCTGTAACACCTGCCTCACATGCTCTAAATAAGTATCACGGTCGCATGAATAAATGAGAATGTCATCTAGGTACACGATAACAAATTTCCCCAGTACATGCGAGAACACATCATTTATGGAATGTTGAAATACAGCAGGCGCGTTTGTCAACCCAAATGGCATCACTAAATTTTCAAAATGACCCTCAGGAATATTAAAAGCAGTCTTCCACTCATCACCTTGACGGACTCTTATGAGGTTGTACGCCCCCCTGAGGTCAAGCTTGGAAAACCACTTAGCACCAGCCACCTGGTTGAACAAATCAGGTATCAGTGGCATAGGGTATGGATCACGAACCGTAATCTGGTTTAACTCCCTGAAATCCAGACACGGCGTAGTCCGCCATTTTTCTTCTTAACGAAGAAGAACCCCTCTGCCACCGGCGAGGACGAAGGCCTGATGTGCCCTTTGCTCAAACTCTCAGCAATGTAGTCTTTTAAAGATTGCCTCTCAGGACCAGAGATGTTAAACATCCTAGCTTTCGGCAATTTGGCCCCTGGTTTAAACCTAATAGTACAGTCATAGTGTCGATGTGGTGGCAATTCTGAGCAACCCTTCTCAGAGAACACATCTGCGAAATCCAGCAGTGACTCAGGAATGCTAGGAGTCACAGCAGACACACATGTGGCCAGGCAATTCTACTGGCAGAATCCGCTCCACTGAATTATGTCCTGAGTTTTCCAGTCAATCACCGGGTTGTGCATAGACAACCATGGAAAACCCAGAACCATTTGTGCAGGAAGATTACTGAGCACCCTACATGTAACTTGCTCAGAATGTAGGACCCCAATGTGGAGTTTAACCTCAGCCACAAACTCAGTAATCTCCCCCTGTGGGAGTGGAGTAGCATTGATGGTGACCACCCGGATAGGATGAGGTTGTTTTTCGACCGTGAACCTGGCCGTGCGCGCAAACTCCTCATCAATGAGATTAGTGGCCGACCCACTATCCACAAAAACAGTGATTGGCAGCTCTCTACCAGCGACCATAACTCTGGCAGGAAGCATACATTGAGAGACCACCATGGAGGATATGCATAAGCTCAGATTGGCCTCCTCCACACCCTCTGAGCTTAGTATTTTTCCGCCGTTGCGCTTTTCTTAGAAAACAGAGGACAAGCATTAACATAATGTCCTTTTTTACCACAGCAAAAACAGGCTCCCTGCTTCCTGAGTGAGGGGGCTCGATGATGTGACACCCCTGCAATTTGCATAGGCTCCGTGGACTCACCTGCAGCAACCTCACGTGCACCTACGCCCTCCCCTAAAAGCGGCATCTCTTGCACCCCCTGACGCAAACGGTGATCAATGCGGACAACAAGACTCATGGCAGACTCTAGAGAAGCAGGAGTCTCATACATCAGGAGGACTTGTTTAACCCTTCCCGAAACCCCATGTACAAACTGACTCTGCAGCGCCGGGTCATTCCATTGTGTGTCCACCGCCCAGTGGCGAAATTCAGAACAGTAATCATCCGCCATTCGCTCCCCCTGGCGGAGAGCACATATTTTAGATTCTGCTAGAGCCAATCTGTCAGGATCATCATACATGAGCCCAAGAGCAGAAAAAAAACCTCCACTGAGTTAAATGCAGCTGAATCAGATGGTAATGAAAATGCCCATGCTTGGGGGTCTCCGTTCAGTAATGACAAAACCAGGCCCACATGCTGAGCCTCATTACCTGAGGAAACGGGGCGCATACGAAAATATAATTTGCAAGCTTCACGAAAAACAACAAATTTACTGCGTTCCCCAGCAAACCTCTCAAGTAAAGGAATCTTTGGCTTTGCAACTCTCCCTGCAGTTTCAGCTTGCACATTAGATACTACAAGACCCTGTTGCTGAACTGCCCCCTTCAACTCAGTGACCTGTAAGGACAGCGCCTCCAACTAGCGGGTTATGGAAGTCATGGGATACATGGCATCCAAAATTTATTTTGGGCCGATTATAATGTCATGCGGGTACTGGGTAGACTACAGCTGATTACCCGGGCCCCTGCGATATCCCTCAGACTAGGGAAAACCCTGTCTGTCCCTCTCACAGAATTTACACTGATGGTGTGCTTGTCTGGGCCACCAGGCCTGACCCTGACTCCTGTTTCAGTCCTATGCTGAAACCTCTACCTGCCACCCAGTGATTAGACCACACACCAACCCCTACAGAAAGCACAGACAGGGAAAACTAAAAAACGCACCACGCCGCTGACACACAGGAAAAACACTATAATGTGCACAGGGCAAAACAAATACAAATATAGGAAGGAGAAATATGACAAAGGATAATACACCACCAGATACGATATTTCTTCTCCTAGACCACCACTCCAGACCGAGGTCACCAGGCACAAGACACAAGCTATAATCGGCGACGCCCAAAGTCCAGAACGACTATTCAAAGGCCACGGGCGTGACCCAGCCTCCAACCCGATTACCAGCTAGATTAACTCCGGACAACCTTGATAAAGTCTAGCCGGCGCCACTGAGCGTATAGTGGACAAATCTGGAATTACCGCTGTCTGTTGGACGCTCTAGTGTGAATAGCGTCCGACATGACAAGAAGGCTGTGGAGACCCTTCCGCCTCACCACCTGTTGTGAATTAGACTTTTTTGGCTCCCTCTTGTGGTCACTAGTGATATGACTCTGGGATTGTCTTTCCTCAGTTTGGCACCCACCTGGGTCGTTAGTCCAGGGGTGTTGCTATATGAACTTCCTGAATTTTCAGTCTGGTGCCTGGCATCGTTGTAATCAGTCCTTTCTGTTTGCTCCTGTCTGCTGGCCCTGGTTCTTGCAAAATTAAGCTAAGTCCTGCTTCCTTGTTTTTTGGTTATTTGTATTGCTCTTATTTTTTGTCCAGCTTGTACTAAATGTGATTTCTGATTTTGCTGGAAGCTCTAGGGGGCTGGTATTCTCCCCCCGGGCCGTTAGACGGTTCGGGGGTTCTTGAATATCCAGCGTGGATATTTTTGATAGGGTTTTTGCTGACCGTATAAGTCATCTTACTATATTCTGCTATTAGTCAGTGGGCCTCTCTTTGCTAAATACCTAGTTCATTCTTACGTTTGTCTTTTCTTCTTACCTCACCGTTATTATTTGTTGGGGGCTTGTATCCAACTTTTGGGGTCTTTTCTCTGGAGGCAAGAAAGGTCTATCTTTTCCCTTCTAGGGTTAGTTAGTTCTCCGGCTGGCGCGAGACGTCTAGAACCAACGTAGGCACGTTCCCCGGCTGCTGCTATTTGTGGTGCTAGGATTAGATATACGGTCAGCCCAGTTACCACTGCCCTATGAGCTGATTTTTTGTGTTTGCAGACTAGGTATTTATTTCTGAGACCCTCTGCCATTGGGGTCATAACAGTATGCCAGGCCAAAGTTGAATGTTTAATGCATTGCAGAAGTGGGATAATAAGAAAGGAAATTCTGAGTTTTTTTTTTTTTTCCTCTCTTTCTTCCTCCCCTTTACCTCTGAGTGGCTTGAGCTTGCTGCAGACATGAATGTCCAGACCTTGATTACAAGTGTGGACCAGCTTGCTGCTCGTGTGCAGGGCATACAAGATTTTGTTACCAGTAGTCCTATGTCTGAACCTAAAATACCTATTCCTGAACTGTTCTCTGGAGACCGATTTAAGTTTAGGAATTTCAGGAATAATTGTAAATTGTTTCTATCTCTGAGACCCCGTTCGTCTGGAGACTCAGCTCAGCAAGTTAAAATTGTTATCTCTTTCTTACGGGGCGACCCTCAGGATTGGGCCTTCTCGCTAGCGCCAGGAGATCCGGCATTGGCAAATATTGATGCGTTTTTTCTGGCGCTCGGATTGCTTTACGAGGAACCCAATCTTGAAATTCAGGCAGAAAAAGCCTTGCTGGCTATTTCTCAGGGCCAGGATGAAGCTGAAGTGTATTGCCAAAAATTTCGGAAATGGTCCGTGCTTACTCAGTGGAATGAGTGTGCTCTGGCTGCAAATTTCAGAAATGGCCTTTCTGAAGCAATTAAGAATGTGATGGTGGGTTTCTCCATTCCTACAAGTCTGAATGATTCCATGGCGCTGGCTATTCAAATTGACCGGCGTTTGCGGGAGCGCAAAGCCGCTAATCCTCTTGTGGTGTTGTCTGAACAAACACCTGATTTAATGCAATGTGGTAGAATTCAGACTAGAAATGAATGGAAAAATCATAGACGTCAGAATGGGTTGTGTTTTTACTGTGGTGATTCTACACATGTTATATCAGCATGCTCTAAACGCATAACAAGGGTTGTTAGTCCTGTCGCCATTGGTAATTTGCAACCTAAATTTATTTTGTCTGTGACTTTAATTTGCTCATTGTCTTCCTACCCTGTTATGGCGTTTGTGGATTCAGGAGCTGCCCTGAGTCTTATGGATCTGTCATTTGCCAAGCGCTGTGGTTTTGTTCTTGAGCCGTTGGTAAATCCTATCCCTCTTAGAGGTATTGATGCTACGCCATTGGCGGCAAATAAACCGCAGTTTTGGACACAGGTAACCATGTGCATGACTCCTGAACATCGGGAGGTGATTCGTTTTCTTGTTCTGCATAAAATGCATGATTTGGTCGTTTTGGGTCTGCCATGGTTACAGACCCATAATCCAGTCTTGGATTGGAAGGCAATGTCTGTGTCAAGTTGGGGCTGTCAGGGAATTAATGGTGATTCCCCGCCAGTGTCTATTGCTTCCTCTATTCCTTCGGAAGTTCCTGAGTATTTGTCTGATTTTCAGGATGTATTCAGCGAGTCCAGGTCCAGTGCTCTGCCTCCTCATAGGGACTGTGACTGCGCTATAGATTTGATTCCAGGTAGTAAATTTCCTAAGGGAAGACTATTTAATCTGTCTGTACCTGAGCATACCGCATTGCGTTCGTATATCAAGGAATTTCTGGAGAAGGGGCATATCCGTCCATCCTCTTCCCCTCTTGGTGCGGGATTCTTTTTTGTGGCCAAGAAGGACGGATCTTTGAGACCTTGTATTGACTATCGGCTTCTGAATAAAATCACTGTTAAATTTCAGTATCCTTTGCCTCTGTTGTCGGACTTGTTTGCCCGGATTAAAGGTGCCAAGTGGTTCACCAAGATAGATCTTCGTGGTGCGTACAACCTTGTGCGCATTAAGCAAGGAGATGAATGGAAAACTGCATTTAATACGCCCGAAGGTCATTTTGAGTACTTGGTGATGCCTTTTGGGCTCTCTAATGCTCCTTCAGTGTTTCAGTCCTTTATGCATGATATTTTCCGGAAGTATCTGGATAGATTTATGATTGTTTATCTGGATGATATTCTGGTTTTTTCTGATGATTGGGACTCGCATGTAGAGCAGGTCAGGATGGTGTTTCAGGTTTTGCGTGAGAATGCTTTATTTGTTAAGGGCTCAAAGTGTCTCTTTGGAGTACAGAAGGTTCCCTTTTTGGGTTTTATTTTTTCCCCTTCTGCGGTGGAGATGGACCCAGTCAAGGTCCGAGCTATTCATGATTGGACTCAACCCACGTCAGTTAAGAGTCTTCAGAAGTTCTTGGGCTTTGCTAACGTCTACCATCGTTTTATCGCAAATTTTTCTAGCGTTGTTAAACCTTTGACGGATATGACAAAGAAAGGTTCTGATGTTGCTAACTGGGCTCCTGCAGCCGTGGAGGCTTTCCAAGAGTTGAAGCGCCGGTTTACTTCAGCGCCTGTTTTGTGCCAACCTGATGTCTCACTTCCCTTTCAGGTTGAAGTGGATGCTTCTGAGATTGGGGCAGGGGCCGTTTTGTCGCAGAGAGGCCCTGGTTGCTCTGTAATGAGACCATGTGCTTTTTTCTCTAGGAAGTTTTCGCCTGCTGAGCGGAATTATGATGTTTGCAATCGGGAGTTGCTGGCCATGAAGTGGGCATTTGAGGAGTGGCGTCATTGGCTCGAGGGTGCTAAGCATCGTGTGGTGGTCTTGACTGATCACAAAAATCTGATGTATCTCGAGTCTGCTAAACACCTGAATCCTAGACAGGCCCGTTGGTCATTGTTTTTCTCCCGTTTTGACTTTGTGGTCTCGTATTTACCAGGTTCAAAGAATGTGAAGGCTGATGCTCTTTCAAGGAGCTTTGTGCCTGACTCTCCTGGAGTCACAGAACCAGTTGGTATTCTTAAAGAGGGAGTAATCTTGTCAGCCATTTCTCCGGATTTGCAACGTGTGTTGAAGAGATTTCAGGCTGGTAGACCTGACTCTTGTCCACCTGACAGACTGTTTGTTCCTGATAAGTGGACCAGCAGAGTCATTTCCGAGGTTCATTCCTCGGTGTTGGCAGGGCATCCAGGAATTTTTGGCACCAGAGATTTGGTGGCTAGGTCCTTTTGGTGGCCTTCCTTGTCACGGGATGTGCGGTCATTTGTGCAGTCCTGTGGGACTTGTGCTCGAGCTAAGCCTTGCTGTTCTCGTGCCAGCGGGTTGCTCTTGCCCTTGCCTGTCCCGAAGAGGCCTTGGACACACATTTCCATGGATTTCATTTCAGATCTTCCGGTGTCTCAGGGCATGTCTGTCATCTGGGTGGTATGTGATCGCTTTTCCAAGATGGTCCATTTGGTATCTTTGCCTAAGCTGCCTTCCTCTTCCGATCTGGTTCCTTTGTTCTTTCAGAATGTGGTTCGTTTGCACGGCATTCCTGAGAATATCGTGTCTGACAGAGGATCCCAGTTTGTTTCCAGGTTCTGGCGATCCTTTTGTGCTAAGATGGGCATTGATTTGTCGTTTTCGTCTGCCTTTCATCCTCAGACTAATGGACAAACGGAGCGAACTAATCAGACTCTGGAGGCTTATTTGAGGTGTTTTGTTTCTGCAGATCAGGATGATTGGGTGACCTTCTTGCCGTTGGCTGAGTTTGCCCTTAATAATCGGGCTAGTTCCGCTACTTTGGTTTCGCCATTTTTCTGCAACTCTGGTTTCCATCCTCGTTTTTCCTCGGGACATGTGGAGCCTTCTTACTGTCCTGGGGTAGATTCTGTGGTGGATAGGTTGCAGCAGATTTGGAATCATGTGGTGGACAACTTAAAGTTGTCACAGGAGAAGGCTCAGCGTTTTGCCAACCGCCGCCGCGGTGTGGGTCCCCGACTTCGTGTTGGGGATTTGGTATGGCTGTCTTCTCGATTTGTTCCTATGAAGGTCTCCTCTCCTAAATTTAAGCCTCGCTTCATCGGTCCTTACAAGATATTGGAAATCCTTAATCCTGTGTCCTTTCGCTTGGATCTTCCGGTGTCATTTGCCATTCACAACGTGTTCCATAGGTCTTTGTTGTGGCGGTACGTTGTACCTGTGGTTCCTTCTGTTGAGCATCCTGCTCCGGTGTTGGTTGAGGGCGAGTTGGAGTACGTGGTGGAGAAGATCTTGGATTCTCGTCTCTCCAGGCGGAGGCTTCAGTATCTGGTCAAGTGGAAGGGCTATGGTCAGGAGGATAATTCCTGGGTGGTTGCCTCTGATGTGCATGCGGCCGATTTAGTTCGTGCCTTTCACACTGCTCATCCTGATCGCCCTGGTGGTCTTGGTGAGGGTTCGGTGACCCCTCCTTAAAGGGGGGGTACTGTTGTGAATTAGACTTTTTTGGCTCCCTCTTGTGGTCACTAGTGATATGACTCTGGGATTGTCTTTCCTCAGTTTGGCACCCACCTGGGTCGTTAGTCCAGGGGTGTTGCTATATGAACTTCCTGAATTTTCAGTCTGGTGCCTGGCATCGTTGTAATCAGTCCTTTCTGTTTGCTCCTGTCTGCTGGCCCTGGTTCTTGCAAAATTAAGCTAAGTCCTGCTTCCTTGTTTTTTGGTTATTTATATTGCTCTTATTTTTTGTCCAGCTTGCACTAAATGTGATTTCTGATTTTGCTGGAAGCTCTAGGGGGCTGGTATTCTCCCCCCGGGCCGTTAGACGGTTCGGGGGTTCTTGAATATCCAGCGTGGATATTTTTGATAGGGTTTTTGATGACCGTATAAGTCATCTTACTATATTCTGCTATTAGTCAGTGGGCCTCTCTTTGCTAAATACCTAGTTCATTCTTACGTTTGTCTTTTCTTCTTACCTCACCGTTATTATTTGTTGGGGGCTTGTATCCAACTTTTGGGGTCTTTTCTCTGGAGGCAAGAAAGGTCTATCTTTTCCCTTCTAGGGTTAGTTAGTTCTCCGGCTGGCGCGAGACGTCTAGAACCAACGTAGGCACGTTCCCCGGCTGCTGCTATTTGTGGTGCTAGGATTAGATATACGGTCAGCCCAGTTACCACTGCCCTATGAGCTGGTTTTTTGTGTTTGCAGACTAGGTATTTATTTCTGAGACCCTCTGCCATTGGGGTCATAACAACCACCCCTATGACTGTCCTATTGACCTCTTGCCCGGTGCAGAGTCTCCCCAGGTTTGAGTCTATCCCCTATCTCTACCGGAGATGGGGGCCATGACCCAGTACATTTAAGAGAATCTGGAGAGAGGATTCATTATGAAGTCAGTGTCATCCGCACGGGCGGGTTCTTCTTCATGCAGAAGAAGAATGGAGAATTACATCCATGCATAGATTACAGGAGTCTTAAAGCCATCACCGTTAAGAACAAGTATCCTCTGCCCCTGATATCTGAGCTCTTTGATAGATTGCGGGGAGCGAGGGTTTTTACCAAGCTTGATCTGCAGGGTGCTTACAACCTGACACGCATCCGTGAGGGGGACAAATTGAAGCCGGCTTTTAACACCAGGATGGCCACTACGAGTATCTAGTGATGCCCTATGTGCTCTGTAATGCCCCTGCCATTTTCCAAGACATTGTAAATGATATCTTCTGGGATATACTCACCACCTTGGTCGTAGTCTATCTGGATGATATTCTCATCTACTCTCCAGATGTAGACTCCCATCGGAGAGATGTTTGCTAATTCTTCAACCTCCTATGGGCAAACTCCCTCTATGCCAAGTTGGAGAGGTGTGTGTTTGAGCAGGAGTCCTTGCCTTTCCTAGGCTATATCATCTCTGCCCATGGAGATGATATAGCCCAGGAAATCCTGGCAAGGATATATAGCCATGGATCCTGCTAAGCTACAAGCTGTGATGGACTGTCAGGAACTCCATTCTCTTAAAGCGGTGCAGTGCTTTATGGGGTTCATTAACGATTATCGCCAGTTCATTCCCCACTTATCAACTTTGGTAGCTCCCTTGGTTGCCATCACCTAGTGAGCTAAATCTTTTAGCATTTAGTTTTCCCCTGTCACCTTAGTTGCGGCGCCGAACACTAGTGGGTCTAGAGGGACCCTAAACCTGTGTCCATGGGGTAGAGTCCTGTGACCAAACACTAACGTTCACGCTGTGGTATTGCGGCCCTGTGATGCAACAGGGTTCACCTCCTTACATACCGGGTGAAGCTAACCTGTGTGTGTTCACATTATACCGCCATATACTGTCCGCGATAACTGAGCAGCAGGTGTCATCTCTGCACGGTGGTTCCGCCAGCCCTAACACCATGTCATGGTAACTGTTGACACCGAACATAAATCAGGCATTTTTAAGGAAATAATACTGGAATCCTGCAGAAAACTTATACCCTCTGGTAGTAAAATGTCAAGGAATAGAAAGAAATCATTATGGATAACTAAGACAGTGCATAGTTTAATAAGACTAAAACAAAGGGCATTTAAAATCTTAAATTGCATTTCATGAGTATAAAGACCTTAATAAGAAATGTCAAAAAAGTCAGTCTAGCAAACTTACCACAGAGAAAAAAATCGCCAGAAACATTAAGATAAATCCAAACTTTTTTTATAAATACATCAATGCCAGAAAAAAAAGATGGTATAGGCCCCTTAACCCCTTTGTGCCATCTGACATACTATCCTGTTGAGGCGACCTGGGACTTAATTCCCAGGGATGGGATAGTACGTCATAGGCGATCAGCCGTGCTCACGGGGGGAAGCAAGGCTGATGGCGGCCGGGTGTCAGCTGATTATCACAGCTGAGATCCGGCACTATGTGCCAGGAGCAGTCACGCTCCCTGCACATTAACCCCTAGAACACTGTGATCAAACATGATCGCAGCATTCCGGCGGCAAAGGGAAGCAGCGCGCAGTGATCACGTTGTTCCGAGGGTGTTCTCCTGTCTCCTCCCTGCAGGCCCCCGAATCCAAGATGGCCGTGGGCTCCTTCTGAGTCCTGAAGGGAGGTGGCCTGTCAGTGCCTGCTGAGAGTAGATGCCGACAAGCCTCCTTCACTGCCTGTCAGATCGCTGATCTGACACAGTGCTTTGCAAAGCACTGTCCCCCCTGGGGCAATGTTATACAGTACAGTAAAAAAAAAATATTAACATGTGTAAAAAAAAATTCCTAAATAAAGAAAAAAAAAAAATTGTTCCAATAAATACATTTCTTTATGTAAATAAAAAACAATAAAAGTACACATATTTACTATTTCCGCGTCCGTAACGACCCCACCTATAAAATTGTCCCACTAGTTAACCCTCTCAGTGAACACCCAAAAAAAAACCGAGGCAAAAAACAATGCTTTATCATTATATCGCCAAACAAAAAGTGGAATAACGGGTGATCAAAAAGACGGATTTAAATAAACTTGGTACTGCTTAAAATGTCATATTGTCCCGCAAAAATCAAGCCACAATACAGCATCATCAGCAAAAAAATAAAAAAGTTATAGTCCTCAGAATAAAGCGATGCAAAAATAATTATTTTTTCTATAAAATAGTTTTTATTTTTTATTGTATCAAAGTAATATTTTTATTGTATCAAAGTGCCAAAACATAAAAAAAGATATAAATGAGGTATTGCTGTAATCTTACTGACCCGAAGAATAAAACTGCTTTATCAATTTTACCAAACGCGGAACAGTATAAACGCCCCTCAAAAGATATTCTTGAATTGTTGGTTTTTGTTCATTCTACCTAACAAAAATCAGAATAAAAAGCGATCAAAAAATGTTATGTGCCCAAAAATGGTACCAATAAAATGTCAACTCCTCACATGACTCTGTGGACCAAAATATGGAAAAATTATAGCTCTCAAAATGTGGTAACGCAAAAATTATTTTTTGCAATAAAAAGAGTCTTTTAGTGTGTGACAGCTGCCAAACATAAAACCCCGCTATAAAAACCAGCTATAAATAGAAAAACAAACCCCCCTTTATCTCCGCCTTGGGAAAATAATAAAATAAAAAAATATTAATTTCTATTTTCCCATTTGGGTTAGGGTTGGGGCTAATGTTAGGGTTAGGGTTGGGGCTAAAATTAGGGTTAGGGTTTGGATTACATTTACGGTTGGGATTAGGGTTGGAATTAGGGTTAGGGGTGTGTCAGGGTTAGGGGTCTGTTGAGGTTAGGTGTGTGGTTGGGATTGGGGTTAGGGGTGTGTTAGGGTTAGGGGTCTGTTGAGGTTAGGGGTGTGGTTGGGATTGGGGTTAGGGGTGTGTTTGGTTAGGGGTGTGGTTAGGGTTATGGTTAGGGTTGGGGCTAAAGTTAGGGTTAGGGTTTGGATTACATTTACGGTTGGGATTAGGGTTGGAATTAGGGTTAGGGGTGTGTCAGGGTTAGGGGTGTGTTGGAGTTAGGGGTGTGGTTAGGGTTGGGATTAGGGTTAGGGGTGTGTTAGGGTTAGGGGTCTGTTGAGGTTAGGGGTGTGGTTGGGATTGGGGTTAGGGGTGTGTTCGGTTAGGGGTGTGGTTAGGGTTATGGTTAGGGTTGGGATTAGGGTTAATGGTGAGTTGGGGTTATGGTGGGAGATAGAATTGGGGGGTTTCCACTGTTTAGGCACATCAGGGGCTCTCCAAATGCGACATGGCGTCCGATCTTATTTCCAGCCAATTCTGCGTTGAAAAAGTAAAACAGTGCTCCTTCCCTTCTGAGATCTCCCTTATGCCCAAACAGGGGTTTACCCCAACATATGGGGTATCAATGTACTCAGGACAAATTGGAAAACAACTTTTGGGGTTCAATTTCTGTTGCAACCCTTGGGAAAATACTAAATTGGGGGCTAAAAATCATTTTTGTGGGAAAAAATATTTTTATTTCCATGGTTCTGCGTTATAAACTATAGTGAAACTGTCTCACAACCCTAAGCAGTTATTCAACACCTTCAATTCTCTCCTCTGTCCCCCAGCACCTCCTCGCTCCCCACTCATCTCAGCTGAAGACTTTGCCTCATTTTTCAAGCAGAAGATTGAGAATATCAGAGACAGTTTTAGTCGACAACCCCCAGAGCCCTTCCTCCCAACTACCCAGCCCTCCACCTTCAAAACCAACTTTTCCACCGTTACAGAAGATCGACTCTCCACTCAACTCTCAAGATTGCATCTTGAGTGGTGTACTTGACCCGATCCCTTCCCACTTCATCCCAAACCTTGCCACAGTCTTCATCCCAACCCTAACCCATCTCTTCAACCTATCACTAACAACTGGTGTTTTCCCCTCAAGCTTTAAACATGCCTCAATCACACCCATCCTCAAAAAGCCTTCTCTTGACCCATCCTCTGTATCTAGCTATCGCCCTATATCACTTCTCCCCTATGCCTCAAAACTACTGGAACAACACGTCCATCTTGAACTGTCCATCCATCTATCTTCCTGCTACCTCTTCAAACGCTTACAATCAGGCTTCCAGTCACACCACTCTACTGAAACTACCCTAACTAAGGTCACCAATGACCTATTAACTGCTAAGAGCAAGCAACACTACTCTGTCCTCCTCCTCCTGGACCTGTCCTCTGCCTTTGACACAGTGGACCATTCCCTGTTGCTGCAGACCCTCTCATCGCTTGGCATCACAGACTTGGCCCTATCCTGGATCTCGTCATACCTAACTGACCGGAAATTCAGCGTCTCCCACTCACACACCACCTCCTCACCTCGCAACCTATCTGTCGGAGTTCCGCAAGGTTCAGTTCTAGGGCCCCTGCTCTTCTCCATTTACACTTTTGGCCTGGGACAGCTCATGGAATCTCACAGCTTTCAGTATTATCTCTATGCTGATGACACACAGATCTACATATCTGGACCAGATATCACCACCCTACTAACCAGAATCCCTCAATGTCTATCCACTATTTCATCCTTCTTCTCCGCTGGATTTCTAAAACTTAACATGGACAAAACAGAATTTGTCGTCTTTCCCCCATCTCAAGCGACCCTTCCAATGAACCTATCCATTACAGTAAACAGCTGCCCACTCTCCCCAGTCCCACAAGCTCGCTGTCTCGGGGTAATCATTGACACTGATCTCTCCTTCAAACCACATATCCAAGCCCTTTCCACTTCCTGCCACCTTTAACTCAAAAATATTTCACAGATCCATACATTCATAAACCAAGAATCTGCAAAAACCCTAGTCCATGCCCTCATCATCTCCTGCCTCGACTACTGTAACCTCCTGCTCTGTGGCCTCCCCTCTAACACTCTCACACCCTTCCAATCTATTCTAATCTCAGCTGCCCGACTAATCCACCTGTCCCCCTGCTATTCCCCGGCCTCTCCCCTCTGTCAATCCCTTCACTGGCTCCCCATTACCCAGGGACTCCAGTACAAAAGCCTAACCATGACATACAAAGCCACCCACAACCTTTCTCCTCCATACATCTGTGACCTCGTCTCCCGGTACTTTCCTGCATGCATTCCTGCATGCAACCTCTGATCCTCACAAGATCTCCTTCTCTGCTCCCCTCTTATCTCCTCTTCACACAATTGCATACAAGATTTCTCTCGCGCATCACCCCTACTCTGGAACTCTCTACCATAACATATCAGACTTTCACCTACCATCAAAACCTTCAAAAAGAACCTAAAGACCCATCTATTCCGACAAGCCTACAACCTGAAGTAACCACTGATCGACCAAACCATTGCATGACCAGCTCTATCCTCACCTACTGTATCCTCACCCATCCCTTGTAGATTGTGAGCCCTCGTGGGCAGGGTCCTCTCTCCTCCTGTGCCAGTTGTGACTTGTATTGTTCAAGATTATTGTACTTGTTTTTATTATGTAGACCCCTCCTCACATGTAAAGTGCCATGGAATAAATGGCGCTATAATAATAAATAATAATAATAACTGTAAAGTCATGCACATAGGATGGAGTAATCCTATAACTGCATATACACATTAAATATAAGTATATTTGGAACTACAGAATAGGAGAAGGACTTGGGTATTGTGTAAACTGAGCAATAGCCACAAAAGCAGACAAGATTTTAAGGTATACAAAAAGAGAGATAAAATTCCGAGATCTCAACGTATTTTTACCCCCTTATAAATCACTTGTGAGGCCACATCTGGTATATGTGATCCAGTTTTGGGCTCCACATTTAAAAAATAATATTCAGCTTAGTTTGTTACAAAGGATGGAAGGCCTTTCATATGATGAGAGGTTGGAAAAGTTGGGCTTGTTTAGCTTACAAAATATATGCCTCGAGGGGATCTCATTTACATGTATAAATATATGTGTGGTCCGTATAAAGGACTGGCATATGACTTTTTCCTTCCAAGGACCGTGCTGAGGACTAGGGGGCACTCATTACAGGTGGAAGAGAGGTGATTCCGGCAGCTAAATAGGAAATGGTTCTCTACAGTTAGAGCAGCCAAAATGTGGAATACCCTACCACAAGAGGTAGTAATGGCAGATACTGAAACATCTTTTAAAAAAGAGCTTGGTGATTTCCTAAATACATATAACATTGTGTTTTATAGTTAATTTAATGACAAAATGCACAATTGGTGGAGAAAGATTGAACTTGATGGACCTTTATCTTTTTTCAACCTATGTAACTAATAATGAAGTCAAATCCTTTTCACATTGAATCTATAAAAACGATCTAACATTTCATTCTGTACTGAAATAAATTGTAAGGTTGAAAGTATCTGCAGGGCTGTGATCGTACTCTGGATAGCACACTAAAGCCAAAGCTTAAGATTAGTGCTAGCATTCCCTAAAGAACCAAGCATCATGTTGGCAAATTCCACAAGACAAAGAAAGAAAAGTGGCTTAAAAAATTGTAAATGATGAATCTGGTCCATTGTGTAGGGGTATATAAACCACAGGTAAAAAATAGAAATAAAACTTAAAAAATTTCATATCATCATTATCGTATTACATTTCAGAAAAAAAAATATTAGCTTTTCATTTATACTGGGAAGATGCTTAAAAATACAAGATTGGTTTGGGCCATACAAATACATTTCCCTTTACAATTTTCAGCATGACGACATGCAAAATTTAATTTTTTCCATAATATTTCTTGTATAAAAGTAATAAAAAACAAATGAAACTGCATAAATTTGCAATAGACATAATTGTGCTGACCCACAAAATAAAGTTTTTATTTGTGAAGTACAAATGTAGTATCATAATATAAATGATTAAAAAATAAGTATAATTATACATATGTAGCAAGATATGGTGACTTTTTATGTATGATACTTTCTGTATATTTAGACTTGCTGTGTATTCCCCTCCACAGTATCTTGTGTTCCCAGATTAATATTGTAGTTCAGGCTTTCATTTCATGGAAGGATAGATCAATTAAAGCTAATCCTTCTTATATATAGGTGAGTCAATTTATTTCTTCCAGTTAAGTGAAGCAGGCAGGATATGTATTCAGTAATTGTTGTACTTTGAAACTGCATCAAACCTTCTGGTTCATTTCCAAAATTAATAGGATTATTTTCTTTCAGAGAGGAGGCAAAATTTAGCTTTTGGCTTTACCTGTTTGGCATTGGTTGAGTGAGCCCATCATGGAGCTCTCTGACTTATTAAATCATTAAATGCAATACTAATTACTGTCATTTTCAGAAAAAGATTTTCAGATTTATCCACATTTTAGATGTTCAAAACATCTATAAGTAATTGATTTATAGGTGAATAATACAGTGTTAATACTAAAATATCATTAATTTTAACAGTAGGTGTACTCAGCTTATATGTTCAGTTGTGCATGTCCAAAATTGTGTCAAGGCCCCAGCAAGCAGTAGACTTCATTATATCCTATGGATTGAGGTTATGTTTCTATTCTAATTATACCATTTTATTCTCTTACAGGGACTAGTAATAATCTTTTCACAAAGAAGATAAATATAATGAATATACAGGAAATATAAACTTATAACAAAATCTTTCAAAATTCATTGTTATTGTTGTATGAATGCACCAATGCAGCATCACCTTATCTGACACCGCCAGTATTGGTATTTGGAATAGGATAGGAACTATTACATAATGTATAATAAACAATGTAACAATGAAACAACTTTCAGAGTAATCACTTTTTAACCACTTCACAACCTTCGATGTACATGTACACCAAAGGTCGTGTGCCTGACTTAAATGTGGGCTCGCACTCCAAGCTCACATATTTCCTGGCAGATGATGGCAGATTTAATCAGCCATCATGTGCCTTTAACAGCCTCTGGTGGAGCGAAGTTCCAATTTTTTTTTCACAACTTAAATGAAAAAAATATATGTTCATGTTTGGTATCTGCACAATCATACTGACCTGGATAATCATATTGCCAGTTCAGTTTACCATAATGTGAACATGGTAAATAAAAAAAAAGCAAAAAACAATTGTGAAATAGCATTATTTTGCAATTTTTAGCACGCTTGGAATTTTTTTTCCTTCTCTCCAGTGCATCAAATGTGAAAATGAATTATGTCATTCAAAACTACAACTATTCCTGCAAAAGAAAAGCCATGACACAGCTATGTGGGTGGAAAAATAAAAATGTCATGGCTCTTGGAAAAAGGGGAGGAAAAGATGAAAAAAAAAACCCTGGAAAATTGCCTGGTTGTGAAGGGTTGAAGTGACTGTATGTACCTGGATGTGAACCCCTAAATGTAAAGTTAAAATGTTGGACTTTTGGTATTAGGATTATCATTTTTAGAAGTCACAATAAGGGGAGAGGCTTTACAAGTGACCATCCATGACCTTCCCATTGTAAAGAAAAATTAAGCAGTTCAACATGGAAAATGACTGTCTACATTCTGTACTTAATCACTTGAGTGAATGAAGCCTAAGGATTCATATAACATTTTGCTGACTTCTATATAAAGAATATGAACCGTATTTGGTCTATTTGCATTTGATGAATTTGCTCATGACCCTCATGATGTTATTCTCTTAACACTTATAACATGGTTTCAAAAATGTTAAAATATATTAAAGACTGAAAAAAGGAAGTATATAGATATAACCTATTTCCATCTCAATGGAACACTTCTAAGTTTTGTATAGTGTACATTTTTATAAAATATTTCAAGAAAATGCTATGGTTTTACAAGCTCATTATCAACATCCAAATATTGAGGCTGGTGTCTAGCAGAGCTGTCTCTAATCCACATTTCCTTGAAAGAATATTATTATCTGGCATTAACTTAAATCTGCCTGGAACGTTAGGAGGTAAGGTCAAAAGTGAGGTTGTAGGTGAAGCTACAGTTCAAAAGTGGTGTGACACAGCTGGCATATTCTTTCCGATAATCTGGTTTGCTTATTTTTGCTGTCTACAATAGTGTGCTGTAGAGGAAAAAATGTTTCTTAAACATCTACTATGATAGTTAGTGTAACTGGACCATCAAATATCACAGGGTTTGAATATAAATATGAAAGGAAGGACAGTACATTTGGAAAGGAAAGGCTGATGGCAGCTGTATTTTCCAACTACAGTAAAACTATGGATTTACAGTCTTGTTAGAGTTTATGGACATGACTGAAATTGCGCTAGTTTTTTGTATGGAATCATAGTAAAACTGCAAAAATGGTGCACAAGATTCTGCTGAGCCTCAGTAAAACTCATGCTTTTAGGGGAATATAGCTTCATACGCACACATTTACAATATCATTGGTACCCTTCTTCTAAAGTAAGAAAAACCCTCAATTGTCACTGAAACAACTTGAAACTGACACAAGTAATTTTCAGTTTAAATTTAATGAATATCAACTAATGAAAATCAGTTATTGCTTCTTAATTGTGATTCAAGAGAAAAAAAACAACAATAAATTAATAAAAATAGCCAGGCCAAAAATGAAGGTGACTAACTTAATATTTATTTCAGAACAATTTGAGGCATTCACTGCAATTTAAATGATTTTTCTAACTATCAATGAGACTTCTGCACCTGTCCACAGGTATTTTGGCCCACTTTAAGGTGTGAAGATGGCATGATTCAGCTCTTTACACAGATGTTGAATAGGATTTGAATCTGGGCTCATAGAAGGCCACTTCAGAAAATACCAATGCTTTGCTTTCAGCCATTCTTCAATATTTAGCTGTGATTTAGGTGATTATCCCTTGCAAGACTCATGACCTGTGATTCATACCAAGGTTTCTGACACTGGGCAGTGCATTGCTCTCCAAAATACATTGATAGTTTTCAGATCTCAATATTCCCTGCACAGATTCATAACACACTGTGACAAATGCAGAACACCAGCCCTAAAATCAACCAAGCCTCCTCCATGTTTCCAAAAGACTTGTTGCTTGTTGATATGCATTTTGGTAAATTACAGTCTAATTTTTTTATAATTTTCTTCCAACAGTGATTTCCTCCTCAGTTGTTTTCCTTGAAGCCCACTTTGGTCAAGATAGCGATGGAAGGTGCAATCAGCATTGATGTATCTTGATCTTGGAGTTTATCTCTAATCTCTTTGGAAGTTGTTGTAGCTCATTGGTTAACATTTGTATTATCCATCTTTTTCATCAGTTTTCCTCTGGCAACCACATCCAATGAGGTTGGGTACAATCCCATAGACTTCATAGACTTCTGAATAATACATGAAACTGTAGTAACTGGAACATCAAGCTGCTTGGAGATGGTCTGACAGCCTTTACCTTTAGCATCTTTGTCTAAAATTGTATTTCTAATCTCTTAAGGTAACTATTTAGCTTCCTTTGGTCAATATTAATTGTGGTACACACCATAATACCAAATACAGAGACTACTTTTCATTATTCAAATAGGTACTCCGACTGAAATAACGTTGCAGATTAACCAGGTGTGTTATTCTGTGTTTAACTCATGCCATACACAAGCACCTGACATGATTTATCATTACACCACATGGGAAAGGGTTAATTGTAACAGCACATGCGGTAAATAGCACATTGCCATAGATTTAACGTCATTTAATCTTTTATTAAGAAGGATAATTTAAGGGCACACAGCACAATGTTAAAATTATGGCATACTTTTTTATCTTTGTACAGGATTTTCGCAAAACCAAAGACCAACATTTCTGTTAGTATAACTGTAAGTGGGAAGGCTTTTATGCTTTTTTGATAAAAAAAAATTAAATAATGTACTCTATGTTTTTCACGTATGTTACAAATTATCTCATTACTGCAGTATGCCTACATAATATGTTCTAGGATATATTCTTCTGGATTTTAACCTACTATAATTCAGAGTGAAATTGCCTAAAAATGTTACATGAAAATCTTGATGAGCAAGAAGGTATTTAGGCAATATTGCTCTGAAATTGTCTTTTTTTTGCAATTTCCTTTGAGTGCACTAGAGGCCAGCCATTTGTTTTCATTTACAATGAGATGGGATTAGAAAATTTCTCATTTGTTGACTTATATTTCATTTCCGCTAAATATTGAAACACTGGACACAAGTAACAGCAAAATGTTCAGATATGCAATTGATTATATATAACAAGTGATTCCACATGTTTTCCATACTCTTTTTTTCTGATGCTATCATTGCTTGTAAATAATTTGAACTTATGATTTCTTCAAAGTCAATAATGATATAAAAGATCCCAAATGTACCATTTTTAAACTTAGTTTGCATAAATATGCTAAACTTTGGCAATTTTTATGGGGTCAAAGTACGTGTATTATCCATTTCTAGGGACTTTCTTAAACATAGAGCTGGACCCACTAATAAAACTACTTTTATTTATTTATTCACTAAGTAACAGATTTTAGCAGCTCAGTTGTTGGACACTTTCAAGTTTATATAGACAATGTCCAATACCTCTAAAAGGCAAGCTAATTATCATTTTATTGCCCCATTGCAGCACAAGAAAATGTTTTATTTTACTTTTCTCTTCTTTACCAGCATAACATTTGTTGCCCAAATTCTTGTTACTAGGGATGCGTGAGCACTAAAATGTTCGAATGCTCATTACTCGAACCAAGCAATTCCTATTAGTCGGATGCTCGTTTCAAGTAACGAGTATAATGAAAGTCAATTGGAAAGCCAAGGAGTTTTTTCTCACTGATTAGTCTCAGATTAGTTAACCCTCAGTGACAAAGCCAATTTGGTACTTTTTAACCAAGCCAATTTTAAAATTCTGACCACTGTCACTTTATGCAGTTAAAGCTCTGGAAAGCTTCAACATATCCCACTGATTCTGAGACTGTTTTTTTGTGACATATTGTACTTCATGTAGTGGTAAAATATCTTCGATATAACTTTTATTTGTGAAAAAAACAGAAATTTGGCAAAAAGTTTGAAAATTTTGCAATTTGCTAAATTTTAATTGTTGGATCCTTAAATCAGAGAGTGGTGTCACACAAAGTAGTTAGTAAATAACATTTTCCACATGTCAACTTTACATCAGCACGATTTTGGAAACATTTTTTGTTGTTAGGACTTAAGGGTTAAAAGTTGACAAGCAATTTCTCATATTTCCAATATAATTTACAAAACCATTTTTTTAGAAACCACCTCACATTTGAAGTGAGTTTGAGGGGTCAATATAATACTAAAAGACCCAAAAGTGACACCAGTCTAAAACTTGCACCCCTCAAGGCTCACAAAATCACATTCAAGAAGTTTATTAACCTTTTAGGTGCTTCACGGGAGATAAAGTAACGAGAAAGGAAAAATTGAACATTTTACTTTTTTCATAAAAAATGTAATTTAGAACCAATTTTTTTATTTTCACAATGGTATTACAAGAAAATGGACCACAAAATTTGTTGCGCAATTTCTCCAGAGTATGCCAATACCCTGTATGTGGGGGAAAGCCACTATTTGGGCATAAGACAGGGCTCAGAAGGGAGAGAGTACCGTTTGGCTTTTTGAATACAAGATTGGTTGGAATCAATGATAGCACCATGACGTGTTTGGAGACCTCATGATGTGCCTAAACAGTGGAACTCCCAACCCTAACCCCAACACACCCCTAACCCTAATCCCATACCAAAACACAACCCTAACCACAACCCTAACCCTAATACACCCTATCCCTAATCACAACCCTAACCATAATCTCAACCATAACCACAACCATAGCCCTAACCACAACCCTAACACTAGCCCAACCATAACTTTAGCCCAACTCTAACTTTAGCACAAGACTTACTTTAGTTCAACTCTAACTTTAGCCCAACCCAAACCCTAGCCCAACCCTTATCCTAGCCTCAACCTTAACCCTATCCCAATCGTAACTTTAGCTCAACTCTAACTTTAGCCCATCTCTAACCCTAGCCCCATCCCCAAACCCTAGCCCAACCCTAATCCTAGCCTCAACCTTAACCCTATCCCAATCGTAACTTTAGCTCAACTCTAACTTTAGCCCATCTCTAACCCTAGCCCTATCCCCAAACCTAGCCCCAACGCTAATTCTAGCCCAATCCTAACCCTAATGGAAAAATGGAAATAAATCTTTTTTATTTTATTATTTTTACCTAACTAAAGGGGTGATAAAGGGGAGTTTGATTTACTTTTTTTAAATTTTGATCACTGTGATAGGGTCAGTCAGAGTGATCACATCAGAGGAGAGAGAAATTGAATGGGAAATCAGACTTTTTTTGCGATCGCAACACTGGGGTTGGTAAAAACTGACCTGAATCATGTTCTCCGGGGTCTCCTTAGCTACCCCCATAGATCCCTGAGAAATTCTGACTCTGGAGGGCGCTATACACTTTTTTCTCAGCACCGTTAAAAAACGTCACTAATGCATAAGTACCCTTAACTGCTGCAGTTAAAAGGCATGTTAGTGGTCGTTAAGGGGTTAAACTGTGCACACACAGTGTGTAACTGCTCTCTCCCTCCAATCACAACTGTCACTGAGCTGTGTAATGGTGTTTGTCATGGTTCACAGGGAGGATACCTTTATCATCCCCACCACTCACACCAATTTGTCATGAACCGGGGTTCTTTGGTTGCCCCTGGTTCTTTCTGAAGGGGATTTATCTATATACCCTTTCCCAGTTCTAGTTTGGAACTTGCAGCTCTCTGGCGCCCCCTTATCCTCAGGTCAGTCAGGATACTGTACCTAGGATAATTAGTCGCCAGAAAGGCTGCCTTACTTTGCACTGGCTAATGGGCATGCTGCAGCGAGGGCGATATGACTACTCCCACTCAGGCGAGAGCAATTATCAACGCCACCAGTCGCTACAAAGACTCTCAAAAGCACAGGACAAATCCGCTACCAACAACTCTGATTTCTTAATTATTAACGGGTCCGGAGCCAACCCAGATTTGTAGAATAATTCACTTTAGAGGACATGACCTTACATTATAGAGCAAGGAGAGACAAGCTAGTAATTTTATATTTTACTCCAAAAAAGGTAGGCAGTGTTTACAGAAGGGTAAAAAGATATTATAAAATGAGATGATTAGGTATATACAGACGATTACAAATAAAAAGGATTAACAGAAGAAAAAGAACACTTACCGTTCCTTATATAATTTCAGCCCATGGCAGACCATGTGGCTCGGGGGATGGGTGATACATCAAGATGCATTACAGGGCATCTCTCAGCTAGCTTCCTGGTCAAAGGCTAGTGAAAACAGAGCTCTCAGGGTCTTATACCCCTTGATTCTGATATCACTGCATGGGCGGAGCTATGAAATGCACTCCTATTTTCTCAGAGGGACTCAGAGTTATGGAACATTCATATACCCCTTAGCTCCAGGATGCAACCTCGTATAGCGATCATGCATTATTCCAGGCATGAGTTGGGCATTAATTTGAGCCCTAACATGACATTGTTATGAGCCCCTGTTAAGCAGCAATCTGTTTCTCCGTATCCGCTAGGCACTGCCCCTAAAAACTCACTGTGTGATGACCCGGCCGACGCACATACCAAATATATAACTTCCATATCTCTGTCACTAATTGGGGTCAAGTGATGCCTTACTATTAAGGTGGTACATGAGCAGGAGAGCACATGGTTTTCAGACAAAGGATTTCTACACACCCCTGCATTTGAGAGGAAGGGGGGACAGAGTCCCACACTGGAGTTTCAAGTTACAGCTGTATCCAGGGGGGAGGGAGTTGCCTGCAGGCCAAGACAGAGAAGGAGAGCTTTCTAGGCAGAGTGTCTGGAACCATGGCACCTTTTGAAAAAATCCCTCAGACCATGGTATTTTTACATTATTGTGACAGCATAAGTGAGCTGAGCATGGCGATGCCTGTCCTTTTATAACCTCTGATGAGATAATGCGGCCAACCAGTCACAGTATGGCTGCGGCATTACAGTGACTGGCAGGCATTCGAGCTTCAAATCCTAGCACCAGCCAATGCTCGTCAAGTGCTCAGCACATCCAAGCACCCAGATACTCAAGTGATATTAGAGTTTCGCCAAGCACGTTCACTTATCACTATTGCTGAACAATACAATAAATCAGCAAAAATACAAAATTCGGAATAATTGTGTACACAATATAAAATCAGGAGGAATTTTTATATATTTTGTGTAATTTTCATAAATTGCAAACTAAATTTTGTGAAAGGTTACAAGATATTTTATATTTATTAATGTCCTACTGATTTTCTTTTTGAAGATTGTTTATTCTACCTATCCTATATACTATATCTTTAGCTAAAGCTTAATCAGAATATTTTCTGCTTTTAAAACGGGCATGTCTGCTTATTTTAAACATGCTCCTGTTTCTGTATGGAATCAGTAGCTGGTGGTTGTTTGGTAGGGACATAACTCCTCCACATTGTTTGCCTGTTAGGGTTAAATTCATAAATATTAATATTCTAACAATCAAAATAAACTATAAATGTAATTATTGCTAACACAATAAAATAATCATTAGCCTCTGCCAGTGGCATATATACAGGGACGGCGGGCGGAGGGGGGGCATTTGCCAGTTTGGGATTTAGCCATTCTCCAAGCTGGAGACAACCCCCTCAGAGAAGATATAATACGTCAACTCCCTGAGTTTAGTTGTACTCAGATTTTAAGGCGCAAGAACAATTTTAGTTCTGATCTCCGGCCATTCAATGTCAGGGCAAAATCAGCAGCGATATCAGTTCAGCCTATCACCCTGCTCATGTTACTTCTACACTGAAGAGGAGGTGGTTGACGTTAAGGTAAGAGGCAGAGCTTCTATGGAGCAGAAGAAACAGTAGTTTTATTGGTCGGGGGAATCTTGTGAGGAGACACCATGGGGAGGGTGAAACATATAAGGAGACAGTATGGAAGGTATGCAAATTGCATTTGAGCGATTGTATGACAATTACTCAAGCCATTTAGGCTGTGTATAGCTGGGGTCACCAAACTGGATTTTTGGCCCAGGTGGAGGATATCTGTTTATAAAAAATTAGCCATTAAGTCTGGAGTGCCAAGACACTTCTGTTGACATACTGCATGTTTCTCAGTTGTAGAGATTAAAAGATTGTTTAGGCTGAATAGAAGGGACGATAAGGGAAAATTACTAAATAGAGAGGCATGATGGATTTACACAATGAAAACCCGTTTTCCTCTAGGGCTCAATACTAAACATAATATAATTTATCATTATGAATAATGAATTGGATCTTCATCAATTATATCATATGTAGGGTTAAGTCTGACCTATCTATAGTTAATTTGGACTAGAGATGAATAAATAAATGTGGATGAAATTGAATACTATTCAAATTTTGCAACAAGCTGCATTCATCAAAATACACATTTTTTGGACTTCTGCATGGAATCAGCAAAATGGTGTTCCTTTGCTCTCATTATTCTAAACCACAAAAGGGACAAAAATAGATCTTAAAAAAAATACTAATTTTACCGCTCTACTATCCAGTCCCAATGTTCATTACTTTCACCCATACATCAGAAGCCTGGGGATTTCAGCACTCATTGCATCTTCTCATCATCCCACAAGTTCTGAAATCACCAGGCCTCTAACACTTTGTCTGGTCTTCCAGCTCAGTCAGTTCTGTGTATGTGCTAGCAAGATCACGTGCACTTTGTGCAGCGCCCCCATTGCCGCAGGGCCGAGGGGTACCCGGTACCGGGCCTCTGAGTCTCTGTTCTGGGGTTGTCACGGTGGCTAGACCCGGTCTGTGACCCTGCTGAGGGGCGCACAATGAAAGGTGGTGGTATGGTGCTGATGTTATGGTGCGGTGTAGTGCCGGTCGCGGTCAATAATGAGGACACCAGGTTGCAGTCTCTTTACCTCTTTACTGAAGGCTTCTGAGTCCTCCATCCGGAATACGGTTAACCGGGCTGCGCAAGTCCACACGAAGTCGGGGACCCACACAGCGACGACGGTTAGCAAAGCGCTGAGCCTTCTCTTGTGACACCATCAAATTGTCCACCGCATGGTTCCAAATCTGCTGCAACCTATCCACCACAGAATCCACCCCAGGACAGTCCGAAGACTCAACCTGACCCGAGGAAAAACGAGGATGAAAACCAGAATTACAAAAAAAAGGCGAAACCAAAGTAGCCGAACTAGCCCGATTATTAAGGGCAAACTCGGCCAATGGCAAAAAAGTCACCCAATCATCCTGGTCAGCAGAAACAAAACATCTCAAATAAGTTTCCAAGGTCTGGTTAGTTTGCTCGGTTTGGCCATTCGTCTGAGGATGGAAGGCCGACGAAAAAGACAAATCAATGCCCATCTTAGCACAAAAGGACCGCCAAACCTGGACACAAACTGGGATCCTCTGTCAGACACAATGTTTTCAGGGATGCCGTGCAGACGAACCACATTCTGAAAAAATAACGGAACCAAATCGGAGGAAGAAGGCAACTTAGGCAAGGGCACCAAATGGACCATTTTAGAAAAACGATCACAAACCACCCAGATGACAGACATTCTCTGAGAGACCGGAAGATCCGAAATAAAATCCATGGAAATATGCGTCCAAGGCCTCTTAGGAACCGGCAAAGGGAAAAGCAAACCACTGGCACGAGAACAGCAAGGCTTAGCCCGAGCATAAATCCCACAGGACTGCACAAAGGAACGCACATCCCGCGACAAGGAAGGCCACCAGAAGGATCTAGCCACCAAATCTCTGGTACCAAAAATCCCAGGATGACCCGCCAACACTGAAGATTGGAGCTCGGAAATAACTCTGCTGGTCCATCTATCTGGGACAAACAGTCTCTCTGATGGACAACGGTCAGGTCTATCCGCCTGAAATTCCTGTAACACCCGTCGCAAATCTGGGGAAATGGCAGACAAAATTACCCCCTCTTTGAGGATACCAACCGGCTCAGAAACTCCAGGGGAGTCAGGCACAAAACTCCTAGAAAGAGCATCAGCCTTCACGTTCTTCGAACCAGGAAGGTAGGAGACCACGAAATCGAAACGTGAGAAAAACAACGACCAACGAGCCTGTCTAGGATTCAACCGCTTGGCCGACTCAAGATAAATCAAATTTTTATGATCAGTCAAGACCACCACACGATGCTTAGCTCCCTCTAGCCAGTGTCGCCACTCCTCAAATGCCCACTTCATTGCCAACAACTCCCGATTACCAACATCATAATTTTGTTCAGCCGGCGAAAATTTTCTTGAAAAGAAGGCACATGGCTTCATCACAGAGCAATCAGAGCTTCTCTGTTTCAAAACAGCCCCTGCTCCAATTTCAGAAGCATCAACCTCGACCTGGAAGGGAAGAGAGACATCTGGCTGACATAAAACTGGAGCCGAAGAAAACTTCTTCAGCTTCAGCTCCTGAAAGGCCTCAACGGCCGCAGGAGACCAGTTAGTCACATCAGAACCCTTCTTGGTCAAATCCGTCAAAGGTTTAACCACACCAGAAAAATTAGCAATGAAGCGATGGTAAAAATTAGCAAAACCCAAGAACTTCTGAAGACTCTTAACCGATGTAGGTTGAGTCCAACCATGAATAGCCTGGACCTTGACTGGGTCCATCTCAATAGAAGAAGGAGAAAAAATAAAGCCCAAAAAGGACACTTTCTGGACTCCGAAGAGACATTTGGAACCCTTCACAAACAAGGCATTGGCACGCAGGACCTGAAATACCATCCTGACCTGCTTCACATGGGATTCCCAATCATCTGAAAAGACCAAAATATCATCCAGATACACAATCATAAATTTATCCAGATATTCTCGGAAGATATCATGCATGAAGGACTGAAACACAGAAGGGGCATTAGAAAGTCCAAAAGGCATCACCAAGTACTCAAAATGGCCTTCGGGCATATTAAATGCTGTTTTCCATTCATCGCCCTGTTTTATACGCACAAGATTATACGCTCCGCGAAGATCTATCTTGGTGAACCAACTAGACCCCCTAATCCGAGCAAACAGATCAGACAACAATGGCAAAGGATACTGGAATTTGACCGTGATTTTATTTAGAAGGCGATAATCTATACAGGGTCTCAAAGAACCATCCTTCTTGGCCACAAAAAAGAATCCCGCACCAAGAGGGGACGAGGAGGGGCGAATATGTCCCTTCTCCAAAGACTCCTTTACATAGCTCCGCATAGCGGCATGCTCTGGTACAGACAAATTAAACAGTCATACCTTAGGGAACTTACTACCAGGAATCAAATTTATAGCACAATCACAATCCCTATGAGGAGGTAGGGCACTGGATTTGGGCTCATCAAATACATCCTGGTAGTCCGACAAAAACTCAGGGACTTCAGAAGGAGTAGAGGAAGCAATTGATACCAAGGGAGCATCGCCATGAATTCCCTGGCAACCCCAACTCAACACAGACATAGCTTTCCAATCCAGGACTGGATTATGAGCCTGCAACCATGGCAGACCCAACACGACAACATCATGCAAATTATATAACACAAGAAAGCAAATCACCTCCTGATGTGCAGGAGTCATACACATGGTCACTTGAGTCCAGTATTGAGGTTTATTCTTGGCCAATGGTGTAGCATCAATTCCCTTCAATGGAATAGGGAACTGTAATGGCTCAAGGATAAAACCACAGCGCTTGGCAAATGACAAATCCATCAGATTCAGGGCGGCACCTGAATCTACAAAAGCCATAACTGAGTAGGATGACAGAGAGCAAATCAAAGTAACAGACAAAATGAATTTAGGCTGTACAGTACCAATGGTGACAGATCTAGCAAAGTTTTTTGTGCGCTTAGAGCATGCTGAGATAACATGAGCTGAATCACCACAGTAAAAGCACAACCCATTCTGACGTCTATGATTTTGCCATTCCATTCTGGTCAGAATCCTATCACATTGCATAGACTCAGGTTTCTGTTCAGAAAACACCGCCAGATGGTGCGCAGGTTTGCGCTCCCGCAAACGCCGATCAATCTGAATGGCCAAAGCCATTGACTCATTCAGACTCGCAGGCGTGGGGAACCCCACCATAACATTCTTATTGGCTTCAGAAAGACCTTCTCTGAAATTTGCAGCCAGGGCACACTCATTCCATTGAGTAAGCACCGACCATTTCCGAAATTTTTGACAATACACCTCAGCTTCATCCTGACCCTGAGAGAGAGCCAGCAAGGCCTTTTCTGCCTGGTTCTCCAGATTAGGTTCCTCATAAAGCAATCCAAGCGCCAGAAAAAACGCATCTACATTCAGCAATGCAGGATCTCCTGGCGCCAGGGAGAAGGCCCAATCTTGAGGGTCGCCGCGTAACAGAGAAATAACAATTCTAACTTGCTGAGCGGAATCACCAGAGGAACGAGGTCTCAAAGAAAGAAATAATTTACAATTATTCTTAAAATTCAGAAACCTAGATCTATCTCCAGAAAAAAAACTCAGGAATAGGTACTTTTGGCTCAGACATAGGACTGTGAACAACAAAATCCTGAATGCTTTGCACCCTTGCAGCAAGATGATCCACACTAGAAGTCAGACTCTGAATATCCATGTTTGCAGCAGAACTCAAAACCACCCAGAGATTAAGGGGAGGAGAGAAGCAGGACAGACTGCAGAGCAGAAAACAAAAATTGAACCCAGGATTTCTCTTATCCCACTTTTGCGATGCATTTAACACTTTTGGCCTGTTGCACTGTTATGATCCTAGTGGCTTAGGATCACAAATCTAACCAGCTAAGAGAAAATAATAGGACGAGCTCTGGGGATGTGGTAACTGGACTAACCGCAAACCTGATCCTAACCGCACACACTATAGGCAGCCGTGGAACGTTTCCTGAAATCCTAGACGTCTCTTCACGGTCTGAGAAACTGACTACCCCTAAAGAGAAAGTAAAGACCTCACTTGCCTCAGAGAAATCCCCCAGAGATATAGAAGCCCCCCACAAATAATAACGGTGAGTTAAGAGGAAAAGACAAACGCAGAGATGAAACAGGTTAAGCAAATGAGGCCCGCTAATGCTAGATAGCAGAAAATAGCAAGGGATCTGTGCGGTCAGTAAAAAACCCTATGCAAAAATATCCACACAGAGAATGCGAGAACCCCCACACCAACTAACGATGTGGGGGGAGCAACTCAGCACCCCAGAGCACCAGCAAGCAGGGAAATCACATATTAGCAAGCTGGACAAAAACTCATCATATACTAGGAAACATCTTGAACACAGATGAGCAAAAATAAGCAAACAGAACTTAGCTTCTCTTGGAGAGACTGATAACGGATGTAGACAGGAGCAATCAGAATAGCACTGAATACAACGGCAACAGGCAAGGAATGAAGGACCAGGTGGATTAAATAGGAAACCTAACTAGCAGATGACGAGACAGCTGATCCTGCCAGAAACCTGCAAAATAACAAAAAGAGCCACCAGGAGGAGCCCAAAGAGAGAACTCACACAGTACCACTCATGACCATAGGAGGGAGCCCGGAAACAGAGTTCACAACACGTAACGTTCTCTCTGGTTGCTAGGCCTCTGTCAGGATCCCACCCCTGACAGGGACCCCTCTGAATCTTCCCCTACAACACCCTCTGCCACAAGGTGTTGCCTGGTTCCAACCCAGTCAGCTTTCTCTCTAACTTCCTGCCTAACCCCCAGTTTTACCAGATTGTGAGGAGTGGCCTAATAAATAGAACCCTTAGCTCCCCCTGGAGGCCAGACTGTGAAATGTATTGGTGTCTGTGATACCTGGTCAGATGAACTCCTTCAGTGCCATCAGACGTACCATAGCCCCCATTAGCGGCGGAGCTACAGTACTGCAACGACCAGGACTCTGGGGCGCTGCATTTGCGACTTCATTACATCATGAACTTTTGCTCAAAAACCTAAGGGCTTCATTAGCTGAAACAAGGAATGGACAGGTGCCAGTAAGAAAAGGGATGGAGAGGTGAGTGGTATGATTATAATGCCTTTTCTTATTTTTTACATATTAAGTTCATTAAGCTTTGGGTTCTGGAGTGACCCTACAATATAATAAGGGACATTAAATTTGCAATGAATAACTTCTCTGAAAATTTAATTTGTCAAGAAAATCAATGTGAGCAGGTAAATTCAAATTTTACCTGGTCTGCTTGTCTCTATGAGATTGACTCATTAGAGATATTGAAGAAATTAGTGCATGCTGCACTCAGTCCATGTGAAAAAAACTATAATCTGAACTGTCCTATTGAATTATATTGATCAGTATGCTCCTTGATTCCTACTTGGATTGTATATGTCTGTATTATATGCTCAACTGAATGAGCTCTTAGGTTTATGTCCTTTCCGTATAAAAGGGGTTGTCCACTATTTGGGCAACCCCTTCTCAATCAGAGAGCAGTCTGTCTCTCTGATTATTGCTTCATTGCTTGGGTACCTAAGACAGAGAACACCTGAGTAGGTTAGAAATCCCTCCGCAAATTATATACCTTCATGTAAAATAACAACAGACTATACTCATCACCATTGTGGACGCCATTCCAGCGATGTTGCTGCCTGGTCTACTGGAGCTCATGAGCCATTATGTCATGAGAGCTCTACAGCCAATCAGCGGCCATTTCACTCACACTATCACTTCCTTTGGACAAAACTGACATTCATAGGAAGTCAGAGAGCTGCAACATTTCTAACTTCTACCAGGTGTCAGTTTCGTCCAAAGACCACTGATTGGCTACAAGGCTTGCGTGACTTAACAACATGATGCACGTCAGAAGAGAAAAGGCAGGGACATGGTTGGAACAGTGCCTGCACTGGAGGTGAGTATAGTCTGCAGTTATTTTACATGGGGGTGAATATACTGATTGAGAAGGGGTTATCTTGAGTTAAGGACTGTGCCTTTTACTGCAGCTAGTCCCACTGAAATGTAGTGGCCTCTTTATTGCACTGGAAGCCACTAATCAAACTTTGTTGTGTTACCCTAAATTGCATGTCTACCTTTGGGGACTGTTTTTGCTGATTTAATTGCAAGTAATATTGGATAAAAATCATCTTTGTATTTGGGCTTCATTAAACATTTTGCATTTTTTGCCTTTTAGGGTATGTGCACATGTTGAGTAAATGGATGCAGAAATTTCTGCACCATTTCTGCATCTCTTGACAGGAAAGCGTGGCTATAAAAATGTGTTTTTGCCCACATTGCACCTGCGTTTTTGCCCTGCTTTTTGACTGATTCAAATAAAGTCAATGGTGAAAACCGCTGGCAAAAACACAGAGAATTGACATGCTGCAGATTATTTTCTGCATCAAGTCAAAATGCTCAACGTGTGCATGATGCTTAAGGTTTCTCATTCACTTTGCTGTCATCAGGATTGTTTCAGGTTTTGCTAGCAAATCTGCATGGCAAAAATGCACGAAACCTGCAATGTGTGCACAAGCCCTTATGCTCTCTGCATTGCATTGTCTACTGCTGACTGCAGCATGGGTTAACTGAGGAAACATTAGTGAGCTCAGTCTGACAATCTGATGGGAAAGTTTATAACTACTGGGGAAAATTCAGACAAACGTATAACTGATCGGTGAAATTTTCATCCAGAAAAGTGGGACAATGTTTTTCTCACTTGTCATCTGTGTGCAATATATTTTTTATAAGCGCAGCAGCTATTACAAATTTACAAGACCATCTACAGTTTTCCCATGTTTCAAGATTGCAATGTATTCATATAAAACAGAAGCTAAATTGTGGCTATGTATTGCATCCAATTTTTTTTCATAGACTTAAGTGGGTGAGTCTCATCCAATTTACAGAAGAAGCCAGTGTATGCTACCATTTTTTTTTTCACACTCAGGTTCGGTCACTGAAAAAAATTGCTCATTCTGTACTGTCCCATTGAACAACATTGGTCCGAGCGCTTTCCGCTTTTTCCCTGATAACACTCAGACTGAAAATGAATGAATGTGTGAATGAGCTCTCAGAGTATGTGAATACAATATATTTTTTCAAGCGGATTCCGGAATCAGAAGTGGCTTAAAAGTAAAGAACACGTGCATGTCATGAATTTCTGTGCCTATGTTCAGTCTCTTCTATATCTTTTAGCCACTTCAAGCTTCTAAAAACATCTATCAGTTATTAGATGGAAATTTCAATTTGTTTTTTATTTCACTGAGAAGAAAAAGAAAGACTACATGTAACGTTATTCCAGTAAATTTGCTGCTATAACTTGAGCTCTGAGGAAACTGACAGAATTTGGCAGGCTGGCAAGGTGATAACATCCCATGTGCCTAAGGAAAACAAGCAATGTTCTTGTTATGTTGACAGATCTTTTGTCTTCCTTCCTATCTTTCTGACACATCTGTGGATTATTTCTAATCAACTATCAACAAGGATGACAAGATTATATCCAAATGTCACAATTGTTACATAAATGCATGAAAACAGCAAAAATTGTGAGATTATTCAGCTGCAAAATTGTAATAAGGCAAATACAAAGAGCAAGGCCATTGAAATATGAAGTAGGTGGCACCAAAAATTACATATCCTCTGCTACAAAGCTCAACACATAGATTTTGAACTCCTCTGGAAAAGACATCAGCCCATAACTGTGGTCAGGAGCTTCATGAAATGGATCCTCCAGATTTACCACTACACATTTGCCAAGATTATTTGATGCAATACCAAGCGTTGGCTGTAGTGATGTAAAAGGAGCTTCCTATGAGGCCTATAGCAATGGAACCATGTTCTCTGGAATGTTGAATCACATTTTACTATCTGGCATTCTGTCTAACAAAATGCCTACTGTAACATTTGGTGTAGAAAGTTTAACCCCTTTACCCCGAGGGTGGTTTGCATGTTAATGACCAAGCCAATTTTTACCATTCTGACCACTGTCCCTTTATGAGGTAATAACTCTGGAACGCTTGGCAATTCTGAGATTGTTTTTTGATGACATATTGTACTTCACATTAGTGGTAAAATTTCTTCGATATAACTTGCGTTTATTTGTGTAAAAAATGGAAATTTGGCCAAAATTTGGAAAATTTAGCAATTTTCAAATTTAGAATTTTATGCCCTTAAAACAGAGAAATATGTCACGCAAAATAGTTAATAAATAAGATTTCCCACACATCTACTTTACATCAGGACAATTTTGGAAATATTTTTGTTTTGTTAGGAAGTTATAAGGGTTAAAAGGGACCACCTCACATTTGAAGTCACTATGAGGGGTCTATATGATAGAGAATACCCAAAAGTAACACCATTCTAAAAACTGCACCCCTCAAGTGGTCAAAACCACATTCAAGATGTATATTAACCCTTCAGGTGCTTCACAGGAATTTTTTGAATGTTTTTTAAAAAAAATGAACATTTAACTTTTCTTCACAAATTTAATTCAGACCAAAATTGTTTTATTTTACCAAGATTAACAGAGGAAATTGGAACCCAAAAGTTGTTTTCCAACAGAGAACGCTGATACCCAATATGTAAGGTAAACCACTGTTTTGGCACATGGCAGAGCTCGGAAGGGAAGGAGCGCCGTTTTACAGTGCAAAATTGGCAGGAATTAAGATCAAACACCATGTCACATTTGGAGAGCCTCTGATGTGCCTAAGCAATGGAAACCCCCCACAAGTGACACCATTTTGGAAACTAGACCCCCTACGGAACTTATCTAGATGTGTGGTGAGGACATTGAACCTTCAAGTGCTTCACAGAAGTTTATAACGTAGAGGCATAAAAATAAAAAATCATATATTTTTTCGCCCTCAATTTTTTATTTTCCAAAGAGTAACATAAGAAATTGCACCCCAAAAGTTATTGTGCAATTTGTCCTGAGTACGATGATAACCCATATATGGGGATAAACCATTGTTTGGGCGCATGGCAGAGGGAAGGAGCGCCAGATTTTACTGTTATGGTTTGCAGGTGCCGTGACCCATTGGGAAAGCCTATGAGGTGCCAAAACAGCAAAAAAACCCATAAGTGACCTCATTTTATGAACTACACCTCTCAATGAATTTATCTAGAGGTGCAGTGATCATATTGACACCATGGGGGTGTCACATAATTTTATACCATTTATACCAAAATTTGTTTTTGCCAAAGATTTTACATTTTCACACAAGAAGTGGGTAAAAATGGCATCAAAAAATTTGTCCCACAATTTCTGCTGAATGTGGAAATACCCAATATGTGGCTGTACAGTGCTTAGCCATGTGGAGAGACTCGGGAGGAATGGAGTGCTATTTGCCTATTCAAGTGAATTGGTCTGCGCACATGTCAGTGTGTTTCCATGGACCGTATGTCCATGGGCAAAACACGCTGACATGTCCATTTTTTAATGTCAGCACGGGCCATTAAACATCCCGCACACGTGCATACACATAACACACATGGATGTCATCCTTGTGACACACATCAGCGCAGTGGAAGAAGTGTTACAGTAAGCGCTGTTCCCCGTTGCCGGGTGCTGAACACGGCTCTCATCAATCTCCCTTGCTCTGCCGGCGATCGGTGTGAGCAGGGTAGAATGATGAGAGTTACATTTAAGTAATAAAAGAGACAGCAGTCGGTGGCTGATGGTACTATTTCTCCCATCAGCCTACCCCTGCTGCTGCTAATAGCAGTGACAGCAGGAGCGGTGGATGGAAGTATTCATCTGCTGCTCCTGCACTGTAAATAAATACAGTAATTAAAAAAAAATGGCGTGGGTTTCCCCCTACTTTTCATAAACAGCCAGGCAAAACTCACAGCTGGGAGTTGCAACTCTCAGCTGTCAGCTATAGCAAGGTTGGATATCAAGAATAGAAGGGTCTCCATGCCATATTTTTTAATTATTTAAATAAATAATTAAAAAAACGGCACAGGATCTGCCCCATTTATGACAACCAGCCTTGCTAAAGCTCACAGCTGGGGGCTGGTGTTCTCAGTCTGGTTAGGGGCCATGGATATTGACCCCAGCCTAAAAATAGCAGCCTGCAGCTGCCCAGAAAAGGCACATCTATTAGATGTGCAAATTCTGGTGCTTTGCACGGCTCTTTCATTTGCCATGTAGTGGTGACTGGGAATAGCGCTTACTGTCTTACTGTGGTGCTGATTCTGCACACACATGCCACATGTGTGCCCCAAGCATTACACACACGGACGCTGACATCTATGATACTGGAAATATCAGGACATGTGAAAGAGACCTTATAGCGGGTTTTTATATTTGGCAGCTGTCACATACTAAAAGACGGTGTTTATTGCAAAAAAAAGTTTATGCATCACCATATTTTGAAAGCTATAATTTTTTCATATTTCAGCCGACAGAGTCATGTGAGGTCTCGTGTTTTGAAGTACAAGTTGATGTTTTTATTGGTACTATTTTTTGGCACATGACATTTTTTTATCTCTTTCTATTCTGATTTTTGGGTGGCAGAATGAACAAAAACCAGCACTTCATGAATTTCTTTTTGGAGGAGTCGTTTATACTGTTCCATGTGTGGTACAATTGATAAGGCAGTTTTATTCTTTGGGTTAGTTATCTTTTTTATGTTTTGGTTTTTTTATACAATAAAAACTATTTTATATAAAAAATAATTATTTTTGCATCCCTTTATTCTAAGAGCTACAACTTTTTTATTTTTCTGCTGACGGAGCTATATGGGGGCTTGTTTTTTGCAGGACAAGATGACATTTTCAGCGGTACTATGGTTATTTATATCGGTCTTTTTGATCGCGTGTTATTCCACTTTGTGCTTGACGGTATGATGATAAAGCATTGTTTTTTGCTTTTTTTATCTTATGACGTTCACTAAGGAAGTTAACTAGTGGTATTGTTTTATAGATTGGGTCTTGTGGATGAGGCGATACCAAATATATGTTCTTTAATTGTTTAGATTTTTTTCATTAAAATATTTATTTATAGAATATTGATTTTTATTATTATTTTTGATTTTTTTTAAATACTTTTACATAATTTAAACATTTTTTTACTTTCTCCTAATGTTTTTACTTTGTCCCACTATCGGACAATCATGTTTTTACAGGCTGATCGCTTCTACAGCATGCAGATGAAGCAGCATCTGCATTCCATATAAGCTGTCAATGCTGCACTGACAGGGAGATATGGTGATCGTGCACTGCGCATGATCACAAAGATCCTAACTCTGGTGACCCGGATGTCGTCATGACAACATCAGGTCACCATGGCAACATCAGGACCCTGCGTCATGCCGCGTAGTCTCCGATGCAAAGACAGAGGGGCTGTCAGCCCCTGTGCAGGCTTCTGGAAAGCTGCAATCGTGTTCAATAGCAGTATTTTGGGGGTTAACATCCCAGCAGCAGTCTGTGACCGCTCCTGGCACCTGGTGCCGGGTGCCAGCTGTCAGAATTGTCTGAAACCCGGCAGCGATCGATCAGATTTTTAGGGTTTGGGATAAGCTCTTTGTGTTTATTAAAGGAGATAAATAATGCTCCAGCAGACGAAGGCATTTGATACGATAGCATGATTTGAGAAAGTCCTCTTCATGTTTTATTCATGTTTTATTACAACAGTAATGGTATAGTAATGGTATAAAACACTTTGATAGTTTAAAAACTTTTTGCGCAACAAAAAGTTGTGCAAAATTATTCTGGCTTTAGTGTTTTTGTGCCAGTTTTGGCCAGTTCTGGCAAAATTGGCAAAACTGTGGCACCAAAAGACATATCAACACCCAATTATATAATTCATGATGAGCTGTGGCATGCCTTATATATTAACCCCTTTCTGACATCTGACGTACTATCCCGTCGAGGTGGGCCCGTATGACCACCGACGGGATAGTACGTCATACGTGATCGGCTGCGCTCACGGGGGGAGCGCGGCCGATCGCGGCCGGGTGTCAGCTGCATATCACAGCTGACATCCTGCACTATGTGCCAGGAGCGGTCACGGACCACCCCCGGCACATTAACCCCCGGCACACCGCGATAAAACATGATCGCGGTGTACCGGTGGTATAGGGAAGCATCGCGCAGGGAGGGGGCTCCCTGCGGGCTTCCCTGAGACCCCCCAGCAAAGCGATGTGATCGCGTTGCTCCGAGGGTCTCCTACCTCCCTCCTCGCCGCAGGTCCCGGATCCAAGATGGCCACGGCATCAAGGTCCTGCAGGGAGGGAGGTGGCTTACCGAGTGCCTGCTCAGAGCAGGCGCTGGTAAGCCTGCAGCCCTGCACAGCAGATCACAGATCTGACAGAGTGCTGTGCACACTGTCAGATCAACGATCTGTGATGTCCCCCCCTGGGAGAAAGTAAAAAAGTTAAAAAAAAATTCTCCACGTGTGTAAAAAAAAAAAAAAAAAAAATCTAAATAAATAAAAAATATATATATTTATTATTCCCATAAATACATTTCTTTAGCTAAATAAAAAAAAAAACAATAAAAGTACACATATTTAGTATCGCCGTGTCCGTAATGACCCAGCCTATAAAACTGCCCCACTAGTTAACCCCTTCAGTAAACACCGTAAGAAAAAAAAAAAAAACGAGGCAAAAAACAACTCTTTATTATCATACCGCCGAACAAAAAAGTGGAATAACACACGATCAAAAAGACTGATATAAATAACCATAGTACCGCTGAAAACGTCATCTTGTCCCTCAAAAAACGAGCCACCATACAGCATCATCAGCAAAAAAATAAAAAAGTTATAGTCCTGAGAATAAAGCGATACCAAAATAATTATTTTTTCTATAAAATAGTTTTTATCGTATAAAAGCGCCAAAACATAAAAAAATGATATAAATGAGATATCGCTGTAATCGTACTGACCCGACGAATAAAACTGCTTTATCAATTTTACCAAACGCGGAACGGTATAAACGCCTCCCCCAAAAGAAATTCATGAATAGCTGGTTTTTGATCACTCTGCCTCACAAAAATCGGAATAAAAAGCGATCAAAAAATGTCACGTGTCCGAAAATGTTACCAATAAAAACGTCAACTCGTCCCGCAAAAAACAAGATCTTACATGACTCTGTGGACTCAAATATGGAAAAATTATAGCTCTCAAAATGTGGTAATGCAAAAAAAATTTTTTGCAATGAAAAGCGTCTTTCAGTGTGTGACGGCTGCCAATCATAAAAATCCGCTAAAAAACCCGCTATAAAAGTAAAACAAACCCCCCTTCATCACCTCCTTAGTTAGGGAAAAATAAAAAAATTAAAAAATGTATTTATTTCCATTTTCCCATTAGGGTTAGGGTTAGGGTTAGGGCTAGAGTTAGGACTAGAGTTAGGGCTAGGGTTAGGGTTAGGGTGAGGGCAAGGGTTAGGGCTAGGGTTAGGGCTAGGGTGGGGGCTAGGGTTAGGGCTAGGGTTAGGGTTAGGGTTGGGGCTAGGGTTAGGGTTAGGTCTAGGGTTAGGGCTAGGGTTGGGGCTAGGGTTAGGGCTAGGGTTAGGGTTAGGGTTAGGGCTAGGGTTGGGGCTAGGGCTAGGGTTAGGGTTAGGGTTAGGGCTAGTGTTACGGCTAGTGTTAGGGCTAGTGATAGGGCTAGGGTTATTGCTAGGGTTAGGGCTAGGGTTAGGGCTAGGGTTGGGGCTCGGGTTGGGGCTACAGTTAGGGTTGGGGCTAAAGATAGGGTTAGGGTTTGGATTACATTTACGGTTGGGAATAGGGTTGGGTGTGTCTGGGTTAGAGGAGTGGTTAGGGTTACTGTTGGGATTAGGGTAAGGGGTGTGTTTGGATTAGGGTTTCAGTTATAATTGGGGGGTTTCCACTGGTTAGGCACATCAGGGGCTCTCCAAACGGGACATGGCATCCGATTTGAATTCCAGCCAATTCTGCGTTGAAAAAGGAAAACAGTGCTCCTTCCCTTCAGAGCTCTCCCGTGTGCCCAAACAGGGGTTTACCCCAACATATGGGGTATCAGCGTACTCAGGACAAATTGGACATCATCTTTTACGGTCCAATTTCTCCTGCTACCCTTGGGAAAATACAAAACTGGGGGCCAAAAAATAAGTTTTGTGGGAAAAAAAGGATTTTTTATTTTCACGGCTCTCCGTTGTAAACTGTAGTGAAATACTTGGGGGTTCAAAGTTCTCACAACACATCTAGATAAGTTCCTTGGGGGTCTAGTTTCCGATATGGGGTCACTTGTGGGGGGTTTGTACTGTTTGTGTACATCAGGGGCTCTGCAAATGCAATGTGACGTCTGCAGACCAATCCATTTAAGTCTGCATTCCAAATGGCGCTCCTTCCCTTCCGAGCTCTGTCATGCGCCCAAACAGTGGTTCCCCACCACATATGGGGTATCAGCATACTCAGGACAAATTGGACAACAACTTTTGGGGTCCAATTTATCCTGATACCCTTGTGAAAATACAAAACTGGGGGCTAAAAAATCATTTTTGTGAAAAAAAAAAGAATTTTTATTTTCACGGCTCTGCGTTATAAACTGTAGTGAAACACTTGGGGGTTCAAAGTTCTCACAACACATCTAGATAAGTTCCTTGGGGGGTCTAGTTTCCAATATGGGGTCACTTGTGGGGGGTTTGTACTGTTTGGGTACATCAGGGGCTCTGCAAATGCATCGTGACACCTGCAGACCAATCCATTTAAGTCTGCATTCCAAATGGCGCTCCTTCCCTTCCGAGCTCTGTCATGCGGCCAAACAGTGGTTCCCCCCCACATATGGGGTATTACCGTACTCAGGACAAATTGGACAACAACTTTTGGGGTCCAATTTATCCTGATACGCTTGTGAAAATACAAAACTGGGGGCTAAAAAATCATTTTTGTGGAAAAAAAAAAATAATTTTTATTTTCACGGCTCTGCGTTATAAACTGTAGTGAAACACTTGGGGGTTCAAAGCTCTCAAAACACATCTAGATAAGTTCCTTAGGGGGTCTACTTTCCAAAATGGTGTCACTTGTGGGGGTTTTTAATGTTTAGGCACATCAAGGGCTCTCCAAACGCAACATGGCATCCCATCTTAATTCCAGTCAATTTTGCATTGAAAAGTAAAATAGCGCTCCTTCCCTTCCGAGCTCTGCTATGCACCCAAACAGTGGTTTACCCCCACATATGGGGTATTGTCGTACTCAGGACAAATTGCACAACAACTTTTGTGGTCTAATTTCTTCTCTTACCCTTGGGTAAATAAAAAAATGGGGGCGAAAAGATCATTTTTGTGAAAAAATATGATTTTTTATTTTTACGGCTCTGCTTTATAAACTTCTGTGAAGCACTTGTTGGGTCAAAGTGCTCAATACACATCTAGATAAGTTCCTTAAGGGGTTTACTTTCCAAAATGATGTCACTTGTGGGGGGTTTCAATGTTTAGGCACATCAGGGGCTCTCCAAATGCAACATGGCGTCCCATCTCAATTCCAGTAAATTTTGCATTGAAAAGTCAAATGGCGCTCCTTCCCTTCCAAGCTCTGCCCTGCGCCCAAACAATGGTTTACACCCACATATGGGGTATCAGCGTACTCAGGACAAATTGCACAACAATTTTTGTGGTCCAATTTCTTCTCTTACCCTTGGGAAAATAAAAAATTGGGGGCGAAAAGATCATTTATGTGAAAAAATATGATTTTTTATTTTTACGGCTCTGCATTATAAACTTCTGTGAAGCACTTGTTGGGTCAAAGTGCTCACCACACTTCTAGATAAGTTCCTTAGGGGGTCTACTTTCCAAAATGGTGTCACTTGTGGGGGTTTCAATGTTTAGGCACATCAGGGGCTCTCCAAATGCAACATGGCGTCCCATCTCAATTCCAGTCAATTTTGCATTGAAAAGTCAAATGGCGCTCCTTCCCTTCCAAGCTCTGCCCTGCGCCCAAACAATGGTTTACACCCACATATGGGGTATCAGCATACTCAGGACAAATTTTCCAACAAATTTTGGGGTCTATTTTCTCCTGTTACCCTTGGTAAAATAAAACAAATTGGAGCTGAAATAAATTTTGTGTGAAAAAAAGTTAAATGTTCATTTTTATTTAAACATTCCAAAAATTCCTGTGAAACACCTGAAGGGTTAATAAACTTCTTGAAAGTGGTTTTGAATACCTTGAGGGGTGCAGTTTTTAGAATGGTGTCACACTTGGGTATTTTCTATCATATAGACCCCTCAAAATGACTTCAAATGAGATGTGGTCCCTAAAAAAAATGGTGTTGTAAAAATGAGAAATTGCTGGTCAACTTTTAACCCTTATAACTCCGTCAGAAAAAAAATTTGGGTTCCAAAATTGTGCTGATGTAAAGTAGACATTTGGAAAATGTTACTTATTTAGTATTTTGCGTGACATATGTCTGTGATTTTCGCCAAATATTCATTTTTTTCACAAATAAACGCAAGTTATAACGAAGAAATTTTACCACTATCATGAAGTACAATATGTCACGAGAAAACAATGTCAGAATCGCCAAGATCCGTTGAAGCGTTCCAGAGTTATAACCTCATAAAGGGACAGTGGTCAGAATTGTAAAAATTGGCCCGGTCATTAATGTGCAAACCACCCTTGGGGGTGAAGGGGTTAATGATGAGTTGCGGTATACCAAATGTCAGAAACCTAACTTCAATCCTTGATAGTAGTGAGATTTGTGGCAAGATGCACGCCACTTTTAAGTCGCATTTGATTCATTAACTCATTTAGAACTTTTAATGTACCTATACGTAGTGGTCATGAAAGGGATCCCAAACCAGTGCTATGTCATGGTGATCATGAGCAGCGCAGGAGCTGTGCTTGCATGATCGCTGCCAGGAGCTCAGCTTATGTGATAGGTGAGCCCCGGCTCTCATAGCCAGGAGCAGTGCATGCTAAATGCTGCATCAAAATCAATCATGTTTGGAAGCTAAGAGAGGGAGAAAGCACCCTCACCCATGTGATTGCTACCTTCGCTACATCATCGTGAGGACCCGATCGTTGTCCTGTTTAGAACATGCCAGGAGCTTGGTCTAAGAAGCTTCTGTAAGTGGAGAAAAAAAAGAAAAGAAAGTGCACCTTGCGCAGATCAATCAAATCTGATTGGGTCTCAATGGTAAACGTACTCACCTGGTGTAGTTAGGCGATCCAGGCACAACACTGAAGCAAATTAAATGGAATCTCCTGCTTGCTGCTGCTTTTACATTCTGGATTCAACAGGGATCCAGATGAATTGCGATGGGAGTAAAGAAATCGGTAGTTGGAATGACCGCTGCCAAGCAGTGTAGGAATGAATTCCACTGGTGTTAGATGTTGGGTGAATTCAAATGATTTTTATTTTTCCGAAGCATTTTCGCAATGAGTTCAAACAATTAAATACCCCCGCACAATAGCATCATCCATTAGGTGGAGAATTCACTATAGTTCATTACCCCACATCTGTGTCCCACTTGATCAGTGGAGCAACAGAGCTAATGGAGTAACAGCATATCTCACAAACATCATCTTGTCCACCAAAATACAAGCCACCATACAGCTGTATCACCAGAGAAATATAAAAACTATAACTTCAAGAGTATAGCAATTCAAAAACAAGTCTTTCTACTATAACATAGTTTTTATTGTGTAAAATGTGGTATCATTATAATCATACTTTTACTATATGGTGAATGATGAAAAAAACTCAAAAAACAAATCCTGAATTGTTAATTTTTGTTCATTCTGCATCACAAAAATCAGAATATAAAGTGATCAAAAAATGTTATATGCCCAAAAATAGCACCAATAAAAACGCCAACTCATTCCGCAAAATACAAGCCCTCACCAGACTCTGTTGGTAAAATATAGGAAAATTATACAGTATATCTAAAAATAAATATATGTCCACTTTCTCTCTCCGCACCCTCCTGCACGCCTGATTTATTACATGGACATGAAACTACTTCTTCATGTTGGTCCAATAAAAACATCACGATTTCACAAGCAAAAAAGGGTGAGTGCCGCATTTCTTTCTATTTTTTTTATATCTAAAAATATGTCAATGCAAAAATGATTTTGCAAGCAAAAAGAATCTTTTAAGTGAGCGATAGCAGCCAAGAATTTAAAAAATATATAAATCTGGTATAGATGTAATCTGCCACAGATTTGAGGCCAGATGGAGTCCAGAGTAACTCTGCAGTCTAATTATAATGAATGGATCCCTCAGCAGTTTCATCTGAATTACGTTGTATTAAGATTTATATGGAAGCCCCAGTGTAAGTGCTCAGCATAGAGTGCAGGATAAATATGATCCAAAAATGTTATGTAAAATGTTCCCAATAAAAGCTTCAACTCCATCCACAAAAAATGCAAGTCCCTGCTTAGATCCATCATCTGTCAATATAGGGAGCTTCCACTTTACTGGTAGCACAAAGGCTCTGAAAAAGTGCTACATCTCCTCGTTTCCCAAAAGAAATTCAGCTAATTCTGGGCTCCACAATTCAATTGCGCCCCTCCCTTATGATTCCCACAGTGTGCCTAAATCAAATTTAGCATCCACATGTTTGGAATTACTTTAGGGTTGAGAGTCTGCTTAATTTACGGGGTCCATTTATCCAGAAGCACAAGCTGGATGCAATGTATGGGTGCTAAATATCTGTGTTGTTACAGTTGTGCTCAAAAGTTTACAAACTCCGGCAGAATTTTTGCTTTCTTGGCCTTTTTTCAGAGAATATGAATGATGACATCAAATTTTTTCTCCACTTATGGTTTGTGGTTGCGTGAAGCTATTTATTACCAAACTAATATGTGTTCTCTTTTTAACCCCTTTCTGACATTAGACGTGCTATCCCGTCGAGGTGGGGTGGGCCCGTATGACCACCGACGGGATAGTACATCATATGCGATCAGCCACTCTCATGGAGGGAGCACAGTCGATCGCGGCCGGGTGTCATCTGACTATTGCAGCTGACATCCGGCACATTAACCCCCGGCACACTGCAATCAAACATGATCGCAGTGTTCCAGCGGTATAGGGAAGCATCACGCAGGGAGGGGGCTCCCTGCGTGCTCCCCTGAAACCCCCGGAGCAACACGATGTAACGCGATGCGCCGAGGGTCTCTTACCTCCTCCTCTCTTCAGCAGGCCCGGATCCAAAATGGCCGTGGCATCTGGGTCCTGCATGGAGGTGGCTTCACAGCGCCTGCTCGGAGCAGGCGCCGGGAAGCCTCCAGGAGCTGTGCACGTCAGATCGCCGATCTGACACAGTGCGCAGCAAAGTGTCAGATCAGCAATCTTACACTATAACATGATGCCCCCTCCTGGGGCAATGTTATAGTGTAAAAAAAAATATTCACATGTGTAAAAAAAAATAAAAAAAAAATCCCCAAAAAATTAAAAAAAGAAAAATATTGTTCCTATAAAAACATTTCTTAATCTAAATTAAAAAACAATAAAAGTACACATATTTATAAAACTGTCCCACTAGTTAACCTCTTCAGTGAACACCGTTAATAAAAAAAAAAAACAAGGCAAAAAACAACCACCGCCAAACAAAAAGTGGAATAACACGCGATCAAAAAGACAGATATAAATAACCATGGTACCGCTGAAAATGTCATCTTATCCCACAAAAAACGAGCCACCACACAGCATCATCAAAGAAACAATAAAAAAGTTATAGTCCTCAGAATAAAGCGATGCAAAAATAATTATTTTTTCTATAAAAATAGTTTTTTTTCGTATAAAAGAGCCAAAACATAAAAAAATGATATAATTGAGGTATCGCTGTAATCGTACTGACCCAAAGAATAAAACTGCTTTATCCATTTTACCAAATGTGGAACGGTATAAACGCCTCCCCCAAAATAAATTCATGAATAGCTGTTTTTTGGTCATTCTGCCTCACAAAAATCTGAATAAAAAGCGATCAAAAAATGTCACGTGCCTGAAAATGTTACCAATAAAAACGACAACTCATCCCGCAAAAAACAAGACCTCACCTGACTCTGTGGACCAAAATATGCAAAAATTTTAGCTCTCAAAATGTGGTAACACAAAAAATATTTTTTGCAATAAAAAGCGTCTTTCAGTGTGTGACAGCTGCCAATCATAAAAATCCGCTAAAAAACCCGCTTTAAAAGTAAATCAAACCCCCTTCATCACCCCCTTAGTTAGCGAAAAATTAAAAAAATGTATTTATTTCCATTTTCTCATTAGAGTTAGGGCTAGGGTTAGGGTTAGGGCTAGGGTTAGGGCTAGGGTTAGGGCTATGGTTAGGGTTAGGGTTAGGGCAAGGGTTAGGGTTAGGGCTAGGGTTAGGGCTAGGGTTAGGGTTAGGGTTAGGGCAAGGGTTAGGGCTAGGGTTAGGGCTAGGGTTGGGGCTAGGGTTAGGGTTAGGGCAAGGGTTAGGGCTAGGGTTAAGGCTAGGGTTAGGGTTGGGTCTAGGGTTAAGGCTACAGTTAGGGTTGGGGCTAAGGTTAGGGTTAGGGTTGGTGCTAAAGTTAGGGTTAGGGTTTGGATTACATTTACAGTTGGGAATTGGGTTGGGATTAGGGTTAGGGGTGTGTCAGGGTTAGGGGTGTGGTTAGGATTGCCATTGGGATTAGGGTTAGGGATGTGTTTGGATTAGGGTTTCAGTTATAATTGATGGGTTTCCACTGTTTAGGCACATCAGGGGCTCTCCTAACGCAACATGGCGTCCGATCTCAATTCCAGCCAATTCTGCGTTGAAAAAGTAAAACAGTGCTCCTTCCCTTCTGAGCTCTCCCGTGCGCCCAAACAGGTTTACCCCAATATATGGGGTATCAGCGTACTCAGTACACATTTGACAACAACCTTTGTTGTCCAATTTCTCCTGTTACCCTTGGGAAAAAAAAAACTGGGGGCTATAATATAATTTTTCTGAAAAAAAAAGATTTTCACGGCTCTGCGTTATAAACTGTAGTGAAACACTTAGGGGTTCAAAGTTCTCACAACACATCTAGATAAGTTCCTTTTGGGGTCTAGTTTGAAATATGGGGTCACTTGTGGGGGGTTTCTACTGTTTAGGTACATTAGGGGCTCTGCAAATGCAATGTGATGCCTGCAGACCAATCCATCTAAGTCTGCGTTCCAAATGACTCTCCTTCCCTTCCGAGCTCTGCCATGCACTCAAACGGTGGTTCCCCCCCACATGGGGTATCAGCGTACTCAGGACAAATTGGACAACAACTTTTGAGGTCCAATTTCAACTGTTAGCCTTGGAAAAATACAAAACTGGGGGCTAAAAAATAATTTTTGTGGAAAAAATAATAATTTTTATTTTCACGACTCTGCGTTATAAACTGTAGTGAAACACTTGAGGGTTCAAAGCTCTCACGACACATCTAGATGAGTTCCTTAGGGGTCTACTTTCCATAATGGTGTCACTTGTGGGGGTTTCAATGTTTAGGCACATCAGGCTCTCTCCAAACGCAACATTGCGTCCCATCTCAATTCCTGTCAATTTTGCATTGAACAGTCAAACGGCGCTCCTTCCCTTCCGAGATCTCCCATGCACCCAAACAGTTTTTTACCCCCATATATGGGGTATCAGCATGCTCAGGACAAATTGCACAACAAGTTTTGGGGTCCAATTTCTTCTCTTACCCTTGGGAAAAAAAAACTTGGGGGCAAAAAGATCATTTTTGTGAAAAAATATGATTTTTTATTTTTACGGCTCTGCATTATAAACTTCTGTGAAGCACTTAATGGGTCAAAGTACTGACCACACAACTAGATAAGTTCCTTAGGGGGTATACTTTCCAAAATGGTGTCACTTGTGGGGGGTTTCAATGTTTAGGCACATCAGGGGCTCTCCAAACACAACATGGCGTCCCATCTCAATTCCAGTAAATTTTGCATTGAAAAGTCAAATGGCACTCCTTTGCTTCCGAGGTCTGCCATGCGCCTAAACAGTGGTTTACCCCCACATATGGGGTATCGGCGTACTCAGGACAAATTGTACAACAACTCTTGTGGTCCACCTTCTCCTGATACCCTTGGTAAAATAAAACAAATTGGAGCTAAAATAAATTTTTTGTGAAAAAAAGTTAAATGTTCATTTTTATTTAAGCATTCCAAAAATTCTTGTGAAACACCTGAAGGGTTAATAAACTTCTTGAATGTGGTTTTGAGCACCTTGAGGGGTGCACTTTTTAGAATAGTGTCACACTTGGTTATTTTTATCATATAGACCCCTCAAAATGATTTCAAATGAGATGTGGTCCCTAAAAAAAATGGTGTTGTAAAATGAGAAATTGCTGGTCAACTTTAAACCCTTATAACTCCCTAAAAAAAAAAAATGTTGTTTCCAAAATTGTGCCGATGTAACGTAGACATGTGAGAAATGTTACTTATTAAGTATTTTGTGTGATATATCTCTGTGATTTAATTGCATAAAAATTCAAAGTTTCCAATTGTGAAATTTTCAAAATTTTTGCCAAATTTCCATTTTTTCACAAATAAACGCAGGTAATATCAAAGAAATTTTACCACTATCATGAAGTACAATATGTCCCGAGAAAACAGTGTCAGAATCACTGGGATCCGTTGAAGTGTTCCAGCGTTATAACCTCATAAAGGGACAGTGGTCAGAATTGTAAAAATTGGCCTGTTCATTAACGTGCAAACCACCCTTGGGGGTAAAGGGGTTAAATCATAATGACAAAACATCCAAATGACCCTGATCAAAAGTTCACATACCCTGGTGATTTTGACCTGATAACATGCATAGAACTTGACACACATGGGTTTGACTACTAAAGGTAACATCCTAACCTGTGACCTATTTGCTTGCTTTTGCTTTGATGACTGCTTTGCACACTCTTGTCGTTCTCTTGATGAGCTTCAAGAGGTAGTCACCGGGAATGGTTTTCACTGCACAGATGTGCCCTATTAGGTTTAACAAGTGGGATTTCTTGCCTTATAAATGGTGTTGGGACCATCAGTTGTGTTGTGCAGAAGGCTGATGGATACACAGCTGATAGTCCTACTGACTGTGCTGACTGTTAGAATTTGTATTATGGCAAGAAAAAAGCAGCTAAGTAAAGAAAAATGAGTGGCCATCATAACTTTAAGAAATGAAGGTCAGTCAGTCCGAAAAATTGGAAAAACTTTGAAAGTGTCCCCAAGTGCATTAGCAAAAACCATCAAGCGCTACAAAGAAACTGGCTCACATGAGGACCGCCCCAGGAAAGGAAGGTCAAGAGTCACCTCTGCTTCTGAGGTTAAGTTTATCCGAGTCGCCAGCCTCAGAAATCGCAGGTCAACAGCAGCTCAGATTAGAGACCAGGTCAATGCCACACAGAGTTCTAGCAGCAGACACATCTCTGCAACGATTGTTAAGAGGAGACTTAACAAGGAGGCCACAAGATATCACTAGTGTTGAGCATTCCGACACCGCAAGTATCGGGTATCGGCCGATATTTGCGGTATCGGAATTCCTATACCGAGTTCCGATATTTACCGCATATCGGATACCGGAATCGGAAGTTCCCAGAATTAAAACAGCACGAATTCAGCCAATGAGGAATGATTACAAGTGTGGGCACATCCTGTTCAGCATGGTGGGCATGTAACTACTGGCAAGGCTGTGATTGGCTGCTGAAATGATGTCATGATGCACTATAAAAAACGCTGCCGCCATTTCTGGCTCACTCTGCTGTGAATTCAGTTAGGCATAGGACGCTGTGTTCTGACTGAGGGCCAGTTGAGAAAGCGATTTGCTTCATTGTGCTTTTCCCAGGCTAATTTAGCAACCGCTGTGTGTTCACCTTGCTTTTGCCTTGCAGCGCTGTTTTCACAGCGATCTGCAAGGTCTCTGTGTGTGTGTGCGTGAGTGCAGCCCACTCTGTAGTCTGTGAGCAGCCACAGCCGGTTGTATCCAGCTCAGGGTGCGTCACTGCCTCATACCGTAAAATACATTGTCCTTTTTGGCAAATAGTGCAGCCTGCTGCACACTTGTTCAAATAATTCCTATTAGTGGCTTTCCACCCGTATCCAGCTAAATTGTGGAAAAACACTACATAGGATAACATAGAGGAGGTTTTTTGGGTCTTGCAGCGCCGTTTACGGCTGTCTGCACGGTCTCCGTGTGAGTGCAGCTCGCCCTGTAGTCTGTGTGCAGCCACAGCCGGTTGTATCCAGCTCAGGGTGCGTCACTGCTTCATACCATAAAATACATTGTCCTTTTTTGCAAATAGTGCAGCCTGCTGCACATTTTTTCAAATAATTCCTATTAGTGGCTTTCCACCTGTATCCAGCTAAATTGTGGAAAAACACTACATAGGATAACCCAGAGGAGGTTTTTGGGGCCTTGCAGCGCCGTTTACGGCTGTCTGCACGGTCTCCGTGTGAGTGCAGCTCACCCTGTAGTCTGTGTGCAGCCACAGCCGGTTGTATCCAGCTCAGGGTGCGTCACTGCCTCATACCGTAAAATACATTGTCCTTTTTTGCAAATAGTGCAGCCTGCTGCACATTTTTTCAAATAATTCCTATTAGTGGCTTTCCACCCGTATCCAGCTATATTGTGGAAAAACACTACATAGGATAACCTAGAGGAAGTTTTTTGGGCCTTGCAGCGCCGTTTACGGCTGTCTGCATTGTCTCCGTGTGAGTGCAGCTCGCCCTGTAGTCAGTTCTGCCAAAAAATAAATAAATAAATAATAAAGTTCACCAAACACACCACTTTACAGTTGTGTAGGCCATATTAGCTCATATTAAAGTCTAGTCTACACTACAGAAAATTAGTGTTTCTTATACCTGTTAGGAGCTGTTCAGGAATAAGCACACTAAGCCCTTAGTACTTTTCTGCTTATCTTTATCAGTCAACCAAGATGAAGAAGGCAGGGAGTAAGACACGTGGGCGTGGGCGCGGAGCAGGGAGAGGACATGGGGATTCTGTGCCTGCTGCGGGCACCGGTGACTCATTATCACCCAGTTTCAGCAGGGAACAGTCCTTCATGCGCAGCTTAGTCGGAGAGCGCCGTACACCGCTGCTGCGTGAAGACCAAATTGAAGCCTTTGTCGGATGGATGGCAGCTAATGCATTGACTTCAATTGGTGCCACATCCTCTCAGGCACAGAGCACTGGAGAGCACCCATCTGTCTCTTCACCACCTGCCAAATTGCCCAGGCAGTCAGCGAGCCCAGGACAGGAGCCGTCTCTACTTCTGTTCTCTGAATCTCTTGGCTTGGAAACAGGGGGCCAGCCAAGCAGCATTGGAGAAATGGAAGAAGAGGCAGTGTGCAGTGATGCGCAACAGCTTTGTCTCTCTGACTCTGAAGAGGCGGGTGGGCCAGTGCCTCCGGTCACCACACCGCAGTACGCATCTGATGATGACACTCAGGTGCCACTTTCTGGTGCGTGCTGTGCTGCTGAGACTACCCAGGAGGAGCAGTTGGTGGCAGAGGGTAGTGTAGATGATGAGGTCCTTGACCCATTGTGGCGTGAGGAATAGGAAGGTGGTGGGAGCAGCTCTGAGGAAGAGATTCCCCGAACGGGCCAAAGAGGGAGAGGGAGGGGGAAGACTGCGGAGCCTGTAGCCTCCACTTTGGCACCCGTTAGGAGCATGTCTCTTCCAAAAGCCAAAAAGGGCGCTCCCAAGACTTGCAGTGCCTGGTCCTTTTTTGACACAGTTGCAGATGACATTTGCTTTGTCAAATGCAAGGCGTGTCATCAGAAAATCAAAAGAGGGAGAAATGTCGGCAAAATCAATACCTCAAATATGTGGAAACATGTGCGGACCAGGCACGCGTTGGAGTTACAAAAACACACTGAAGACCTAAGCCAACCAACAGCGGCAGCTACCACCTTTTCAGCTCGTGTTGCCTCTTCCTCCAGCTCACACACAGCTGGTTCGGCTTCCTTCCAGGATCGCCATGGAAGAACCTCTGGCACTGTTGTCCAGAGACCCACTGTAATTCCACCCGCAGCACCACGTTCCCAGTCATCCTCACACTCCCAGCCCAGTCTACAGCCATTGGTAGTACAGGCATGGGAGAAAAGGCGGCCATTCTCGGCAAACCACCCCCGAGCACAGGCTCTGAATGCTGGCATTGCAAAACTACTGTCCCTTTAAATGCTCTCATTCAGGCTGGTGGAGAATGATAGCTTCCGTGACTTGATGGCATTGGCAAACCCACAGTACAATGTGCCCAGCCGCTTTTATTTCAGCAGGCAAGCCATCCCTGCCCTGCACAAGCATGTGGAGGGACACATAAAACACGCGCTACTGAACGCCGTCAGTAGCAAGGTCCACCTCACCACCGATGCGTGGACCAGTCACCATGGGCAGGGGCGATACCTTTCCCTCACTGCCCATTGTGTTAATGTTGTTGAGACGGGTACAGATTGTGTGAGTGGCGCAGGACGTGTCCTGCCCACTCCAAGGATTGCAGGAATCCAGTCTGTACGCATTGACTCCTCCTCATACACAAGTTCCTCAGAATCATCGCTGCAGGAGCTGTCACAGTCCACCTCCACATGGACCCGTGAACGTTTACCTGTTTCAACCGACATGAGCACAGCCGTGGCCAAATGTCAACAGGCCGTCTTGAAATTAATTTCTTTGGGGAATCGAAGCCACACAGCGCAGGAGTTCTGGAATGCCATCAAGCAGGAGAGCGATGTGTGGTTTGTGCCAGCGAATCTCCAGCCAGGCATGGTAGTGTGTGACAATGGCCGAAATCTGGTGGCAGCTCTGGCCCTCGGCAACCTCACTCACATCCCATGTGCTCAACTTGGTCGTGCAGAGTTTTTTGAGGGACTATCCGGATCTTGATGCACTGCTGCACAAGGTCCGCCTAGAGTGTGCTCACTTGCGGCGTTCCAGCACGGCAAGATCGCGCACTGCAGCTCTGCAGCACCGATTCCACCTTCCGGAACATCGCATCATATGTGGCCTACCTACCAGGTGGAATTCCACGTTACATATGTTGGAGCGGTTGTGTGAGCAGCAGCAAGCAGTAATGGAGTACCAGCTGCATCAGGAGCAAAGAAGTCACACTCCGCGCCGTTCAGACTTCACAACCACAGAGTGGGCCACCATGAAGGACGTCTGTCAGGTTTTGCTTCCCTTCGATTATTCCATGCGGATGGCGAGTGCAGATGATGCACTAGTCAGCCTGACTGTCCCCCTTATCTGCCTGCTTCAACAAACACTGCAAGCGCTAAGGGATGATGTTGTGGAAGAGGTGGAGGATGAGGAGTCACCATTTCCATCAGCTTCAGGACAATCAGCGCCACGTGGTTCCTCACAAAGGTGTAGGCAGGGGACACTTTGTGAGGAGGATGAGGAGGAGTCAATGGAGGAAGAAAACATCCATCCAGAGGAGGGAGTTACACACTTGTCCAGTAGTCAGTGTGTACAGCGAGGGTGGGGTGATGAAGAGGGGGCAGAGATCACACCTCAAGCAGGGGACAGCGTTTCTTGGCCAGTTGGCAGTCTGCAGCACATGGTTGATTACATGCTGCAGTGCCTGAGAAAAGACCGCCGCATCGCCCACATTCTCAACATGGCTGATTATTGGGTGTACACCCTCCTCGATCCTCGCTACCGGGACAATGTACAAAGCCTCATCACACCGTTGAACCGGGAGCGTAAAATGCGGGAGTACCAAGACACACTGGTGAATTCCATCATCTTCTCCAGTCCAACTGAGAGCAGTGCTGCTAGTGCGTTACAAAGCAGCTCAGTGCGTCGAGGCAGTGGAGGAGGCTCTGCACAAAGAGGGAGCAGAAGCAGTGCCTCTGCCCAAGGCAAGACCACTATGGCCCAACTGTGGCACAGTTTTGTGTGCCCGCCACAAATGTCTACACCATCACCGGCGGCTCCAGTCAGCAGGAGGCAATGGTTCCGTCAGATGGTGACAGACTACATGTCTTGCCCTCTTACTGTACTCCCAGACGGCTCTTCCCCTTTCAAGTTTTGGGTCTCAAAGCTGGATACATGGCCAGAGCTAAGCCAGTATGCATTGGAGGTGCTGGCTTGCCCTGCGGCTAGTGTTTTATTGGAACGCGTCTTTAGTGCTGCAGGTGGTGTACTAACAGACCGTCGCATGCGACTATCCTCCGATAACGTTGACCAGCTTACTTTTCTGAAAATGAACCAGGCCTGGATCTCGCAGGAATTTGCTACTCCTCTTCCTGATTAAATAATTGGGTGTCTACAGTATCCTGGTCTCCTGTTGTGTTCATCTTTCTACCACCTGAACTGTAATTCCTGGGCTCCAACACTGCCAGTTGAGGCTCAGAAGTGCCGTCTGCACAGTAAAATCATATGACCCAGTGTTATTGGGTTTCAGTAACGTCAGCTGATCCCCAGCTGTGTAACCGGCAATGTGTCCTGCGACCGCCACGCTGACACAACAACTGAAATTTAAGGGAACCTGTCCCCCCCAGGCGTTTGTTACTGAAAGAGCCACCTTGTGCAGCAGTAATGCTGCACAAGGAAAAGGTAGCTCTTTTAGTTTAGCTCCTTGCACACGTGGAACTTAACACTTACAAAATGTGTCCCCTGATACCGTGAGACCGTCCCAGAAGTGGGATTTTCCTTCGTAATGGGACGCAGCACAGCCGTCATTCCTACCCCCTTGGTGCCATGTGCCGCTTCTTCAGCGTTGTTTGAATCTGTCCCGGAGCCTGCGCTGTTAGGTTATCCCTTGGCCATGCACGCTTAGCAATGCCCGTCTTCTGACATCATTTGGTTGCAGGCAGGCTGCGCCTGTGCGGCCGCGCTAGCCGAGATCCCGCCTCGCAGTGTCTTCTGATTTATTCACACTGCGTGCCTGGGATCCATGGGCATGCGGAGTGCATATCTTCACCTCAGGCTCTCACTCATCTCCCTCCGCCTTCTTCAGACTGTGCGCTGTCAGCTGATGCCTAATAGCATGCCACAGCCGTGATGCCGCACAGTCTGAAGAAGCCGGAAAGAGGGGAGTGAGAGGCGAGGATATGCACTGCGCATGCCCATGGATCCCAGGCCCGCAGTGGAATTACATTAGACGACACTGCGAGGTGGGATCTCGGCCAGCGCGGCCGCACAGTCACTGCCAGCCTGACACCTAAATGATGTCAGAAGACGGGCAGCGCTAAGTGTGCATGGCCAAGGGATAACATAACAGCGCAGGCTCCGGGACAGATTCAAACAACGCTGAGGAGGCGGCGCACGACACCATGGGGGTAGGAATGATGGCTGTGCTGCGTCCCATTACAAAGGAAAGTCCCACCTCCGGGATGATCTCACGGTATCAGGGGACACATCTTATAAGTGTTTACATCTGTGTTTGCAAGGAGCATAATTAAAAGAGCCACCTTTTCCTTTTGCATCCTTAGTGCTGCACAAGATGGCTCTTTCAGCTACAAATGCCTTGGGGGGGTTAAAGGTTCCCTTTCAACTTGCTCCAATCAGGCTTCGGCCTACACTCTGTTCCTCTGCTCCTCCTGCTGTCCCTGGGCTTCAACACCGCTAGTTGCTGTCCAGAAGTGCTGTCTGCACAGTCAACAGTCGCTCCTCTGTTATTGGGGTTCAGTAACGCCAGCTGCTCCCCTGCAGTGTTGCGGCAATACCTCAATCTGCTCCTCCTGCTGTCGCTGGGCTCCAACACTGCCAGTTGGTGCCTGGAAGTGCTGTCCGTACAGTCAACAGTCGCTCCTCTGTTATTGGGGTTCAGTAACGTCAGCTGGTCCCCAGCTGTGTGTGCGGCAATATCTCCAATCTGCTCCTCCTGCTGTCCCTGGGCTCCAACACCGCCAGTTGGTGCCTGTAAGTGCTGTCCGCACAGTCAACAGTCGCTCCTCTGTTATTGGGGTTCAGTAACGTCAGCTGGTCCCCAGCTGTGTGTGCGGCAATACCTCCAATCTGCTCCTATTGCTGTCCCTGGGCTCCAACACCGCCAGTTGGTGCCTGGAAGTGCTGTCCGCACAGTCAACAGTTGCTCCTCTGTTATTGGGGTTCAGTAATGTCAGCTGTTCCCCAGCTGTGTGTGCAGCAATACCTCCAATCTGCTCCTCCTGCTGTCCCTGGGCTCCAATACCGCCAGTTGGCGCCTGGAAGTGCTGTCCGCACAGTCAACAGTCGCTCCTCTCTTATTGGGGTTCAGTAACGTCAGCTGGTCCCCAGCTGTGTGTGCGGCAATACCTCCAATCTGCTCCTCCTGCTGTCCCTGGGCTCCAACACCACCAGTTGGTGCCTGGAAGTGCTATCCGCGCAGTCAACAGTCGCTCCTCTGTTATTGGGGTTCAGTAACGTCAGCAGGTCCCCAGCTGTGTGTGCGGCAATACCTCCAATCTGCTCCTCCTGCTGTCCCTGGGCTCCAACACCACCAGTTGCTGCCTGGAAGTGCTGTCCACACAGTCAACAGTCGCTCCTCTGGTATTGGGGTTCAGTAACGTCAGCTGGTCCCCAGCTGTGTGTGCGGCAATACCTCCAATCTGCTCCTCCTGCTGTCCCTGGGCTCTAACACCGCTAGTTGGTGCCTGGAAGTGCTGGCTGCACAGTTAACACTTGGTGCCGTGTTATTGGGGTTCAGTAACGTCAGCTGCTCTCCTCCTGTGTATCCGGCAACGTGTCATGCGACCGCCACTCTGGCACACTAACAGACATTTACATGCCTCCAGTGCAGGCTTCGGCCTACACTCTGCTCCTCCTGCTGTCCCTGGGCTCCAACACTGCTGGTTGCTGCCTGGAATTGCTGTTTGCACAGAGCCAAACACCTCGCAAATGTGTTAGTGGGGTTCAGCAATGCCTGCTGCTCCCCTGCAACGTGTCATGCGACCGCCATGCTGGCACAACTACTTAAATTTAAGGGAACCTGCCCCCCCCCAGGCATTTGTTACTGAAAGAGCCACCTTGTGCAGCAGTAATGCTGCACAAGGAAAAGGTGCCTCTTTTCGTTGTGCTCCTTGCACATGCTGAACCTAACACTTATGAAATGTGTCTCCTCACACTGTTAAACTGACCCGGAGGTGGGACTTTTCTTTGTAATGTGACGCAGCCTAGCCGTCATTCCTACCCCCTTGGCGCCGTGCGTCGCCTCCTCAGCGTTGTTTGATTCTGTCCCGGAGCCTGCGCTGTTATGTTATCCCTTGGCCAGGCGCACTTAATGCTGCCCGTCTTCTGACATCATTTGGTGTCAGGCTGGCTGCGCCTGTGCGGCCGCGCTGCCCGAGATCCCGCCTCGCAGTGTCTTCTGATTTAATCGCACTGCGGGTCTGGGATCCATGGGCATGCGCAGTGCATATCTTCACCTCCGCCTCTCACTCATCTCCCTCCGCCTTCTTCAGACTGTGCGCCGTCAGCTGATCCCTAATAGCATGCCACGGCCGTGACGCCGCACAGTCTGAAGAAGCCGGAGGGAGGGCTGTGAGAGGCGAGGATATGCACTGCACATGCCCATGGATCCCAGGCCCACAGTGGGATTACATTAGATGACACTGCGAGGCGGGATCTCGGGCAGCGCGTCCACACAGGCGCAGCCAGCCTGACACCAAATGATGTCAGAAGATGGGCAGCGCTAAGTACGCCTGGACAAGGGATAACATGACAGCGCAGGCTCCGGGACAGAATCAAACAATGCTGAGGAGGCGGCGCACGGCACCAAGGGGGTAGGAATGACGGCTGTCCCTGGGCTCTAACACCGCCAGTTTGTGCCCGGAAGTGCTGGCTGCACAGAGAAAAACACCCGCCAATGTGTCAGTGGGGTTCAGGAACGCCAGCTGTTCCCCCACTGTGTAGCCGACAACGTGTCCTGCAAACGCCACGCAGACACAAAGCTGCCGCCAGTGCAGGCTTCGGCCTACACTCTGCTCCTCTGCTCCTCCTGCTTACCCTGGGCTCTAACACCGCCAGTTGGTGCTCGGAAGTGCTGGCTGCACAGAGAAAAACACCCGCCAATGTGTCAGTGGGGTTCAGCAACGCCAGCTGTTCCCCTGCTGTGTAGCCAGCAACGTGTCCTGCAAACGCCACGCAGACACAACAGACCTAAAACTGCCTCCAGTGCAGGCTTCGGCCTACACTCTGCTCCCTCTGCTCCTCCTGCTGACCCCGGGCTCTAACACCGCCAGTTAGTGCCCGGAAGTGCTAGCTGCACAGAGAAAAACACCCGCCAATGTGTCAGTGGGGTTCAGCAACGCCAGCTGTTCCCCTGCTGTGTAGCCGGCAACGTGTCCTGCTAACGCCACGCAGACACAACAACTGAAATTAAAGGGAACCTGTTCCCCCCCAGGCGTTTGTATGTATAACAGCCACCTTGTACAGCAGTAATGCTCCATTTGTACAAGGTGGCTCATTAAGTTATTCTCCTTGCACACGTCAATCTCAACACGTATAAAATGTGTCCCCTGAGACCATTAAACCATCCCTGAGGAGTGACTTTCCTTTGTAATGACACACAGCAACCCCCTTGGTAGCGCTGCCCGTCTTCTGACATCATTGGTTGGCTGGCTGTGCCTCTGCGGTCGCCCTGCCCAACACAACGCCCCTCGGTGTCTTATTTATTTTGACTGCGAGGGTGTGATTGATGGGCATGAGCAGTGCATATCTTCTCCTGTCAGTGTCACTAATTTCCTTCCGCCTTCTTCAGACTGTGCGGCTTCATGGCCGTGGCATGCGATAAGGGATCAGCTGACGCCGCACAGTCTGAAGCCGGTGTAAGGACACGAGTGAGAGGCGAACATATTTACTGCGCAAGGCCATGAATCACAGCCCCGCAGTGTGAATAAATGAAAAGACACTGCGGGGCTGGGATTCATGAGCATCGCAAACCGCGCTGGCCGACATCAAATGATGTCAGAAGACCGGCAGCATGCTGTGTCTCATTAAGAAGGGAACTCACGCCTCCAAGACAGTTTTGACTGTATAAGGGGCTAAATTTTATACGTGTTTCATTCAGCGTGTGCAAGGAACAAAATTAAAAGAGCAACCTTTGACATGTGCAGCATTACTGCTGCACAAGGTGGCTCTTCTAGTTTGTAACACCTGAGGGGGGTTAAAGGTTACCTTTAAAATTGGTTCAATTAGGCTTCGGCCTACACTCTGCTCCTCCTGCAGAGCCTGGGCTCTAACACCGCCAGTTGGTGCCCGGAAGTGCTGGCTGCACAGAGAAAAACACCCGCCAATGTGTCAGTGGGGTTCAGCAACGCTAGCTGTTCCCCCACTGTGTAGAAGGCAACGTGTCCTGCAAACGCCACGCAGACACAAAGCTGCCGCCAGTGCAGGCTTCGGCCTACACTCTGCTCCTCTGCTCCTCCTGCTGACCCTGGGCTCTAACACCGCCAGTTGGTGCCCGGAAGTGCTAGCTGCACAGGGAAAAACACCAGCCAATGTGTCAGTGGGGTTCAGCAATGCCAGCTGTTCCCCTGCTGTGTAGCTGGCATCGTGTCCTGCAAACACCACGCAGACACAAAGTTGCCTCCAGTGCAGACTTAGGCCTACACTCTGCTCCCCCTGCTGACCATTTTCTCCAACACCGCTAGTTGGGGTACAAGGAAGACAATCTTGAATAGGTCCCCATCGTGGTTCCAGTACCGTCAGCTGGTTCCAGGTAGAGCTTTTTGGCTTAGGTGCCTCCTTCTGGGTATCCGAGTTCCACCAACATCAGGTGGTCCTTGGTAGTGCTTTCAGGCACGGGTACCTCCTGCTTAGTAACCAGGTTCCAGTAACGTCAGCTGGTCCTTGGTAGTTCCATTGGCTCTTGGACCTTCGGCTACCCATCCGGGTTCCAGTACCGTCAGCTGGTTCTCAGCAGTGTCTTTTGCTCTTGTACCTTCTGCTCCCCATCCTGATTCCAGTACCGTCAGCTGGTTCCGGGCAGAGCCTTTGGCTTAGGTGCCTCCTTCTGGGTATCCAAGTTCCACCAGCGTCAGGTGGTCCTTGGTAGTGCTTTCTGGCACCGGTACCTCCTGCTTAGTTACCGGGTTCCAGTAACGTCAGCTGGTCCTCGGTAGTTCCATTGGCTCTTGGACCTTCGGGTAGCCATCCGAGTTCCAGTTCCATCATCTGGTTCTTGGCATTTTCTCAGCCTTCTTGTACCTTCTGCTACATTTCCAAGTTCAAGACCCTAAAGACGATGACCCGGAAGACCACCCCTAAGATGACGACGACACCAGAGACGACAACCACTGAGATGATGACGACCCTGGAGACGATGACCCTGAAGACCACCCCGATGACGACGACGATGACCCTGGAGGCGACGACCCTGGAGACGACGACATAGAAGACCGAGAAGCAGAAGAACAAGAGGCTGCAGAACAAAGAGCAGAAGAACATTAAGCATAACACTAAATATCAGAGCAAAAGATATTATCTAAATTATAAGCAGAAGAAGACTAAGCAGTGTATGGGGGTGAGTCCGTTCCTCCTCATGGTGACCCTGGATAAAGCCTGATGCTGCAGGCCAAACTGAACGTGAACAAATGTAACTCTTTTGTGACAGGCAGAACGGAAGGTATAATCTTCAAACTTTTATAGATAACAACTACAGGAATGCCTGTCACAAATAAGAATATGATGAAGAAGTAGAATATGAAGAAGAATAATAGTTGAATAAAAAGAATATGAAGAATGTAACAAAAAAAAATAATAGGTAGAAGATGAAGAAGAAGATGAATAAGGTGAAGAAGAAGTTGATGTCAAAGATGCTGATGATGATGAAGAAGAAAGTGTGGGAGAAGTAAAAAAAAGGTGAAGGGCGTGGAAGTAGTGACACATCAATATCTGACAAAATAAAAAAATTCTTAACATAGTCAATATCTTTGTAACTCCGAACATCTTAAAAAAAAAATACAATTCCTGCTATTCTATTTGATTGGGCTAAACCTCTATGCCTTTAATGTCTCCGCCACCTCCCCAATACATCCTACATTATTCTTAGTTGTTTTCCTTCATGTAGAATGAACCTACAAGGAAAGAAAGGGTTTATTTTAATTCCGATATTTTCGTCCTATTGACTTGCATTGGTATCGGGTATCGGTATCGGCGAGATCCGATATTTTGCCGGTATCGGCCGATCCAATCCGATACCGATACTTTCCGATATCGGAAGGTATCGCTCAACACTAGATATCACTCATTTTATCCTCCCACAATCGTCACCCATTTTATACAGTCAGCACTAGTGTTGAGCGATACCTTCCGATATTCAAAATTATCGGTATCGGATTGGATCGGTCGATATCCGAAAAATATCGCATACCGATATCCGATACCAATAGAAGTGAATGGGACACAAATATTGGAACATAAATCAGCCCTTTCTGTCCTTCTAATATGGGGTTCTAGAAGGGGGAAGAGTGTGGGCGGTGCGTGGGCAGACACTGTGAGTGTCTGTGTGTGCGGGCGGGGTCTGTGTGGGCCTGCCAGGGATCTAATTCTATGCGGCGCTGTATCCGGGCTGCCCAGGCTCTATGCAGCATGTCGGGGCTCGATGCGGTGTGGGGGGGTCTCTGTGGCGTGGGGGGTCTCTGTACGGCAAGGGGGGTGTCTCTGCGGCGTGGGGGGTGTCTCTGCAGCGTGGGGGGTCTCTGCGGCGTGAGGGGGGTCTCTGCGGCGTGAGGGGGGGTCTCTGCGGCGTGGGGGGGTCTCGGTGCAGTTTTGGTGCAGGTTTTGGTGCAGGTTTTTGCTGCGGTTTTTGATGCAGTTTTTGGTGCAGTTTTTGGTGCAGGTTTTTGGTGCGTTTTTTGATGCAGTTTTTGGTGTTGTTTTTGATATAGCTTTTTGGTGCGGTTTTTGATGCAGTTTTTGGTGCTTTTTTGATGCAGGTTTTTGGTGCGGTTTTTGATGCAGTTTTTGGTGCAGTTTTGATGCAGTTTTTGGTGCAGTTTTGATACAGGTTTTGATGTGGTTTTTGAAAAAAAAATAAACGGAAAATGTGCATGATTTGAATGGAAACATGCATGAAAAAACAGATTCAGAGGCCGGATTCATCATTTCACATCTCAGTTTCATACTTTTTTTTGCCGGATCCATCGCTGTGCGTGTTTTCGCCTGACAGAAAAAACATTCCTCTGTATGTGTTATCCGTCAGGCAGAAACAGCTTTTTTGACGGATCTGACAAAAAAACGGATGAAACGTGTGGCCATCAGGCGCAATCTGGCGCTAATACAACGAGAAAAAACAGATCCAGTGGAAAAATAAGGGATCTGGCAGAAAAAAACGGATCCGGCGGTAAAACACGGATCCGGTGGAAAAACATGGATCCTGCAAATGTGCTCGCGGGATGCGTTTTTCCCATAGACTTGTATTAGCGACAGTGTTTTGTCGGACTGTCGGCACGAAAAAACGTTCAAGTGAATGTTTTTTTGTCCGTCGCATCCGCCATTTTCTACCGTGCATGCGTGGCAGAAACTCTGCCCCCTCCTCCCCGGACTTCAGAATGGGCAGCGGATGCGTTGAAAAACTGCATCCGCTGCCCACGTCGTGTACAAATTTCACAGCGTGCGTCGGTACGTCGGCCCGACGCATAGCGACGGACCCGTACCGACGCAAGTGTGAAAGAGGCCTTTATGAGCGTTGAATTAAAAAAAAAAAATGGAAAAAAACGGCGTGGGCTCCCGCGCAATTTTCTGCGCCAGAGGGGGAAAGCCGGGGGCCAATATTTGTAGCCTGCTATGAATATCAGCCCGCAGCTGTCTGCGTAGCCTTTACTGGCTATTAAAATAGGGGGACCCCCCAAAAAATGACATGGGGTCCCCCTATATTTTATAGCCAGAAAGGCTACGCAGACAGCTGCGGGCTGATATTCATAGCCTAGAGAGGGGCCATGGATATTGCCCCCCCGGCTACAAATACCAGTCCGCAGCCGCCCCGGAAATGGCGCATCTGTAAGCTGCGCCAATTCCGGCACTTAGCCCCTCTCTTCCCACTCCCGTGTAGCAGTGGGATATGGGGTAATAAGGGGTTAATGTCACCTTGCTATTGTAAGGTGACATTAAGCCGGGTTAATAACGGAGAGGCGTCAATAAGACGCCTATCTGTTATTAATCCAATAGTAAGAAAAGGGTTAATAAAACATGCACACATTAGGAAAAAGTATTTTAATATTCTTTATTTCACCATACTTACCATACTTCAGCGCCTGCAAAAAACGTAAAATAATAAACCGTATACTACCTGTCCGCCGTAGTCCAATTAATAAAGAGTGTCCCACGACAATCTCCCCTATAGAACAGTGACATCGGGTGATGGTGATGATGATGATGGTGAGTATGTAATCTATGTTTAATGTACTGTATGTCTATATGTATGTATTGTATGTAATGTATGCAGTATGTATGCATGTAGTATTATGTAGCATGTATGTAGTATGTATGTAGTATGTAGCATGTATGTAGCATGTAGTATGTATGTAGCATGTATGTATGTAGTATGTAGCATGTATATAGCATGTATGTATGTAGTATGTATGTATGTAGTATGTAGCATGTATGTAGCATGTAGTATGTATGTAGCATGTATGTATGTAGCATGTATGTAGTATGTATGTATGTAGCATGTATGTAGTATGTATGTATGTAGCATGTATGTAGTATGTATGTATGTGGTATGTATGCATGTAGCATTTATGTATGTAGTATGTAGCATGTATGTATGTAGCATGTATGTATGTAGCATGTATGTATGTAGCATGTATGTGGTATGTATGTATGTGGTATGTATGTATGTAGCATGTATGTGTGTAGCATGTATGTAGCATGTATGTAGAATGTATGTATGTAGTATGTAGCATGTATGTATGTAGCATGTATGTAGCATGTATGCATGTATGTAGTATGTGTGTAGCATGTATGTAGCATGTATGTCGCATGTGTGTAGCATGTAAGTACAGACCCCCCGGCAGGCCGTACAGAACCCGGAGAGGCCGCACAGACCCCCCGGCAGGTCGTACAGACCCCGGAGAGGCCGCACAGACCCCCCGGCAGGCACGCACAGATCCCAGAGAGGCCGCACAGACCCCCCGGCAGGCACGCACAGACCATGGAGAGGCCGCACAGACCCCCCGGCAGGCCGTACAGACCCCGGAGAGGCCGCACAGACCCCCCGGCAGGCACGCACACTCGCACAGACCCCACCCGCACAGAGACACGCAGTCTCCGCCCACGCACCACCCACACTCCATTATAGTGATTTTTGCACTGTGGGGACTTCCGATTCCGATTTTCGATATTGCAGAAATATCGGAACTCGGTATCGGAATTCCGATACAGCGAATATCGGCCGATACCCGATATTTGCAGTATCGGAATGCTCAACAATAGTCAACACATAATACACAATATACGGTAATATGCATTTTATATATAGTTCATATTTCAATGCAAGCTCCACACACTTGGGAACGCACGCTTCCAGGTAACTAGGATAGTGGAACGCAAGCCCCTCAACCAGGAGCATAGCGGAACGTACACCAACGTACTTCCTGCCACCGAAGCACAGACCACGTAATCTCCGTCCGCACCACTTCCGCCGCATGCACTCGGAGGATTCTCACCCACAGCTGAGATCTCCTGCATATAAACAGCAGTCGGAGCCCACACTACTCACGGCGGGCACTCTATTTCATACTGGACCTAATCTCCACTGTCACCATTGGTAAGCAACAATCATCATCAATATTGAGAATGTATATTCCCACCTAACTGTATTGGTCTTTATACTAGACTGCGCCATCAGGATAACCAGTGGATACTGGATCCACCAGCCCTACTTCAAACAAATAGCACCGCAAATAATAGGTAATCCTTTAGCAATCCTTTATTGACACTTGATATCAATTTATAATGAAATCTATGCATACATTATCATAGTTCTATTATTATGGTTCTGAATATAGCACAACCAGTCTATTTGGCTGCTTCTTCCTCATTCAAATAATCGTAGATGGGTGAATTTAATCTATTTTATACCTTTCCCCAAGATTGGATACCTTATAATGTACACCCTCTTGTTTCAGGACTATCAAATTTATAATGACAAACTGTTTTCATGTGATTCTCTATTTTCATATGTTTCCTTTCCTATTTTTTATCGACATCTTTACATGGTTTCTCCTCTATTACCATTTTTTTCTTTTTTGTTTACATATTTTGATTTAAGTTATATTCCAATACAATGATATCTTATTGTATATGTATACTTCTAATACACTGAAGAAGGTCATGGTTTGCCTAAAACGTTTCTGGATTGTACTACTACTGGATTTTATTAAAATATTGTTGCATCTAAGAATCTTAAGTTGAGTGCCAAGTTTCATATATTTTATACACTGGTTTGGGACCTTAGTTGAGTACCTAGACGGTTGTGCCATGGTTTTTCTCTTTTATACTGTTATCAGTGAAAGCATACATAGATGGATGGGAGGAGTTGTAGTCTCTCATCAGCTGGGGCCTGCTGACCTGCGGTAAGCTTTTTACCGTGAGTCACAGCATCTCTACGGGGTCACGCCGACATCTGACAGAGTGACCCCACATAGCTCTGATGGCGGTAACGATCTAATGGCAGTAACGTTGCCGCCAATCAGAAGTGCTACGCTGGTGTTTCCCACGCTGTGTGACACTGGCTTTTGTGCTGTGTATGTTCGGCTATATTTGGCAATTAATTAGGCGAATATTACAAATTTGGGTATCGTGAGCCGAACTGAATAATTAAATATTTGCTCATCTCAAATAACGAGTACCCAAGCATTTTAATGCTCTTTCATCACTAATATGGAGTTCTCACACTGCATACAGGATTTTAAAGCCGGAACAGGAGATTTTGTACAGTAAGTGCAGAAGATCCTGGTCTCCTCCATATCAGGCTGAGTCATGCGTAATGCTTCACTATATTCCCAGCAGGGTTGATGAAATAACAGTCCATGATGATGCTATGCTAAATGTATTGCTTTTTTCAGGGCTAATTCATTAGAATTTATTCTGTAATAATACCGCTCTTATCTGCATTTCTGCAATTCATGTAGGGTGAGCTTTTGCAAAAGGGATAGAATTTTACAGGCATATAGTCAGGGATTATTGTCTGATAAATTATAATCCTTGCTGATGAAAACTATAAAAAATATCAAGGTAACATCTATTATATTCCATATAAATACAGATGTTAGCTGCTTCTAGTTTAGGGATAGGTGCACTGCTAGGTATTATCTACTGGAAATGTTTATTAAATCTGGTCATATACCGTAGATCTTTTTCACAGTACATAACTTGATTGCTTTTTCTCATGCACTCATGTTCATTTTTTTTATGGTGATCTGTACTCAGAAAATCAAACTCACCAAAGCTGACAGTTTTGCTTGTGTTCCTCCAAAGTTTGTTGTTGCCACGGTGCCAGTTTTCATTGCCGGTTCAAATCTCTTCTATATTCTACAATAATACCGCTCTTATCTGCAATTCATCTATGGTGATCTGTCTCAGTAGGGATAGTGTTCTACAGGCATCTAGTCAGGGACTATTGCTTTTAAATTATAATCCTTGCCGCTGCTTCTTTCCATACACTCATTGACAGATTAATTTTTAGTACAATGATCATCAAAGCTGGCAGTGTTGCTTGCGTGTCTCCATAGTTTGTTGCTGCCACATACAATAGCAAAATCTTTTCAGGGTCAGTTCAAATCCTTTCTATATTCTGCAATAATATCACTATTATCTGCAATTTGTCTAGGGTGAGCTTTTGCTGTAGGGATATCCTATTACAGGCATCTAGTCAGGGAATTTTGCCTTATAAATTGTAAACCTTGCTGATGCGACTTAAAAAAAATTATCAAGTTATCATCTATTCTATTCTCTGTTAATACCACTGTTAGCTGTGTTTAGTGTAGGGATAGGTGCTATGTATCATCTGCTGTAAATGAGTGTTCATTCTGGTCACAAACATCTCTTCCACAGTTTATAACTTGCTTGATTTTTTACATACACTCATTGACAGATTTGTGTTTTCTACGGTGCTCAGAAATTCACCAAACCAGGCAGAAGTAACTGATTTAATGTGTCCATTTACAGTCTCATTGTAGTACCTGTATGTAAGAGGTAGTGGTGGGAAATTTTACTGGAGCTGGAATTGCCACTTTTAAACTCTCCAGTACTTTCTTTCCATCCATTTCTGGGGTCTTCTTGAAGTATGTTTGGGATCATTGCCCTGCTGGAAGACCCATGACCTAGGATGTAAACCCAGCTTTCTGACACTGGACTACATTGCAACCCTAAATCCTTTGGGGATCTTCACATTTCATGATGCCTTGCACACAGTGAACCTCCTCCATATTTGACTATAACTACTGTGTTCCTTGATTTGTAGGCCTCATTTAATATACAGTAAACAGTAGAATGATGTGCTTTAACAAAAAGCTCTATCTTGCTCTCATCTTTCCATAAGACGCCTGCTGGCCCTCTAAGAATAGTTAGGGCTGACTGGCCTTCAAGCAATAGTAAAGGCTGCTTGATGGCCCTCTACAAATAGTGAGCGCTGCCTGATGGCTCTTAAAAAAAAAAAACTTTGCAACTTTCAGAGTCCCTCCTTTAAAAATTAAACAGGATGTCTCTGAATATGTCTCACATACCACATGGTCAGATAAGGTAGCAAAATGTTAAAATTACATTTCCTGGTGAATGTTTTTTCACCATTGAAAACAATGCAAATGTGCAAAAATGCAGCAAAACGACTATGCCCAAAGAGTGCAGGAGAATTTTTTTTTCTCCATTGTTATTTTACGTTATATACAAGTCATTATATTTGGAAAAAAGTTTTCTTAACATTTTTTTCAGCAAAATCCCTTTTAACTTTGTTTTTTTTATGTTTTATTGTCAGTCCGTAAAAGTGGCATGATACTCTGACAACATTGTTCCCATCAGCGATCTGGGATTCCGACATGCTTCCAGGCGTCTTCCCCATGCTGTTCCCATGCCATTTCACCGATTCAATCAATTTCAGCAATTTTTAGACCCCTTCCAGACCTCCAGAAGGGCACTGTAAAAATGCTCAAGTTTCCCTTTGACTTCCATTATACTCTTTACTCAGGTAGAGCACCCAAGCATTACGATTTGCTCGACTCAAGTAACAAGCACCTGGCATTCTAGTGCTCACTCATCACTATGCTTGACCAATTTTTTGTGCTCTGCACCTATGTCTGTAGGAGTAGTGTGCCTAACCAATTTTTTGTACTTTGCACCCATGTCTGTGGAAGCAGTGTGCGTAGCAAACAGTTCTACTCTTCACCCTCCCTTGTCTGTAGGAGTGATGGGTGTAAAAACAAATTATTCTACTCTGCATCCATATTGATGGGTGTAGTATGCCCAACAAATCTTTAAAAAAAATGAGGAGAGATTCAAATAGTGGACATGTATGGGGCCATGGTGGTGCTGTTAGAACTGCTGCATGGCGAGGATATGGTCCTTCTGTACCTGCTACATGGCCAAATGGAGCAACTTTCTCTGGTGCATGCAGGTGACAGGACATTCTGCATTATTTTGTATGCCCGAGTAACGCTACACAAATGGTGAGCACAGCACATGTTGAGGCGGTGTTGGTTTGGATGTGTGAGAGTGCCTCCAGTTCTTATGCATTATCTTCCACCCAGTCCCCTACAGAAAGTGCAGATTTGGCACCCAAGTACCATGGTCATCTGGACTTCACCTCACTCCCTTCCAAATCAGTCAAGCAGTGTGACCCCAAAGTCATGCTGCAGTCAGATGACTAAACACAGTTGACAACTGCAGCGTCTTTCTGGAGTGTACAGTCTGGCAAGGAGGGAAGGGGTGAAGAGTGGGTTGAAGATGATGCAGGGGATGATGATGTTCTAGACCCCACATAGAGCAAAGGCCATCCTAGTGATCTGCGCAGCTTGGAGGTCAGGGAGGTGATCACTCGACCCAGCAGCAAAGTAAAAAAAGGAGCAGGGTGCAAAAGCATGCAGAGCTAATGAGTAGAAATGGGCAGACCCCTGGCTGTTTGAGTCCAGGGGGTTTGGCCAAACAGTTAAAAAAAAGTTTGGATTCAAGTACCATAACAGAAACAGGGCGTGATTCCAAACCCGGATCCCTTTCACTTGGGGGGACCAAGCATTCAGTGTTTGGCACACTCTCATGTGCATAACAGCATTCAAATACTTCCTCTGATCAGTGGTAAAATCATAACCACAGTCAAATGATAGCATGAGCCCGTAGCTATGATAAGAGGTAAAAAACTTACCTCTGTTCACAAGCATCGGCTGATGTGACTGCTGATCCCATCAGCCTATGTCTACTGCCGCTAATAATAAAAGACATCAAGCCCACGGCTTATCAGTGGAGAGGCATCTACAAGACACCTATCCATTATGAATCCTATAGTTATATTGTAAATAAACACACAGCAAGAATAAAGTCTTTTATTTGAATTAAAAATAAAAGTTTTCCTTTTTTATTTAAAAGTTACAAACACAGTTATACTAACCTATCACCCATTCAATTGAAGCCCTCATCTCCTATAATAAAACAAAAATAAAAAACAACCACATCCATCACCTGTATGATGTTATGCACCACGCCTTAATCCATGTCTGGGGTTAAAAAGTTTTCAACCTGGACTGTGCCAAAAAGTAACCGTTCAGGCTGAGAACCACTGAGGAATGAGCTGCTGAAAGCTCAACATCAGTGACCAGCAGTGATGTCATCGAGGTTACCACTGGTTACCTGAACTGCAGTGACCTCTGAGATTACCGCTAGCACAGTGGGAAAAAACACAACCACATCCACCCTCACCTACACTTAGAAATAAGCCTCCTCGTTTAAGATTTTTTTTAAGTTTGTTATGATATTTTAAGTCTTTTCTCTAAAAAATAAACAAAAAAGGGTTGGCTACCTCCTCCCTTGCCTCTTTTACCTACACCATGGCGTCCACCTATTTCACCTCCTTCTACACTTGGACTTCTGATTCCTGGTTCAAGATTATTAGCTTTTATTTTGTTTTAGTCAATCCTATTTTAAATCATCTTCCTATCCCCTTTTTTTCATGGCAATTGTCATGCTTTTACCCCTATTTTGCTTTATTTTGCAGCCCCCCTAGTCCATACTATGACCATTTTACAGCCATTTTAAGGCACCAAACTTCAGGTCTCCATTGACTTTAATTAGGTTTAAGTTTGGGGTTAAGTTCGGGTTCGGCTGAATCTGACGAACCCGAACATCCATAGTGATAACAGCTCCAAGATGCCTTCTTTGTGGATAAACTAGTCCATGCAGTTGTGATTTTGGCACATTGTTCCACAGAAACACTCTACAAATCCTGAAGGTTCCGTGGGCTCCAGCTATGAACTCTGAGATTTAGTTCCTTCAATAAATTTTATTTTTTCAAATTTTTTATTGAAATTTTTACAATTAGTGGAAGGGGAGTTGGGAAGGAAGAGGAAAACAGGGGGGGAGGGAGGGGAGAAGGAAGAAGGAAAGAGAGGATAGTGGGGAAGGAAGGGAAAGAACAGGAAGGACCAACCAGTCCTCTCAAACAATAATACAAAATTTTAAAATGTTTTATTTGCACTGAGTTGTATCCTAAATTGAGAAGAATGCAACGTTAGAAGAATGTGAACATATGAGGGCATGTAGCGCAGTTTGATAATATCGCAAATAAGATGGCACTCTGGGATAGCATGCTTATTTGACCTGGGTGGATAGAGACAGGTACGTATTGTATAGGGTTACCTTATATGCTGCAAGTTCATCAAAGCTGCTGAGGTTTAAAATGTCCACATGCGGTCTCACCGGCTGGGACAGCATCTCAGAATACTTAACTATCTCACAGCCAACAACACCTTCACACAGTGGGAAAACGAGGCCACATGTGGGCACTATAAAACTCAGCAGCTTTGATGAACTCGCAGCATATAAGGCAACCCTATACCTGTCTCTATCCACCCAGGTCAAATAAGCAGGCTATCACAGAGTGCCATCTTATTTGCGATACTATCAAACTGCGCTGCGTGCACTCATATGTTCACATTCTTCTAACTTTGCTCTCCTCTCAATTTAGGATACATCTCAGTGCAAATAAAACATTTTAAAATTTGCCCTTACCACTTAGGGACAAAAAGTGTGATATTGTCCCATTATTTGCAGCGGGTGTCCTAATAATGCTAGCGCCTCTGGTTTACCTTTATTTTCAATAATACAAAATTAGCAAAAAAACTAATAACATCATAGTCAGAATTATTCTATGAATACAGGTACATTTCAATGGTAAACTCAAGGGAACAGTTTCATTCACCTAGACCATTTCCTAGCAAACTTATCAAACTGATTATTCATTAAAGCCAACCTGTGTTCATATGATTTATGAAGGCAAACTTTCTCAAGAATACCTTGATATTGAGGAGGGTCAGGCCTTTTCCAATGAAAGGCTATAGAGTTCTTAGCGACTAATAAAATATGGATGATAATAGGAATCATAGATGGGTTAATTTGTTGTGAGTCTAAAGACAGAAGGGCTAATTGGGGAGTTAAGGAGATGCTGTCAGTGTGAATAATGTTAATAAAATTGGAAATCCTTTTCCATAATGGTTTGATATAGGGGCATTGCCAGAAAATATGAATCAGACTTCCATACTGCCCGCAATTCCTCCAACAGTCAGAAGAATGTGATTGACTCAATGATTCAGTTTGCCACCTTTTCAGCTTCATTAACAAAAATTTTGACATTCCCTCTTCCTCATTTTGCCAATTCATGATTTTAAAAGATCAAATAAATACATTTTTACAAATTTCTCCACGTATTTCAGAACCAAGATCAATAATGTTGATTATAATATATTTTGGAGAGTGGGATACATTTATAAATGTTCAACAACTGCTCTGAGTTCAACAAAACTCATAATTTATTAAAATTGGAAGCTGAGCTTCATCTGAACATTGACACAACAGACTGGGAGCAAGCTTACACTATTTCACTTTCATCCACTATCTCAATTCCATTATAAGAGTCCAACTATAAAGTTCTTACAAAGTGGTACTATACCCCAGCCAGACTGGCAAAAATCCTTCAATACATTTTCAGTTGGATTCAGGTCAGGTGATTGGCTGGGCCATTCTAGCAGCTTTATTTTCTTCCTTTGAAACCAATTGAGGGTTTCCTTGGCTGTGTGTTTGGAAAATTGGTGACGTGTTCAGTACTTATTTCACCCACTTTATACTGTATAATCTTAAATTTCTTATATTACATGGTATGTATCAAACAGCCAAGTTTCATACACAATTAAAATGAAATTTAGTATGGAAACATCTGTAAGTTAAAGATAAAGATATTGTTTGTAGCTCTAAAAATAGACTCAACCTCAAAAGTGAGTTTAGTCAAAATGACCCTTGTTTAAAGTATTTCTCAATAATATTTTAAAATAAACCTGACATTTTTTCTGCATCATCAGTGTTCATGCAAGTGATTGTAACACTATACTTAAATGAACCATGCCGCCAAATTAACCTCTGACCTTTTTAAATCAGGCATAATTATGTCTGCAGTATCAGAGTTTTCTTTCTTTGTGGAAGTTTTCAATAATTGAATCAAGCTGAAGTGCACACATTATGGTACACAAGATATCATTGTTAATTTTCTATCACTATCCAAAAGAAACTTGTCACCGATGAATCTGGATTTTCTCAAAAATATCATTAAACAAGGACATAATTATAGCTTGTTTCATGTGTTTTCCTCTGCCATGTCAATCACATGTAAATCATAGCTGTAATCATAGCATGGCATGCTACCAAATGCAATTCAAGCCAACTTAGGTTAGTATTGATCCAGAATAAAATAAGCAAAGCAGGTTAAAAGATGAAAAAAATGCAGATGTTTTTAATAAAATGCACTTATGAATAGGAAACATAAGTCTGAAAAGCTGAAAGAAGGATAAACAATACTACACAAAAAAGATGCAGATGAAAAAAAAGGAAATCATATGTCTGGATGAATGCAAGTAATCTCAGGGTGTTATTAAATATTTTATAGAAATGTATTTATAAGATTTGGCTCTGGATCTAGGAAGACGAAGCTGCTGCTGCGCAAACTTACAGTCATGGCCAAAAGTGTTGGGATCCTTGACATTTTTAGAAAGGAAATAAATGTGTATACTTAAACACGTGTAATTGCAATAATTTTCTGGTAGAAATCCTTTATCTTCTGGAACAATTTCAAGGGTGCCAACACTTTCCGGCATGATTTTATACAGTGGGTATAAAAAGTCTACACACTCCTATTAATTTCATTTATCTTATTTATGACAATTTAATTATCATGGAAGAATCATGCCAAGAATGCTCATTTTAGAACTCTTTCCTAATTTTACCTATAAACTGTACAAATTCAATGAAGGAAAAAAATAAAATTAATTTGAGAGAAAATCAAAAATAATGTGGTTGTATAAGTATAAATATCTACTTATAATTGGGAATGTTGTTATGTTCAGAAGTAACTAATCACATTTAAACTCATAAATAGTTAAATAGGAGCTAGTCAGCACACAGCTGCCATCACATCATTTAAAGTGATTCAGAGGATGCTGGATTTTTATAAAGCTGGTAAATTTGCATCACCTGGCCTCTCCTAACAATGGCAGTGAAACAAGCAATATCCCTAACAGGCTGATTAAGGTCTCAATCAAACCTTGGTCAAAGTTATCTGAGCACACGGAGCTGTATATATATATATATATATATATATATATATATATATATATATATATATATATATATATATATATATATTTAATTACAGCCATTTGGTAATTTCAAAAAGGTTCATTTTTTTCTCACTGATGTACACTCTGCACCACATCTTGGCTGAAAAAAACAAAAATGTAGAAATGTTTGCAAATTTAATAAAAAAGAAAAATTGAAATATCACATGGTCATAAATATTCAGACCCTTTGCTCAGTATTGAGTAGAAGCACCTTTTTAAGCTACACGTTTTTCACATCTGGATTTGGGGATCCTCTGCCATTCTTCCTGGCAGATCCTCTCCAAGTCCCGTTAGGTTGCATGGTGAATGTTGGTGGACAGCCATTTTCAGGTCTCTCCAGAGAGGCTCAATTGGGTTTAGGTCAGGGCTCTGTCTGGGCCAGTCAAGAATGGTCACAGAGTTGTTCTGAAGCCACTCCTTTGTTATTTTAGCTGTGTGCTTAGGGTGATTTTCTTGTTGGAAGGTGAACCTGCGGCCAAGTTTGAGGTCCAGAACACTCTGGAAGAGGTATTCATCCAAGATATCTTTTGTGCTTGGCCACATTCATGTTTCCTCCAATTGCAACCAGCCATCCTGTCCCTGTAGCTGAAAAACACCCCCATAGCATGATGCTGCCACCACCATGTTTCACTGTTGGGATTGTATTAGGCAGGTGATGAGCAGTTCCTGGTTTTCTCGACACATGCCACTTAGAATTATCTCATCAAACAAGTGAATCTTATTTCTCATAATATGGGAGTCATCTTGTGTTTTTTAGCAAACTCTATGCGTGTTTTCATTTGTCTTGCACTGAGGAAAGGCTTCCGTCGGGCCACTCTTTGATAGAGGCCCGACTGGTGGAGGGCTGAAGTGATAATGGACTTTGTGGAACAGCCTCTCTTCTCCCTACTGCATCTCTGGAGCTCAGCCACAGTGATCTTGGTGTTATTCTTTACCTCTCTCACCAAGGCTCTTCTCCCACAAATGCTCAGTTTGACTGGACAGCCAGGTCTAGGAAGACTTCTCGTGGACCCAAACTTCTTCCATTTAAGGATTATGGAGGCCACTGTGCTCTTAGAAACCTTGAGTACTGCAGAAATTCTTTTTTAACCTTGGCCAGATGTGTTCCTTGCCACATGACTGTCTCTGAGCTCCTTGGCCAGTTCATTTGACCTCATGATTCTCATTTGGTCTGAAATGCAGTGTGAGCTGTGAGGTCTTATATAGACAGGTATGTGCCTTTAAAAATCAAGTCTAATCAGTTTAATGTAACACAGCTGGACTCCAATGAATGAGTAGAACCATCTCAAGGAGGATCACAAGGAAATTGACAGCATTTGACAGCAATATGAGTGTCTGAGCAAATGGTCTGTATACTTAAGACCATGTGATACTTTCCATACCCACTGTATATATTCAGGTGCTTCTCACAAAATTAGAATGTCATCAAAAAGTTAATTTATTTCAGTTCTTCAATACAAAATATGAAAGCCATATATTATAAAGGATCATTACAAACTGAGTGATCTATTTCAAATGTTTATTTCTGTTAATGTTCATGATTATGGCTTACAGTCAATGAAAACCCAAAAGTCTTATCTCAGTAAATTAGAATTCTTTATAACACCAGCTTGAAAAATGATTTTAAAATCTGAAATGTTGGCCTACTGAATGGTATGTTCGTAAATGCACTGAAAACTTGGTCGGGGCTCCTTTTGCATCAATTACTGCATCAATGTGGCGTGGCATGGAGACGATCAGCATGTGGCACTGTTAAAGTGTTATGGAAGCCCAGGTTGCTTTGATAGCAGTATTCAGCTTGTCTGCATTGTTGGGTCTCTCATCTTCCTCTTGACAATACCCCATAGAGTGTCTATTAGGTTAAGGTTAGGTGAGTTGACTGGCCAATCAAGCACTGTGATACTGTTGTTTTTAAACCAGGTATTGGTACTTTTGGCAATGTGTACAGCTGCCAAGTGCTGCTGGAGAATGAAATTTCCATCTCCAAAAAGCTTGTCAGCAGAGGGAAGCATGAAGTGCTCTAAAATTTCCTGGTAGACGGCTGCGCTGACTTTGGTCTTGATAAAATACAGTGGACCTACACCAGCAGATGACGGCTCCCCAAACCATCACTGATTGTGGAAATAATAATAATAATTTTTTATTTATATAGCGCCAACATATTCTGTAGTACTCTACATTATAGAGGGGACTTATACAGACAGTAGACATTACAGCATAACAATAAACACAGATCAAAACAGATAAGAAGACCAAGGGAACCCAGTGGACGTAGTATATATGGACTTTTCCAAAGCTTTTGATACGGTGCCACACAAAAGGTTGTTACATAAAATGAGAGTAATGGGGATAGGGGAAAATATGTGTAAGTGGGTTGAGAGCTGGCTCAGGGATAGGAAACAAAGGGTGGTTATTAATGGAGCACACTCGGACTGGGTCACGGTTAGCAGTGGGGTACCACAGGGGTCAGTATTGGGCCCTCTTCTTTTTAACATATTTATTAATGACCTTGTAGGGGGCATTCAGAGTAGAATTTCAATATTTGCAGATGACACTAAACTCTGCAGGGTAATCAATACAGGGGAGGACAATTTTATATTACAGGATGATTTATGTAAACTAGAAGCTTGGGCTGATAAATGGCAAATGAGCTTTAATGGGGATAAATGTAAGGTCATGCACTTGGGTAGAAGTAATAAGATGTATATCTATGTGCTTAATTCTAAAACTCTGGGCAAAACCGTCAATGAAAAAGACCTGGGTGTATGGGTGGATGACAAACTCATATTCAGTGGCCAGTGTCAGGCAGCTGCTACAAAGGCAAATAAAATAATGGGATGTATTAAAAGAGGCATAGATGCTCATGAGGAGAACATAATTTTACCTCTATACAAGTCACTAGTTCGACCACACTTAGAATACTGTGCACAGTTCTGGTCTCCGGTGTATAAGAAAGACATAGCTGAACTGGAGCGGGTGCAGAGAAGAGCGACCAAGGTTATTAGAGGACTGGGGGGTCTGCAATACCAAGATAGGTTATTACACTTGGGGCTATTTAGTTTGGAAAAACGAAGACTAAGGGGTGATCTTATTTTAATGTATAAATATATGAGGGGATAGTACAAAGACCTTTCTGATGATCTTTTTAATCATAGACCTGAGACAGGGACAAGGGGGCATCCTCTACGTCTGGAGGAAAGAAGGTTTAAGCATAATAACAGACGCGGTTTCTTTACTGTAAGAGCAGTGAGACTATGGAACTCTCTGCCGTATGATGTTGTAATGAGTGATTCATTAATTAAATTTAAGAGGGGACTGGATACCTTTCTGGAAAAGTATAATGTTACAGGGTATATACACTAGATTCCTTGATAAGGCGTTGATCCAGGGAACTAGTCTGATTGCCGTATGTGGGGTCGGGAAGGAATTTTTTTCCCCATGGTGGAGTTACTCTTTGCCACATGGGTTTTTTTTGCCTTCCCCTGGATCAACATGTTAGGGCATGTTAGGTTAGGCTATGGGTTGAACTAGATGGACTTACAGTCTTCCTTCAACCTTAATAACTATGTAACTATGTAAGAGGAATGAGGGCCCTGCTTGCAAGCTTGCAAACTATGAGGAGAAAGGGGAGACACGGGAAACTATACACTAGAATGCAAGCAGCTTGGATTGTGTGCCTCTCCACTCTTCCTCCAGACTCTGAGACCTTGATTTCCAAATCACAGTTAAAATTTACTTTAATCTAAAAGCAACACATTGGACCACTGAGCAACAGTCCAGTTCTTTTTCTACCTGGTCCAGATAAGAGGCTTCTGGCATTGTCCTTTGGTCATGAGTGGCTTGACAAAAGGAATGCAACAATTTTAGGCCATGTCCTGGATATGTCTGTATGTGTTGGCTCTTGAAACAATGATTCCAGCAGCAGTTCACTGCCTATGAATCTCCTCCAAATTTTTAAATGGCCTTTTCTTAACAATCTTTTCAAGGCTGCAGTTATCCCAGTTGCTTGTGCACATTTTTCTGCCACACTTTTTCCTTCCACTCAACTTTACATCAACATGCTTGAATACAGCACTCAGTGTATAGCCATCTTCTTTAGCAATGACCTATTGTGGCTTACCCTCCTTGTGGAGTGTGTCAATGACTGTCTTCGGAACATCTGTAAAGTCAGCAGTTTTCCCCATGATTGTGGAGCTCATTGAAACAGACTAAAGGACCTTTTAAAAAGCTTAGGAAGCCTTTGCAGGTGTTTTTTTGTTAATTAGTCTAATTTACTGAAATAATGACTTGTGGGTTTTCATTGACTGTAATCTATAATCATCAACATTAACAGAAATAAACACTTTAAATAGTTCACTTTGTTTGTAAAGACTCTGTGTAATATATGAGTTTCACTTTTTGTATTGAAGAACTGAAATAAATTAACTTTTTGATGATATTCTTATTTTGTGAGAAGCACCTGTATATATATATATACAGTGCAAGACTATCTCTTGAAGCTCATCAAGAGAATGCCAAGAGTGTGCAAAGCAGTCATCAAAGCAAAAGATGGCTACTTTGAAGAACCTAGAATATAAGACATAACTTCAGTTGTTTCACACTTTTTTGTTAAAGGGAGGGTGCCGTGATTTTAATTTTTGTATTAATAATTATTGATTATATAATCAATTATTTTTAATACAAAACTAAATGTACTACTTTCATACTTTTTTATTTATTCCCTTTTACTTTGGCCACTGGAGGCCGCCATTTTCATTAGTGTGGGTGTAAGTGTCTGGGCACGACACTTGCACTCCTCACTTACGGCAGCCATGGACATAGGAGCCAACGGTCGGGCTCCGACCCCATCTCCTGCCTCACAGCTGTGACTTGGGCACGCCCACTGAGCTGCTACATCACAGCTGTGAGAGGAGATCGCGGCCATTTTGTTTGCTGTGGGCTGCGATGACCGAAGATGTTGGGGAGAAGCTGCTTGGAGCGAGGGTCCAGGGTAAGTATCTGCAGTGCTAGCAGTGATCGCAGCCTGTAATTAGTATTACAGTACAGGCTGCCATCACTGCCGACCTGCACTGTCTTGCTGAAAGCTTCCTCCCTCAGTCCAGGGGCCAGAAATCCCCCAGCAGCAGCGTGTCTCCCTGTATATGGAGCGTTATGTCTGCTGCTTCTCTGTGCAGCACTGATTTGCGGCTGGAGCCTGGATGTGTTGCAGTTCATCACACTCACACAGTGACTGTCGGTGCAGACTGCAGCCTGGAGTCCGTGTTTCTAAAAATAGAGCAACTCTCTGCAGCCGGGGATCCCTGGGTGGTTACAAGGGGCGGCACCCAGGCTGGCCAGTAATGGTTAACCCTTCGCTGCCTGCTGTGCATGGTGCAGGAAGATCAGTGTGCAGGCAGGCAGCAGTCTGGGGGCTTCACCTATGGATCAGGGGAAAGGTCTGCACAGTGTAAAGAGGTGGGCTATGGTTGGCACAATAATATTGTTCTAACACTTGGGCTATGGTTGGCACAAGGAAGCAGACCCCAGGGGGTGATGACACTCAGCAAGCTCTAGCTGCTGTGTCACTACAAGTCCCAGTATGCCAGGACTGAGCTCCTAAGTGTCGTAGTCCTGCAGCTCCTCAGGTCTCCTGCCTGATCTTCCTACTATACATTCCAGAGCAGAGGGCAGGTGGCAGCAGTCTGAGACTAGTGATCCAGGGAGCAGAAGAGGAAAGACTGTGGCTGGGCCCTGACACCCACACTAAGCTCACTGACACTCACCCCATGCCCCCTGACACCCACCCCATACTCCCTGACACTCACCCCATGCCCCCTGACACCCACCCCATACTCCCTGACACTCACCCCATGCCCCCTGACACACACCCCATACTCCCTGACACTCACCCCATGCCCCCTGATACCCACCCCATACTCACTGACACTCACCCCATGCCCCCTGACACCCACCCCATACTCCCTGACACTCACCCCATGCCCCCTGACACCCACCCCATACTCCCTGACACTCACCCCATGCCCCCTGATACCCACCCCATACTCACTGACACTCACCCCATGCCCCCTGATACCCACCCCATACTCCCCGACACCCATCTTGTGCTCCCTGAAACCCACCTCAATCTCACTGACACCGCAAGCCTCGTGTCTTTCAGGACAAGCTGTGAGGATCGTCACCAAGGGCGTACATACAAATCATAGGGCGACAAAGCATATGGTCTATTTGCCCCCCCAAAAAATAAATAAAAATAAAATAAATATAATAATTGTGGGGGTCACAGAAGGGCATAGCTCACAACTTTCCTGCCTTTGCATAATAAATATACCACCATATATATTTATTACATAATACTGCCATATAGGTCATACATAGTGCCGCCATATATATTTTATAACATAATACTCATAAAGACCACACATTATACCTCCACATATATTTATTACATAGTACTGCCATATAGGTCATACATAGTGCCGCCAGATATATCTATTACATAATACTGTAATATGGACCGTACGTAATGTTGCCATATATATTTTTTACATAATGCTGCCATATAGATCAAACATAATATTGCTGGATATATTTATTACATAAAACTGCCATATAGATCACACATGATGCCACCATATAATGTATATTTTTCACATAGCACTGCCATATAGACCACACTTGATGCCCCTAATTATTATGTGTGACCTGTATGATGGCATTATGTGTGATCTATATGACAGTATTATATGTGATATGTATGGTTGTATTATGTTTGATCAGTATGGTGCAATAATATAAGAACTATATGACGGGATTATATGAGAATTATATTGTGGGATTATGTGTGATCTATCTATGTGGCAGTATTATGTGAGAATTATATGGTGGTTTTATGTGTGATCTATATGGCGGTATTATGTGTTATCTGTATGGCAGTATTATATTCAGAAAGGGGACCCATTCTATGGTGGTTCTGGTTGAGCACCTGCACGCGGGTCTGGGGTAATTGAGGGGGCAGCATGACCTCCAGTTAGGTGCAGTCAGGGCTGGTGAGGCAGCTGAAGAGAGGGGTCTCATTTTTATCGTTACCTATATGGCTACATTTCCTTCCCAGCGTCACCCCGTACTTCGCCTGTCGTCTCACTTTCACACATCGCCAGGACAGGATGGAGAAGACAGGATCTGAGGAGGGGAATGGGGTCTTTGCATGCAATGTCTGGATCAGAACAGGCCATCAATCCGCAGAAATGTTTCCTGGATTTCTGTGGAGCAGACGGTCCATCCATGTGTATAAAAGACAGCGTTCTATGTAAATCCCTGGCTGCTCCGCGCACTGAACAGGGTACCCCCATAGACCAGCACACTGCTCTCCTGAAATACTCTGTGCTGCTGTCACCCTGCTCCCTCCACCACATATCTCCCAGAATCCTTGCTGCCTGCCGTCCTCGGTGACTGTCTACTTGTCAGTATAAGGCTGCCGTCACACATTCAGTATTTGGTCAGTATTTTACCTCAGTATTTGTAAGCCAAAACCAGGAGTGGGTGATAAATGCAGAAGTGGTGCATATGTTTCTGTTATACTTTTCCTCTAATTGTTCCACTCCTGGTTTTGGCTTACAAATACTGAGGTAAAATACTGACCAAATACTGCTAGTGTGACGGCAGCCTTACTCTGCAGTCACCAACAAAATGGCTGCTCACTGGGTTCCTGAATATCATCCTCTTATCCCTTAGCAAACACCTAGAAGGGAAGGAGAGGAGACATCACACACGTCAGCAGACTCCGCCCATAATTACTGCAGTGCAGTAATGTGAGCTAGTTGTACACTAGGTTTTTGTCAAATTTCAGTAGCTGCTCCCCCTAGTGTTTAAAAGTGGAAATGCCAAACCTTTTAAAATTATTTTTCATATTGTACTAAATTATAAACAAATGAAAATATTTTTTAAGAAAATGTAAACATTAATTCTTTACAATTTTTCAATTGCTGGAAAAAAAATTTTTTTGATGGCACCTTCCCTTTAAGTATATAATTCTACATGTGTTAATTCATAGTTTTGATGCCTCCAGAGTGAATGTACAATTTTCATAGTCATGAAAATACAGAAAAATCTTTAAATGAGGTGTGTCCAAACTTTTGGTCTGTACTATATACTATATATATATATATATATATATATATATATATATATATATATATATATACAGTGTAGGCAATAAATATTTTATCCAATGACAAAGACATGAGCAGTCTACAATTTTAAGGGTAGGTTAATTTTAAAATTGAGAGATAGAATATCAAATATAAAATCCCAAAAATCACATTATATAAATTATATAAGTGTATTTGCATTTTGCAGTGAGAAATAAGTTTTTGATCCCTCTGGCAAGCAAGACTTAATACTTAATGGCAAAACCCTTGTTGGCAAGCACAGCAGTTAGACTTATTTTGTAGTTCATGATGAGGTTAGCGCACATGTCAGGAGGAATTTTGGTCCACTCCTCTGTTGTGAACTGTATTTCTTGGCTCCCTCTTGTGATCACTAGCGGTATGACACTTTGATTGTCTTTCTCCAGGTTGGTACCCACCTGGTTCGTTAGGCCTTGGGTGTTCCTATTTAGACTTCCTGGAAGCTCAGTCTAGTGCCTGGAATCGATGTAATCAGTCTATGTCTGTTTTCTCCTGACTCCTGGTCCTCTGATTTTTGCAAGAAAAGCTAAGTCCGCTTTGTTATTTTGGTTTATTGCATTTGTTCTTATTTTGTTCCAGCTTGTACAAAATGTGATTCCTGTTTTTGCTGGAAGCTCTAAGGGGGCTGATATTCTCCCCCCACACCGTTAGTCGGTGCGGGGGTTCTTGGATATTCAGCGTGGATATTTTTGTAGGGTTTTTGCTGACCGCATAAGTCCGCTTCCTATTTTCTGCTATTAATTAGTGGGCCTCTCTTTGCTAAATCTAGTTCATACTTACGTTTGTCTTTTCTTCTTACCTCACCGTTATTATTTGTTGGGGGCTTGTATATTAACTTTGGGGTCCTTTCTCTTGAGGCAAGTGAGGTCTTATTTTCTCTGAAAGGGTTAGTTAGTTCTCCGGCTGGTGCGAGACGTCTAGAACCAACGTAGGCACGTTCCCCGGCTGCTTCTAGTTGTTTGTGCTAGGATCAGGTATGCGGTCAGCCAAGTTACCACCTCCCTATGAGCTGGTTTTTGTGGTTGCGGACTTAGCTACAACTCCTGAGATCCTCTACCACTAGGATCATAACAGTATTCCAGGCCAAAAAGTGAATATTTAATGCATTGCAGAAGCGGGATTAAAAGAAAAGAAGTTCTGAGGTTTTTTTTTTTTTCTTCTTCCCCTTTATCTCTGAGTGGCTTGAAGCTCTGTTGCAGACATGAATGTTCAGACTCTGATTACTAGTGTGGATCAGCTTGCTGCACGTGTGCAGGGCATTCAGGATTTTGTTACAAGTAGTCCTATGTCAGAGCCTAAGATACCTATTCCTGAGCTGTTCTCTGGAGATCGATTTAAATTTAGGAATTTTAGGAATAATTGTAAATTGTTTCTTTCTTTGAGACCTCGTTCGTCTGGAGACTCAGCTCAGCAAGTAAAAATTGTTATCTCCTTCTTGCGTGGCGACCCTCAGGATTGGGCCTTCTCATTGGCGCCAGGAGATCCGGCATTGACAAATATTGATGCATTTTTTCTGACGCTCGGATTGCTTTATGAGGAGCCCAATCTTGAAATTCAGGCAGAAAAAGCGTTGCTGGCTATTTCTCAGGGCCAGGATGAAGCTGAGGTATATTGCCAAAAATTTCGGAAATGGTCCGTGCTTACTCAATGGAATGAGTGTGCTCTGGCCGCAAATTTCAGAAATGGCCTTTCTGAAGCTATTCAGAATGTGATGGTGGGCTTTCCCATTCCTACAAGTCTGAATGATTCTATGGCTCTTGCTATTCAGATTGATCGGCGTTTGCGGGAGCGCAAATCTGCTAATCCTCTGGCGGTGTTGTCTGAAGGGACACCTGACTCAATGCAATGTGATAGAATTCAGACTAGAACCAAACGACAAAATCATAGACGCCAGAATGGGTTGTGTTTTTACTGTGGTGATTCTACACATGTTATCTCAGCATGCTCTAAACGCCTAGCAAAGGTTGTTAGTCCTGTCGCCATTGGTAATTTGCAACCTAAGTTTATTTTGTCTGTGACTTTAATTTGCTCATTGATAAGAAAAAAACTTACAGCTTTAATCTGCCAACTGCGGCGACGTTTCGGTATAAACCTTTATCAAAGCTTTTTCTTATCACTGACCGTTGTGGCGCTGTCCTCTTTTTTACATTATGGATTGGACTTTTTAGCTGGGCTGACCCCCTGGCAAGGACTTGCGTCCACAGGCCTAGGAAGGCTATAAGGGACATAGGGTGCGGTTTAACCTATTTTTTGGATTTGTTTAATTTGCTCATTGTCTTCCTACCCTGTTATGGCATTTGTGGATTCAGGTGCTGCCCTGAGCCTTATGGACTTGTCGTTTGCCAAGCGCTGTGGTTTTGTTCTGGAGCCTTTAGAAAATCCTATTCCTCTTAGAGGAATTGATGCTACGCCATTGGCGGAGAATAAACCGCAGTATTGGACACAAGTGACCATGTGCATGACTCCTGAACATCGGGAGGTGATTCATTTTCTTGTTCTGCATAAAATGCATGATTTGGTCATTTTAGGTCTGCCATGGTTACAGACCCATAATCCAGTTTTGGATTGGAAGGCAATATCTGTGTCAAGTTGGGGTTGTCAGGGAATTCATTGTGATTCCCCGTCGGTGTCTATTGCTTCTTCTACTCCTTCTGAGGTTCCGGAGTATTTGTTGGACTATCAGGATGTGTTCAGTGAGTCCAGGTCCAGTGCCCTTCCTCCTCATAGGGACTGTGACTGCGCAATAGATTTGATTCCTGGTAGTAAATTTCCTAAGGGACGATTGTTTAATCTATCTGTACCTGAGCATGCCGCAATGCGTTCTTATATAAAGGAGTCTTTGGAGAAGGGACATATTCGTCCATCCTTTTCCCCTCTTGGTGCGGGTTTCTTTTTTGTAGCCAAGAAAGACGGGTCTTTGAGACCTTGTATAGACTATCGGCTTCTGAATAAAATCACGGTCAAATTTCAGTATCCTTTGCCACTATTGTTGGACTTGTTTGCCCGGATTAAGGGTGCCAAGTGGTTCACCAAGATAGATCTTCGGGGTGCGTACAACCTTGTGCGCATTAAGCAGGGAGATGAATGGAAAACTGCGTTTAATACGCCCGAAGGTCATTTTGAGTACTTGGTGATGCCTTTTGGGCTCTCTAATGCTCCTTCAGTGTTTCAGTCCTTTATGCATGACATCTTCCGGAAGTATCTAGATAAATTTATGATTGTTTATCTGGATGATATTCTGGTTTTTTCTGATGATTGGGATTCTCATGTAAAACAGGTCAGGATGGTGTTTCAGGTTTTGCGTGATAATGCTTTGTTTGTGAAGGGCTCAAAGTGTCTCTTTGGAGTGCAGAAGGTTTCCTTTCTGGGTTTCATTTTCTCCCCTTCTACAGTAGAGATGGACCCAGTCAAGGTCCGAGCTATTCATGATTGGACTCAACCCACGTCTGTTAAGAGTCTACAGAAGTTCTTGGGTTTTGCGAATTTCTACCGTCGTTTTATTGCTAATTTCTCTAGCGTTGTTAAACCTTTGACGGATATGACCAAGAAAGGTTCTGATGTTGCTAATTGGGCTCCGGCAGCCGTCGAGGCTTTCCGGGAGCTGAAGCGCCGGTTTACTTCGGCGCCTGTTTTGTGCCAGCCTGATGTCTCACTTCCCTTTCAGGTTGAAGTGGACGCTTCTGAGATCGGTGCAGGGGCTGTTTTGTCGCAGAGAGGTTCTGGTTGCTCTCTGATGAGACCTTGTGCTTTTTTTTCTAGGAAATTTTCGCCTGCGGAGCGGAACTATGATGTTGGTAATCGGGAGTTGTTGGCCATGAAGTGGGCATTTGAGGAGTGGCGTCATTGGCTCGAGGGAGCTAAGCATCGTGTGGTGGTCTTGACTGATCACAAAAATTTGATGTATCTCGAGTCTGCTAAGCGCCTGAATCCTAGACAGGCTCGTTGGTCGTTGTTTTTCTCCCGTTTTGACTTTGTGGTCTCATACCTGCCTGGTTCGAAGAATGTGAAGGCTGATGCTCTTTCTAGGAGTTTTGTGCCTGACTCTCCGGGAGTCTCAGAGCCAGCTGGTATTCTTAAAGAGGGAGTAATCTTGTCGGCCATTTCTCCTGATTTGCGACGTGTGTTGCAGAGATTTCAGGCGGATAGACCTGATCCTTGCCCACCTGATAGACTGTTTGTTCCTGATAAATGGACCAGCAGAGTTATCTCCGAGGTTCATTCCTCAGTGTTGGCAGGGCATCCTGGGATTTTTGGTAGCAGAGATTTGGTAGCTAGGTCCTTTTGGTGGCCTTCCTTGTCACGGGATGTGCGTTCGTTTGTGCAGTCCTGTGGGATTTGTGCTCGGGCTAAGCCTTGCTGTTCTCGTGCCAGCGGGTTGCTTTTTGACCTTGCCCGTCCCGAAGAGGCCCTGGACACACATTTCCATGGATTTCATTTCAGATCTTCCGGTGTCTCAAGGAATGTCTGTCATCTGGGTGGTATGTGATCGCTTTTCCAAGATGGTCCATTTGGTGCCCTTGTCTAAGTTGCCTTCCTCTTCCGATCTGGTTCCTTTGTTCTTTCAGAACGTGGTTCGTTTGCATGGCATTCCTGAGAATATCGTGTCTGACAGAGGATCCCAGTTTGTGTCCAGATTCTGGCGATCTTTTTGTGCTAAGATGGGCATTGATTTGTCGTTTTCATCTGCCTTTCATCCTCAGACTAATGGCCAAACGGAGCGAACTAATCAGACACTGGAGGCTTATTTGAGATGTTTTGTTTCTGCAGATCAGGATGATTGGGTGATCTTCTTGCCATTGGCTGAGTTTGCCCTCAATAATCGGGCTAGTTCCGCTACTTTGGTTTCGCCATTTTTCTGCAACTCTGGTTTTCATCCTCGTTTTTCCTCGGGGCATGTTGAGTCTTCTGACTGTCCTGGGGTGGATTCCGTGGTGGATAGGTTGCAGCGGATTTGAAATCATGTGGTGGACAACTTGAAGTTGTCACAGGAGAAGGCTCAGCGTTTTGCCAACCGCCGCCGCGGTGTGGGTCCCCGACTTCGTGTTGGGGATTTGGTTTGGTTATCTTCTCGGTATGTCCCTCTGAAGGTTTCCTCTCCTAAGTTTAAGCCTCGCTTTATTTGTCCTTATAAAATTTTGGAAGTCCTTAATCCGGTGTCTTTTCGTTTGGATCTTCCGGTGTCGTTTGCCATTCACAATGTGTTCCATAGGTCTTTGTTGCGGCGGTACGTTGTGCCTGTGGTTCCTGCTGTTGACCCTCCTGCTCCAGTCTTGTTTGAGGGCGAGTTGGAGTACGTGGTGGAGAAGATCTTGGATTCTCGTCTCTCTAGACGGAGGCTTCAGTATCTGGTCAAATGAAAGGGCTATGGTCAGGAGGATAATTCCTGGGTGGTCGCCTCTGATGTTCATGCGGCCGATTTGGTTCGTGCCTTTCACGCTGCTCGTCCTGATCGCCCTGGTGGTCGTGGTGAGGGTTCGTTGACCCCTCCTTAAAGGGGGGGTACTGTTGTGAACTGCATTTCTTGGCTCCCTCTTGTGATCATTAGCGGTATGACACTTTGATTGTCTTTCTCCAGGTTGGTACCCACCTGGTTCGTTAGGCCTTGGGTGTTCCTATTTAGACTTCCTGGACTAGACTTCCGTCTAGTGCCTGGAATCGATGTAATCAGTCTATGTCTGTTTTCTCCTGACTCCTGGTCCTCTGATTTTTGCAAGAAAAGCTAAGTCCGCTTTGTTATTTTGGTTTATTGCATTTGTTCTTATTTTGTTCCAGCTTGTACAAAATGTGATTCCTGTTTTTGCTGGAAGCTCTAAGGGGGCTGATATTCTCCCCCCACACCGTTAGTCGGTGTGGGGGTTCTTGGATATTCAGCGTGGATATTTTTGTAGGGTTTTTGCTGACCGCATAAGTCCGCTTCCTATTTTCTGCTATTAATTAGTGGGCCTCTCTTTGCTAAATCTAGTTCATACTTACGTTTGTCTTTTCTTCTTACCTCACCGTTATTATTTGTTGGGGGCTTGTATATTAACTTTGGGGTCCTTTCTCTTGAGGCAAGTGAGGTCCTATTTTCTCTGAAAGGGTTAGTTAGTTCTCCGGCTGGTGCGAGACGTCTAGAACCAACGTAGGCACGTTCCCCGGCTGCTTCTAGTTGTTTGTGCTAGGATCAGGTATGCGGTCAGCCAAGTTACCACCTCCCTATGAGCTGGTTTTTGTGGTTGCGGACTTAGCTACAACTCCTGAGATCCTCTACCACTAGGATCATAACACTCCTCTTTGCAGATCATCTCTAAATCATTAAGATTTTGAGGCTATCGCTTGGTAACTGGCAGCTTCAACTTCCTCCATAAGTTTTCTATGGGATTAAGTTCTAGAGACCAGCTAGGCCACTCCATGACCTTAATGTGCTTCTTTTTGAGCCACTCCTTTGTTGCCTTGGCTGTATGCTTTGGGTCATTGTCGTGCTGGAATACCCAGCCAGGACCTATTTTTAATGTCCTAGTGGAGGGAAGGATGTTGTCATTCAGGATTTTATGGTACATGGCTCCATACATTCTCCCATTGATGCGATTAAGTAGTCCTGTGCCCTTAGCAGAGAAACACCCCCAATGCATAATGTTTCTACCTCCATGCTTGACAGTGGGGATGGGGGTTCCTTGGGTCATAGGCAGCATTTCTCTTACTCCAAACACGGCGACTTGAGTTAATGCCAAAGAAGTCAATCTTTGTCTCATCTGACCACAGCACATTCTCCCAATCACTCACAGAATCATCCAGGTGTTCATTTGCAAACTTCAGACAGGACAGCACATGTGCCTTCTTGATCAGGGGGACCTTGCGGGCACTGCAGGATTTTAAACTTTTACAGCGTAATATGTTACCAATGGTTTTCTTGTTGACTGTGGTCCCAGCTGCCTAGAGATCATTAACAACTTACCCCCATGTAGTTTTAGGCTGATCTTTCACCTTCCTCATGATCAAGGATACTTCACGAGGTGAGATTTTGCATGGTGCCCCACATCAATGTCGATTGTCAGTAATTTTGTATATCTTCCATTTTCTTACTATTGCATCAACAGTTGTCTCCATCTCACCCAGCGTCCTACTTATGGTTTTGTAGCACACTCCAGCTTCGTGCAAGTCTATGATCTAGTCCCTGACATCCTTATAATGTTCTTTGGTCTTGCCCATGTTGTAGAGGTTAGAGTCTGACTGATTAATTGAGTCTGTGGACAGGAGTCTTTCATAAATGTGTCTATGTAAGATAGCTGTCTTTAATGCAGGTTAAGAGTTGATAAGGAGAGTCTAAAGGTACCGTCACATTAAGCGACGCTGCAGCGATAGCGACAACGATGCCGATCGCTGCAGCGTCGCTGTTTGATCGCTGGAGAGCTGTCACACAGACCGCTCTCCAGCGACCAACGATGCCGAGGTCCCCGGGTAACCAGGGTAAACATCGGGTTGCTAAGCGCAGGGCCGCGCTTAGTAACCCGATGTTTACCCTGGTTACCAGCGTAAAAGTAAAAAAAACAAACAGTACATGCTCACCTGCGCGCCCCCAGCGTCTGCTTCCTGACACTGACTGAGCTCCGGCCCTAACAGCACAGCGGTGACGTCACCGCTGTGCTTTCACTTTCACTTTAGGGCCGGATCTCAGTCAGAGCAGGAAGCAGACGCTGGAGGACGCGCAGGTGAGCATGTACTGTTTTTTTTACTTTTACGCTGGTAACCAGGGTAAACATCGGGTTACTAAGCGCGGCCCTGCGCTTAGTAACACGATGTTTACCCTGGTTACCAGTGTAAAACATCGCTGGTATCGTTGCTTTTGGTGTCAAACACAACGATACACGGCGATCGGACGACCAAATAAAGTTCTGGACTTTATTCAGCGACCAGCGACATCACAGCAGGATCCTGATCGCTGCTGCGTGTCAAACTAAACGATATCGCTAGCGAGGACGCTGCAACGTCACGGATCGCTAGCGATATCATTTAGTGTGACGGTACCTTAACTGGTCTGTAGGAGTCAGAACTCTTAATGGTTGGTAGGGGTTCAAATGCTTATTTCTCACTGCAAGATGCAAATAAATTCATATAATTTGTACAATGTGATTTTCTGGAGTTTATTTTTGATATTCTATCTCTCAATGCTAAAATTAACCTACCCTTAAAATTATAGACTGTTCATGTCTTTGTCAGTTGGCAAACTTACAAAATCAGTAAGGGATCAAATACTTATTTACCCCACTGTATATATGTGTTCTTTTTGCCTAAAATACATAGGAAATGTGTCATCTTTAACTTTAGGCCTTTTAGAGATCAATTAATCTTCAAGTTGCTTAACTATTCTGCACTGTAGTGCAGAAAATAAGTATTTGATACACTGCCGATTTTGCAAGCTTTCCCACTTACACAAAATGGAAACATCTGTCATTTTTATCGTATGAACACTTCAATTGTAAGAGACAGAATCTAAAAATAAATTCCAGAAAATCACATTGTATGATTTTCAAATAATTAAATAGCATTTTATTTCTTGAAATAAGTACTTGAACACCTTACAACCAGCAAGAATTCTGGCTTTCACAGACCTATTAGTTTTTATTTAAGAGGTCTTCCTACTCTGAATTCATTACCTGTATTAATTGCTCATGTTTGAACCTGTTACATCTTTATAAGACACATGTCCACACAGTCAATAAATCACACTCCAACCTTTGTGCCATGGCCAAGACGAAAGAGCTGTCTAAGGATAACAGGGACAAAATTGGAGTCCTGCACAAGGCTGGGATGGGCTACAGGGCAAAGGCAAGCAGCTTGGTGAGAAGGCAACAACTGTTGGCACAATTATTAGAAAAATGGAAGAAACACAATTTTCATCGCTCTGGGGCTGCATGCAAGATCTCGCCTTGTGTAGTAAGGATGATTCTGAGAAAGGTCAGAAATTAGCCCAGAACAACATGGGAGGACCTGGTCAATGACTTGAAGAGAGATGAACCACAGTCTCAAACATTACGGTTAGTAACACACTACACCGTTATGGATTAAAATACTGCAGGGAAAGGATCTCCTGCTCCCGCCAGCACATGTCCAGGCCCATTTTAATTATGCCAATGACATTCTGGATGACCCAGAGGAGGCATGGGAGAAGGTCATGTGGTTAGATGAGACCACTTAGATGAACTTTTTGGTATCAACTCCCCTCGCCATGTTTGGAGGAAGAAGAAGGATGAATTCAACCCTAAAAACACCACCCCAACCATGAAGCATGTTGGGGGAAACATCCGACTTTGGGGTACTTTTCTGCAAAGGGGAGAGGACAACCGCACATTATTGAATGGAGGATGGAAGGGGTCATGTATCTTGGCCCAGCAACCTCCTTCCTTCAGTGAAAGCATTGAAGCAGGGTTTTCGAACCTGACAATGGAATAGGACAACTAAAGAGTTGCTCGTGGCCTAGCCAGTCTCCAGACCTGAATCCACTAGAAAATCTTTGGAGGGAGCTGAAACTCAATGTTGTCCAGCAACAGCCACAGATCCTGAAATATCTGCAGAAGATTTGTATTAAGAAGTGGGCCAAAATCCCTGCTGAAGTGTGTGTAAACTTGGTGAAGATCTACAGGAAACCTCTGTACTGAGTTCTGTAATTGCAAACAAGGTTTCTGTACCAAATATTGAGTTCTATTTTTCTATTGTATCTAATACTTATCTCATGCAAAAAAAGCTAATTACATATGTAGATATCATACAATGTTATTTTCTGTATATTTTTTTAAGATTCCGTCTCTTACAGTTGAAGTGTACTTTCTTTATAAATTACAGATCTGTCAATTCTTTGTAGGTGGGAAAACTTGCAAAATCAGTAGTGTTTAAAATACTTATATTTTCCACTGTATTTGTATGTAGACATTTACCTAGTTTATAGTTTCTGTGCTTAAAAGGTTTCAACAGTTTTATTTAGTAGTGTTTTTAATAAAAATCACAGAATTTATCTCACAATGTTATTCGTCCTCTGTTCATATTCAGTCTCCAATCTCCAAAGACCTGGTAGTTTGAAGACTGCAACTTGGGTCATTTTTCTGAAACATATTTGTCTACATAGCTATGTGAGAGACATGTACTGATCTCTACATGAGTAACACATTCATAGAGAATCCTTTATGAATGTGGATGAGAAAAAAATAAAACTTGACTGGTAAGGACAAACACTTGTCTCAAACAATTGTGAGAGACCAGTTAATGGCCAACATCAAAGCCAAAAGCACTATGAGGGACATCAACGTGGCCATGGAGTATAATGATGCTTTTATTGAACGATGTGACATAAGCTTTTAATTGCGTTGTCTGAGGCTTTGTGGCACATGAACCTGTTGTAATAAATTCAGAACTGCCTCTTTGATCATTGCTCTTCATCTTTCAAGTCATAATGTTACTGTTAAAACTCTTTTCTAATAGAACAATGGGTCCCTCAGTCCAATTTTTGATTATTCCATGAATCCCATTGTTGTCCTTTCCCAAGACAAACACCATTATATCTGAAATCTTAGCATATGGATAAGACTATGAGTTAGCCACATTCATCAACTGCCTTCTAGTTTTATTTTTACTACTGCTTATTTGGCTTTTTAGCAAATTTAATTAAAGCAAAAATGTTTTTCATGTTTTCCCTATTTAGTTCATAAGTCAGAATATTGCAGGTAAAGATAAGCAGTATAAGGTCCTTTGCAAGAAATTGTTGTGGGTCAGTTGTTTAGGGTGAGGTGCTAAGATGTCAGAACTCCTTTATGCCAAGTCATTGAACTGTATGCCACTTTTTTGGGGGGATTGTAATTAAGCACAATAGTCATGTTACATTACTGGACTTGCTATCCAAAATGTTATTTTTTTCAATATGGAAGTGAGCCTTTTTGCTTCCATGGCACATATGTGATTTCACAGACTTTTCATAGCTTTCATTGACTGTTATGTAGATACTATCTGCTTTACATTTTAACCCTGAATGATTTTGCATAAGTTCCAGATACATATAAATTGCATTATTAAAATACATCAATGGCAAAGGCAGAAATAGATGGAAGAAAGCCCATGTGCAAGGACAAGGCAAGAGTCCTTAGCAGTTCAATATTTCATCATAATGCACCTCTTTGTGTGTAATCTTGATAGAAGGTGATCGCTGGTTTGGATGTGGAAGTGGCCCTCTGTGCTTTTAGACTCCTATACAGGTTGCACCATTGTCATGTTGGTATGGTATGCCCCTAATCACTGATATACAAGCTACCATAATTTAAGTGATATTACTCCTTTACTACCTGGAATTCTAATATATATATACATACATATATATATATATATATATATATATATATATATATATATATATATATATATATATATATATATATATATATATAGTAGAAAAATGGAACAGCACAACAATTCTACTTATCTTCGGGTGCAAGGCCCCAAGCAACCAGTCCAACGATTGCACTAAGTTCACATGAATTCAAAAAAAGAGGTAGCACTCCATTTCTTCAGTGAAAATGTGGAAGATTTAATCAACCCACTTGTCTGGGCGACATTTCAGCTCCATCTGAGCCCTTCTCAAGCAGTGGGTACCGCTACTTGGTGTTTTTTTATATGTGTCTCAACAATCATCAATTAATTACAATTGCAATCTACATAAAATAAAAGTGCATTTTCAAAATAGTGCATTATACAGTACTCCGTTATAATCACAAAAGGTGTTCATATATAAAGTGCTTAGTGCGTTTACTTATTAAAAACAGTATCTCACCGCCCCTCAGAACTTATATTGATGTTTCATTGTAATCGCTATAGTATTTGCACAATTCCAATAATCATATTACTCATATTTATGGAGCGCCCCCACACCGCCGCAGGGCCGAGGGGTACCTGGAGCCGGGCCTCTGGGATCTCAGTCCTGGGGTTGTCACGGTGGCTAGACCCGGTCCGTGGCCCTGTCTGTCAGTGGGGGACGTCCGTTGCAAATAGGTGCTGTTAACGGTGGTATAGCGGTGCAGTTGTGGGGTGCAGGTCGCGGTAAATAACGAGGACACCAGGTTGCAGTCTCTTTACCTCTTTACTGAAGATGTGGGAGACCTCAGTCCAGAGCGCTGTTAACTGGGTTTTTAGAGACCGGCCGGTCCAATGACACATCAGGAGCTCTCTTTACAGGTGGGAATCAGTATCTACCTTCTAGCGCTGCGTGTTGTAGTTCTTCCCTGCTGAGCTCCCGGGATAGTCCTCACAACTGTTTCTTTCTGTCTCTACTGTTCCTTCTCCGTCCTCCAGTTGATATAGTAGGACGCACCCGTATGACGGGGTAGGCCTGGAGTTCTTCCGGGACCCTAGAGTCGCCCCTCTCCCACAGCTGCCTCCGTTGTCTGCTAAGGTGTTAAGTGAGACAGCCAACCTGTAGTTAGCTGCCCTGCCGTGGTTTGCAATGTACTTAAAGTCTCTTACTTGCTCGGCGTTCCGGCCACCGACTGTTTGCGCCTCAGAAGGATGTTGCCTCGGTCTAACAGCAAGACCCCTTCTGGTATTTCTCCTTTTCTGTATTCCCGTTGTTTACTGGTTAGTTCTGCTCTGAGGAGTCTGCCAGGATCCCATCCCTGACAGGTCCTCTCACTAGCTCTTCTCAGCTACTTCTCCCTGTCTTCCTGTCCAACCCCCAGTTTTACCAGAGTTGTGAGGAGTGGCCTACTAGATAGGACCACCCCCCCTGGTGGCCGGAGTGTGAAGTGTGGTGTGAGTGTACCTGATCAGAGAAACTCCCTAGTGCAATCAGACGCACCATAGCTCCCCGTAGTGGCGGAGCCACAGCACTGCAACAACCAGGACTCTGGGGTGCTGCACTCCCCCCCGGTCAAATCCAGTACTCCGGGACTGGGAAAACAAGAACAATAATACATGTTAACAGAAAACACACAAATTTTTGAAATAGCATAACAATTGAACATAACAGAGCTTCCCTTTACGGGAGGTGAGGATTCTTGAACGTTGCGAAAGTTTGGTCATGCACAGTTTATGACTCTCAGTTCAGTGGTTGAAACAGCGGGGACCCCGGGTAAACAAAGGGGCCCCCCTTGTGGAAGTTTTTGAGCAATTCACCGTCCATTACTCTAGTGTCCTTTTAAAAACCTGTAACAAAAGGATATGCATACAAACATTTTCAATTACATAGCAGCCCTATCAATACCTCCAAGTTTTGTAGCGGAGGGGAGTTTGATTTTGAGTGCTGCGTGTGGACCTTCGCAGCACAGGGGTTGCTATTGGTCTAACAGGGCCCGCTATGCTTGCTACCGCTGGTGTAGTGCGCTGTCTTCTAACTACACTTCTAGTGAGTCTGGGTAGCACTGGCAGGTTGGGGCTCTCAGAGCTGCTGCTATCAACAGTGGGTACGGCAGGCTCACTGATAACAGAGGGAGGATTTGCCGGTTCAACGGTTGGCATGGCTTCTTCAGGCAAGGCTTGTTGAGGTTGCGGGACCGGATGATCTGGTACCACCATTGTTTCTGGTGGGTCCGGCTGTGGAAACGTTAGAACAGGTACCGCGATGGCCTGATTTATCTGAGTCCAGGACTGGGGAAAGTCACCAAGGACAGTATGGAACATCTTCTCCTTTTCCACCGGCGGGGAGATTTCTGGGGCCGGGCCCCTCTCTTTCAACTTATCAGGGCAGACCTTAAGGTGATCCCTGGATACCGCTGTCGAGGTCTCCCCTCTGTCCTTGCTGATGAGACAGACTTTAGTGTTGTCGAAGTCGGATGGCAAGATGGTATACGGTTCCGCTTCCCATTGGTCATCAAGCTTGTGTAACCTCCTCTTTCGTTTAAGCACTTGCTCACCAGGTGACAGGGGAATCGCAGGAGCGTGTTGATTGTAGTCCCTTTCTTGTTTCTGCCTAGCCTGGGCGAGACTTCTCTCCACACACTCCTGTACTTCGCGGTATCTTTGCTGCCTTTCTGTATCCCAATCTGCCTCCGGCGAGGTATCTTCGGGTACTAGGACCCCCATGTCCAGATCAACGGGTAACCGACTAGACCTTCCTCGCATCAGGTACGCTGGAGTACAGTTGGTGGAACTTACTGGGATGTGGTTGTACATATCCACCAAGTCAGGCAACTTTGTCGGCCACAGGTTCCGTTCCTCCACAGGCAAGGTCTTCAATAAATCGATTACTACTTGGTTCATCTTCTCGCACATCCCGTTGGTTTGGGGGTGGTACGGTGTAGTTCTGATCTTCTTACACCCGTACAACTGGCAGAATTCTTGGAACACTTCCGCTTCGAATGCAGGCCCCTGATCGGTCAGTACTTTCTCTGGGTAGCCATGGGGTCTACAAAAGTGCTGCTGGAAGGCCCTGGCGGCAGTCCTAGCTGTTAGATCCTTGACAGGCACAACCACCAAAAACCTGGAGTAGTGGTCCACGATGGTAAGGGCGTAGATATAGCCCGACCGGCTAGGCGTCAGCTTCACATGATCCAGCGCGACCAGTTCGAGCGGCCGTTTGGTGATGATAGGCCGCAGGGGAGCCCGTTGACTGTCACGGTCCTTCCTTCGCAGACTACACGGACCACACTCTCGACACCACTTCTCAATGGTTCTCTTCATGCCAATCCAATAGAACCTCCCTCGGAGCAGCTTCTCCAGCTTCCTCCATCCGAAGTGTCCGGCTCCATCATGGTAGGCTCCCAGAACCATGGGCGCACCTCGCCTTGGCACCACTATCTGCCACACCAATTCATGAGTACGTGGGTCGATGCTCCTCCTGCACAACTTGCCATCATGGATAAACAGTTTGCTTCTCCCCTTCCACAGCTGTTGAGTTTCTTGTGGATCATCTGGGCCAGGGTGCAACCCAGCCTGCGTCAAGAGTTCCTTCACCTGATGGACCGCGGGGTCACTATCCTGGGTTTCTGCCCATCCGTGGTGGGGCAGGGGATTCAGCGTGGCATCCGGTTGGTTCTTGTGCCTGTTCTTCACATGGTGAGAGTTCTGAGTGGCTTTGGGGCGATGGAAGGCAGGCAGCTCCACCTCTTCAAGTGCCTCCGGGTCTTCTCCCACTTCTGGTAGATTGGGCATTCGGGACAGAGCATCGGCATTGGCATTCTGGTGTCCTGCCCGATATTTGATGGTGAAATCATAGTTGGACAGCCGGGCCATCCACCGCTGTTCCAAAGCCCCGAGTTTGGCAGTACCCAGATGCGTTAGCGGATTGTTGTCCGTGAAGACGGTGAATTTCGCGGAGGCCAGGTAGTGCTTAAACCTCTCTGTCACTGCCCAGACGAGGGCCAGGAATTCCAGCTTAAAGGAACTATAGTTGTCAGGGTTCCTTTCCGTGGGACGGAGTTTCCTGCTGGCGTAAGCAATCACCCTTTCTTTGCCGTTCTGAACCTGGGACAGCACGGCTCCTAATCCCACATTACTGGCATCTGTGTACAGCACAAACGGTTGATCGTATTCGGGGTAAGCCAGTATCTCTTCTCCCGTCAGTGCCGACTTCAAACAGGTGAAGGATTCCTCCAGCTCTTCGTTCCAATCAAAGGGGGTTTTCCTCCCCTTGGTCTTCTTTGGTTGGCCCACCAGCAGATTTTGCAAGGGTGCGGCCTTCTTGGTGAAATCCTTAATGAATCTCCGATAGTAACCTACCAACCCGAGGAACTGCCGGACTTCGTGGAGGTCACTAGGCTTTGGCCAGTCCTTGATCACTGTGACCTTGTCGGGGTCTGGGGCCACTCCTTCAGCGCTCACCACATGGCCCAGGTACTGCACTTTAGGTTTGAGCAGATGACACTTGGACGGTTTCACCTTTAAGCCGAATTTGGACAGGGCTTCGAACACCTCGGCCAGGTGCTTCAGATGGTCTTCGTAGGTCTTAGAGAAGACAATGACATCATCCAAATACAGCAGCACAGTTTCAAAGTTCATGTGTCCTAGGCAGCACTCCATCATCCTCTGGAACGTTCCTGGAGCATTGCACAGTCCGAAGGGCATGTAGTTGAACTCGCAGAGACCCATTGGTGTCGTGAAGGCCGTCTTCTCCTTGTCCGCCTCCGCTACAGGAACCTGCCAGTACCCACTGGTGAGATCTAAGGTAGAGAAGTAGTTAGCAGATTTTAAAGCAGCCAGAGATTCCTCTATCCTGGGCAGTGGGTATGCGTCCTTATGTGTAATGCGATTCAACTGCCTGTAATCAACACACATCCTCATTGTACCATCTTTCTTTTTAACGAGGACTAACGGAGCTGCCCAGGGGCTACAGCTGTCTCTCACCACCCCAGCCTCCTTCATTTCCCGCAACATGTCCTTGGCACACTGGTAATGAGCTGGGGGTACAGGGCGATATCTCTCTTTTATGGGTCGATGATCTCCCGTGGGGATGTGATGTTGGATCCCTTTCACCTGCCCAAAATCTGAGGGGTGTTTGCTGAATACCTGCTCGTACTCGTGTACCACCCTGTAAGCCCCCTGTATTTGATGAGACGGGGTGGAGTCAGTGCCCACATGCAGTTCCCGACACCAGTCTTTCGAGTGCTCTGCAGAACCTTTGTTCTCCGCCACGTTTGACGGGACCAAGGGTTCAGGTGTCTGTATTACACTATTATTGACAGTGAACAATTTGGCGAGCGTGGTATACTTGGTTAGGTGGACCTCTTCCTCCCCACAATTGAGGACACGTACGGGCACTCTCCCCTGTCGGACGTCAACCACCCCCCGGGCTGTCAGAACAGTAGGCCTATTGTCTGAATATACAGGTTCCACCAAGGCCTGGTAGTCCTTACCCCTGAGGCCTATGGCTGCTCGACACCATATTAACATTTCACTCTTGGGAGGTATCGCGATGGGGTTTGAATCACTTACAGTGACACGACCAATCTCACCACCAGTCAGCTCTACCTGCTGTCTCTGCATCAGAGCTCTGATTTCCTTCTGCAGGGCACGTTGCTCACTGTGGCCAGCGTTTTCTGCCACCTGTTGCAACAAAACAATCACTTCTGCAAGACAATTTTCTATAACATTAGTACCAAGAGTCATCATGGGATTACATTCTCGACGATCAATATCTACAATCACAATCCCTTGGGCTTTCAATTCCACCCGCCCCACTTTGATGGTGACCTCCTTATACCCCACTTGTGGCAACGGCTGACCATTACTGGCGATTATGGTGAAATCATCGTCAGGGCCACGAGTAATATCAGCGTCCTCCCAATACCGTTTGTAGAGCACGTAAGGTATAGTCGTCACCTGAGAACCGGTGTCCAGCAAAGCATTCAAGGGGATTCCATCAATCACTACAGGGAGAACTGGTCGTCCTCCAATATACTTGGTTCTCCAATGCTGCGGGCCTGACCGTCCTACTCCTGGGGGTTGGCCCTTTGCCCCAGGGGTTACTCGTTTAAAGGACAGTACCTTGCAAGATGGCCCACCTGATGACAGCGGCGGCAGATGGGTCGTCCATCCTGGTGGAAGCGATCGTCGGACCGGCTCCTGGTCGGCGGAGTCCTCCTCCGTCGCATCCAAGGGACATCCTCCGGGCTGGAAGCCAACTGGATCTTCTCTTTGGGGGCCTCCTGTAGGGACTGCACCGTCCGGGCCAGGGCAGCAACGCTCTTGGTTAGCTCTTGCATCTGGAGACGGAGTCCTGCAGGGGAGTCGTCCTCGAAGCTCTGGGCGTCGGCCTCCGCGGCAACTGGGGTATCCGATGCCACCTCCTGGTGGTAGGTGAGAGCGGGGCGCCTGGGTGGTACTGCGCGGCTGGGCTGTCGCTCCTGCAATGCCTGGATAGCTTTATCTTTAAACTGCGCAAAAGTCAAGTCTGGATTTTGCATGGCCAGGAAGTGCAATTGGCCCCGCTGGTGACTGCACAGGAGCCCCTCGATGAACCGCTCCTTCAGGATTTTATCCTCATCCTGCATGCTGCCGGGGTCACTCTGCTTAATGGCCCGCATCGCTTCCTGGAGATTAAGGGCATAGTCCCGTAAGCTATCCTGCGACCTCTGTTTGCATCCATAGAAAGTCAGTTTAATCTCTGTGGCAGTGCGAGTATCAAAGGTGGCTTTAAGCTTGGCAAAAATCTGTTGTGCAGTTCCTTTATCCTCAGCGGGCCAGGATTTCACTTCTCTCAGAGCCGCCCCAAAGAGTTGACCGGTTATCATATGGACCTTCTGAGGCTCGGTTAGGGGATAGAACTCGAGCAGGCTGCAGAGCCCTTCTTTAAAGTCAGTGAACGTATGCGCCTCCCCAGAGTATCGTGGGAGCCAGGCCGCTCCGGGCAGGTAGGGCATGGAGAAGGGCATTATGGCTTTCGCATTAGCGGCAGTGTCCGACTGGCTGATGGGGGCAGCGGGTTCTGCGGCAGCCAGTGGTGGTATTAGGGCCGCGGCTTCGCCCGCTGCGGGGACCGGAGCTGCCCCTGCGTCCGCGGCTGCGACCGCCACCTCCTCTCCTCCCGACTCGGACATGGCCGTCCCTTCCTCCCACTAACCTGCTGGAGGTCGGAGTTCCTCTTCCGGGATTGGCGTCTCACCGCGCTTTCCGTTCCGCGCTTCTTTTGGCCGATCCCGCCCACGTAGCTAAGGCTCCTCCCTCCGCGCGCGGCAATGGCGAATTTTGGCGGTAACTTTCCGCGGCAAGCAGTAGCACACAGTTCTCTCAATAAAGTACAGTTCAAGCACGACAAATCACAGTCTCTAGGCACACATGACCTGATTCTTCAGGCTTAAGTAGATCCTGTTCGTGACGCCAAAATTTGGAGCGCCCCCAAACCGCCGCAGGGCCGAGGGGTACCCGGAGCCGGGCCTCTGGGATCTCAGTCCTGGGGTTGTCACGGTGGCTAGACCCGGTCCGTGGCCCTGTCTGTCAGTGGGGGACGTCCGTTGCAAATAGGTGCTGTTAACGGTGGTATAGCGGTGCAGTTGTGGGGTGCAGGTCGCGGTAAATAACGAGGACACCAGGTTGCAGTGACTTTACCTCTTTACTGAAGATGTGGGAGACCTCAGTCCAGAGCGCTGTTAACTGGGTTTTTAGAGACCGGCCGGTCCAATGACACATCAGGAGCTCTCTTTACAGGTGGGAATCAGTATCTACCTTCTAGCGCTGCGTGTTGTAGTTCTTCCCTGCTGAGCTCCCGGGATAGTCCTCACAACTGTTTCTTTCTGTCTCTACTGTTCCTTCTCCGTCCTCCAGTTGATATAGTAGGACGCACCCGTATGACGGGGTAGGCCTGGAGTTCTTCCGGGACCCTAGAGTCGCCCCTCTCCCACAGCTGCCTCCGTTGTCTGCTCAGGTGTTAAGTGAGACAGCCAACCTGTAGTTAGCTGCCCTGCCGTGGTTTGCAATGTACTTAAAGTCTCTTACTTGCTCGGCGTTCCGGCCACCGACTGTTTGCGCCTCAGAAGGATGTTGCCTCGGTCTAACAGCAAGACCCCTTCTGGTATTTCTCCTTTTCTGTATTCCTGTTGTTTACTGGTTAGTTCTGCTCTGAGGAGTCTGCCAGGATCCCATCCCTGACAGGTCCTCTCACTAGCTCTTCTCAGCTACTTCTCCCTGTCTTCCTGTCCAACCCCCAGTTTTACCAGAGTTGTGAGGAGTGGCCTACTAGATAGGACCACCCCCCCTGGTGGCCGGAGTGTGAAGTGTGGTGTGAGTGTACCTGATCAGAGAAACTCCCTAGTGCAATCAGACGCACCATAGCTCCCCGTAGTGGCGGAGCCACAGCACTGCAACAACCAGGACTCTGGGGTGCTGCATTTACACCTACCCTTAGGAGACATGTGAAGCCATGGAGGACGCCATGTACAATAAATGGCGTTAATTTCGTCTAACTGCGCATGTCACTAGCGCATCATAGCAGTGCAACGTATTTTCAGCCAATAATAAACTATGTGTGGCATTTTTCTATTCGCGCATGCGCATTAGCGCCACTAGGCGCCATGTTTGTTGTGGCATCATTGTATATAGCTGCGCACAGACATATTAAATGTCGCATTTTTTTTATATATATGTGCGCCTGCGCAGCAGCTCTACTGATTGCGTTGTTTATTATAATCTTATTCCGATTGATCACACACCCATGCTCTCAAATATATATACAAATATATAGAAAATATATATAGAAAAAATATATATGTGTTCACCTCCAATGCTGTTTAGGCTATATTACTAGACCATAAAAAAAAAAAGTATTTTTTTGTGTACTCAACATCCTTCAGCCATTTTTTGGTAGCATGAATGAAAATTCTATGGAACCAGTGGTCTTCAATTATACAATTGAGGATGAGGAACGCATACTTAATGGTATCGTGGGTGATGCCGCTTTCCTCAAAACACCGTCAATTATTGAAATGAAGAAAAAATATGAAAACGATACTAGACGCCTAATAACTTTGCAATTACATTTAACAACGTTGGGGCAATATTATAAAGAACATAAAATCCCCAGAGGACTAAGATCAAATATTAGACCTAATCTATTTTTGGATAATTCTACATTTTGCACACGGTTTACCATGATTTCCAATAAATATGCCATGGATGTAATGCTGTTGAACATCGAATTTCTGCAAACAGAAATCAAAAAACTACAAAAAACCATGGGGGAATGTGAAATAAGAATACATGAGATATTAAAAATGGAGGATTGGACTGTGTTTAAAGATAAAATTGATAAGGATATGTGCAAGTTTCGGGGAGATCTGGAGGAAGTGAAAAGAAAAAAATGGAGTAGGGATGCTGGAGATTACGAAACTGGACATGTGTATGCTTGGCAGTTTGACAACACCAAAATGCCATGGAAAAAAAGAGGTCAAGTGGAGAGGAGAGAAAACGATGGAAAAATAAATGACTTTGTGACTAATAATTTCTTTAATCCCTATAGATGCTCTAGGTGGAGTGGAGGACGCAAAAGGCGAAGAGGCAGGCGCCACTACCGGAGGCAAAAAGAAAGTAGAAAGGAGCAAGCCACAACCACAAACACAGAGACAATTGAACCTCAGGAAGCGGGAACAGAACTTGTAGTGAACATTTCCCGTAAGGTATTGACTAATATGCAAATATCTGTGCTTAGTAAAGGTCTGTCATTTAGTCCATGTTCACACATGGACTGGTTCAATTTGCAATTGGACCTGGCACTTTTTTTTTAGAGCAATTAGACTCAAAGAGTGGTTTTATAATAAGGATGTAGTCAAAGGAATTAAGACCAGTGAATTTGATTTGAGTGCAATGGATTTGAGAAGGAAAAGTAATTTTGTTCCACCTGTGAATTCAGCTGTGATAGATGCATTTGAAAAAGCAGTTACAATGGAAGTTGAAGTATTCAGGAGTAACAATGTGGGAGCCTTTAAACATCCGAATATTTTAAAGGAAGAATATTCGGCATTGCAGGAATTGGTCCATGACAGCGACATCATTATAAAACCTGCTGACAAAGGGGGTGCTGTCGTCATCATGGACCGATCAATGTATATGTCTGAAATTAGGAGACAACTAGAGGACATAAGTGTATATTGAAAAATGGATGGAGATCCAAAGTTTAGTATTAGAAGAGAAATTGAGATTTGTTTGAAAGAAGCATTGAATTTAAATATCATAGATCAACAACTACATGAGTATGTATGGGTAGAAGCACCTACAACCCCGGTACTGTATATAATTCCTAAAATTCATAAGACATTGGTTAATCTGCTGGGGCGCCCTATAATTTCAAGTGTGGGCTCAATATTTAACAAAATGGGCATTTTTTTGGATAAAATATTCAACCCCATTGTGAAACAAGGTAAATCCTATATCAAAGAAACAATGGATTTTTTGAAAAAATTGGAGGCGGTGGAGTTAGATGGGGAGGTAATATTGGCGTCATTTGACGTGGTCTCCCTATACACCTCAATTGACCATTAACGAGGCTTAAATGCAATCAAGAAAAAACTGGATTCAGCTGGGTACACAGTGGAGGGTAATGCATTTGTTTTAAAGCTATTAGAGATTATTTTAAAAAGAAATTATTTTCTATTTGGTGAAACATTTTATACACAAAAACGAGGTACAGCGATGGGGGCCAATATGGCCCCCTCGTATGCAAATTTGGTTATGGAGGTCCTGGAGGAGGACTTTATCTATGTGTCCCACCACTTCCGACAAGTGAAGGTGTGGTGGAGATACATAGATGACGTCTTCCTCCTGTGGACAGGTACAAAGGAAATGTTGGAGGATTTTCACCATTTTCTCAATACCATTGACCAGACAATTAAGTTCACATTGGTATCCTCAACGGTAGATATACAATTTTTGGATGTTTTGGTTCAACAAAAGGAGAATGAACTTATTACAACACTCTTTGTCAAAAAAACGGATAGGAACAATCTATTAATATATGACAGTCAACATCCACGAAAAATGGTGGAATCGATACCACTAAGTCAATTATTGAGAGTACGATGAATAGTTAAAAGGAAAGAAGATGTGGATGTGGCATTGGAATCACTTATAAAGAAATTTGTAAGAAAGGGGTACCCTAAGAAACTTTTAAGAACCGTTAAGGAGGAGGTAATAAAAAGAGATAGGAAAACATTGATTACTAGGGAAATGGGAGATAAAAAACGATTAAATCGGGTTCCCTTTGTTACAACATATGTGGAAGAGAGTAAGGGGGTAAGTGACATTATTACAAAACATTGGGGAATGTTTGGTAAGTGCCTTCCGGGGATAAAGGAATTTGAGTTGCCACCATTATATTCATATAAAAGGAGTCATAATATAGGGGATTATCTGGTTAAATCGGACATCGGATCCTTGAAAAAGAACACCCAGTTAACAGTAACGGGCAAAAAGAAAAGAGGATGTTTTCCTTGTCTAAACTGTGTAAATTGTGCTCACATGATAAAGGGCCCTACGTTTGAGCATCCGGAAACTGGTAAGGTATATGAGATAAAGGAATACTTGACATGTGACACAGATCATGTAATATATTTGTTGATATGTCCATGTAATCTTTGGTATGTCGGTGAAACGACATGTGAGTTTAAGGTTAGGATGAACCAACACCGATACACCATTAGAAAGAAAAGGATGGACTTACCAGTCCCCAAACATTTTGTGGAATGCAATCATACTGAAAAAGAGCTTAGGTGCAAAATAATAGATGTGGTCCCAAATTTGAGGAGAGGAGGGGATAGAGAACACATTTTAAAAAAGAAGGAACTTACCGTATTTTCCGGCGTATAAGACGACTTTTTAACCCCCGAAAATCTTCTTAAAAGTCGGGGGTCGTCTTATACGCCGGGAATCGTCGTGTACGCCGGTGTATATGGTGGGTGGGGAGGGGGAGTGATCCTGATGACGAGGGGGCGTCTCACAGGAAAGTGAGTAATCCCCATTACCTTATCCTAGCGGTGCAGCGTGGGGGTGTCAGTGCTGGGAGCGGCGGCGGCTGCTGTGTTCTGGTGCGGCGGCTCCTCTTCTGTGTGGGGCCTCTGTGCTGTGAGGTGGCGGCGGCAGCGGCGTATCTTTATCCAGTTGGGGCTCCTCCGGCATCTCCTTAGCCCTGGAGGCCCCGCCGCAACTCCATCGGTGCAATGTGGTGGCCTCCGGGAAAATGGCCGCTGCTCAGATTCAGATCTCGTGTCCCGAGATTTCGGGACGAGATCTGAATCTGAGCAGCGGCCATTTTCCCGGAGGCCACCGCATCGCACCTATTGAGCTGCCTCCGGGAAAATGGCCGCTGCATTGCACCGATGGAGTTGCGGCGGGGCCTCCAGGGCTAAGGAGATGCCGGAGGAGCCCCAACTGGATAAAGATATGCCGCCGCCACCGCCACCTCACAGCACAGAGGCCCCACACAGAAGAGGAGCCGCCGCACCAGAACACAGCAGCCGCCGCACCAGAGCACAGCAGCCGCCGCCGCCACTCCCAGCACTGAGACCCCCACGCTGCACCGCTACGATAAGGTAATGGGGGATACTCACTTTCCTGTGAGACGCCCCCTCGGCATCAGGATCACTCCCCCCCCCCCCAAAAGGCACATATTCACCGGCCCTATAAGACGACATAGGGTGTATAAGAAGACCCCCGACTTTTAAGAAGATTTTATATTTTAACTGGTAAAGTTGGGGGGTCGTCTTATACGCCCAGTCGTCTTATACGCCGGAAAATACGGTAATTGGATTTATGAATTGAAGACACTTAAACCGAAGGGATTAAATGCAGATTTCAAGATACATACAGTGTTATGGGGGGTATGTGTGTGTCTTATCTATTTTGTATAATTGGGACTTGGTTGATGACAAATTATTTTAGTCATTATATACTTTTAATTTTAATTTTTATGCCTTTCAGAAGTATGGTTTGAACAAACACTTGCCCTGGAGGGATGTGGTACCGTGGAGGTTGAAGGAAGCATGTTTCTACAAAATATTCTTATATTTTCTTATTTCCAGATTTTCATACTCTCATATTCTCAAATTTTCAATATTTATCATATTTTTCTTATACATAATTTCTGGATATAAAAAGAATTTTTTTTGCTCTATATGCTGTCTGACTATGTGGCTGGATTAATGATTAAATAATAAAGGATAATGGTAAAAAACAAATAGTTTTGAGTGAGAGTCTATTTAGGGTTGAATCCTTTGGAACAAATACAGACTTGGATAATGGTGCGGCTATCTTGTAGGTGTCACAACTGCGACATTTTTGATCCGGAGGGACCATTTGGAGTAGTGTGGCCTTATGTGGCTCCCGGAGACAGCCTGTGCAAGGTGCCATCCGGGATGTAAGGATATGCTTATGCACCTTATAATCCTTATTAAAATGGAAAAAATGAAAGAAATGAAAAAAGTTTTTTACAACATATCAATAATGTGAATATGTGAGAGAAAGCGTATTTTTTTTTTGATGGTCTAGTAATATAGCCTAAAAAGCATTGGAGGTGAACACATATATATTTTTTATATATTTTTTCTATATATTTGTATATATATTTGAGAGCATGGGTGTGTGATCAATTGGAATAAGATTATAATAAACAACGCAAACAGTAGAGCTGCTGCGCAGGCGCACATATATATATATAAAAAAATGCGACATTTAATATGTCTGTGCGCAGCTATATACAATGATGCCACAACAAACATGGCGCCTAGTGGCGCTACTGCACAAGCGCGAATAGAAAAATGCCACACATAGTTTACTATTGGCTGAAAATACGTTGCACTGCTATGATGCGCTAGTGACATGCACAGTTAGATGAAATGAACGCCATTTATCGTACATGGCGTCCTCCATGGCTTCACATGTCTCCTAAGGGTAGATGTAAATATGAGTAATATGATTATTGGAATTGTGCAAATACTATAGCGATTACAATGAAACATCAATATAACATATATATATATATATATATATATATATGCAAAAAGTAGCATATAAGTAGTCGCGCTGATTCTAACCCTTATGTGAGGAAACAACTGTGATGAACCAAACCAATAAATGCTATAAAATAACTTCCCGAGGGGTTTATTTCCCCCCCCTGAATCCAATGAACTGCACAAATAAAAATAAGAGGACTAGTGTTAAAATGAAAAAAGTCTTACTTTTTTCCTGCCCCGAAGTCCATGCAGGCAGATATGCTGAAGAGATTTCAAAAAAGTCCAGTTATCCAAATGTCACGTGATAGCTGCCCCGGCCGGTGGCAGCATATCGCTCTCTGTGTGCCACTTGCAGCGGCGTTCCGGTCAGCAGGTGTCCCGCCCAATGTATGAGTGTTAGGAGCAGCGCTCGAGAAGGACCTGCGTGCCAGAGTGAGCAATGTGACCGCACACGTGATACAGAGTCTGAAGTACGGATGGTGATAGGGACCAAAACTACCGACGCGTTTCGGAGACGTCTGTCTCCTTCTTCAGGGATGGCCCCTACCCCCAAATGGCAGTCCTTATATCCACCATCCGCAGATTCAATTATTGGATTATTGGAAGCCAAACAGTTCAATGCCGCTATTCAGTCCCCTAGGTATAACAGTGTCCAATATAAAAATCCACTTGATCTCTGCCCTTGACATTGATTTAATGAAGTTGCCTCCTCTCCAATGTGGATATAACTTTTCAATGCCTGTAATTTCTAGATCTTGAATCTTTCCATTATGATGTTCAATAAAGTGTTTAGATAAGGGGTGACCAAGAAACTTTTTTTTAATATTTCGTATATGCTCCCCAATTCTAATACGTAGAGGTCTCTTGGTCCGCCCCACATACACCTTTTTGCACGGACAGGTTATAGTGTAGATAACCCCTGTCGTGGAACAAGTAATAAATTCTTTAATTGGAAACTCAGTATCATCTTTCATGATTTTTGTTTTTTTACTGGTCTTATCTTGTTGGCACATACTGCATTTTTGGCACGGAAAAAAACCTTTTAAAATGTCCTGCGAAAGTGTGATTTGTGTTGAACAGGATTTGTTTTGAACAGTAGGGGCAATTAAATTGCCCAAATTCCGTTTTTTTCTGTACACAAAACGGGGATGTTCAGGCATTTTTTCCCCAAGAACCTTGTCATCCTTAAGTATATGCCAGTATTTTTTTACTATTTTCTGCAATATATTGGTATTAGCGTTAAATTGTGTTATAATAGGAATAATATCAAAATTACCCTTTATTTTAATTGGCGGATTGACGAGCTCCTGGCGGGATTTAAAGAAAGCAATTCTCCTGGCTCCCCTCAAAAATTCTTCATCATACCCTTTTTCCAAAAATGTTTTGGTTAATGTTTCAGCCTCTCTATCTAAGTCTTGGGGTCTAGAGCAATTTCTATGCAGTCTTATGAATTGGCTCTTAGGGATATTTAATAGCCACTGAGGGAGATGGCAACTGTTTAGGGGAATGAAACTGTTGGTATCGGTAGGTTTATTAAAAGTGCATGTTTGAATAGTCCCTTTTTCGATAAAAAATTTTAAATCCAAAAAATTGATTTCACAAGTACTAATATTTGCATTAAAATTTAAAAAGAATTCATTTTTATTTAAATCAATTAAAAATTAATTTAAAGATTCCTGGCCACCTGACCAAATAAAAACAACATCATCAATGAAGCATCGCCAGAGGACTAGGTTCGCGCGTAGGAAGCCCTCAGGATATATGAAGGTTTCTTCCCATTTTCCAACATAGAGATTAGCATAACTAGGCGCGAACCTGGTCCCCATAGCGGTGCCCCACCGCTGGGAGTAGTAGTCCTCCTTATACATAAAATAATTTTGTGTTAGAATAAAGTGCATACATTCCCCCAGAAAGTCAATTTGTTCACTGGGAACCCTGGAGTATTTATTTAAAAAATATTTGGCGGCCTCACATCCTTTATTATGCTCAATTACAGTATACAGAGAGGCAATGTCTAAGGTACCAAATATATAATGATCTTGCCACACAATGGTTTGTAAAAGATTTAAAATATGAGCGCTATCTTTCAAATATGCTGGTAGACATGGCACCAATTTTTGAAGATGGCAGTCCACAAATTTGGACATGTTAGATGTCAAACATTGGATTCCTGACACGATGGGTTTCCCAGGTGGATTAATAATATCTTTATGTATTTTTGGTAAGTAATAAAACACTGCCAACCTGGGAGGCCCATTTTTAATGAATCTTAATTCGTTCTCATTAATGTATCCCCTATCAAGTCCCTTCTTAGAAAAATCCTTCATTTCTCTAATAAAGTTATTAGTGGGATCTCTTTTTAATTTCTGATAGGTTTGAGAATCATTCAATAGTCTCATGGCCTCATTGTTGTATGATTCTTGGTCTAAAATAACCACCACCACCCCCCCTTTTGTCTGCAGGACGAATCACAAGTTCCTTTTGTTTTTGTAGGGATACTAGGGCTTGCCTCTCTCTCCATGTTAGATTATATTTGAATTTGTTACATCGGTTCTCATTAATTTGTCTAAGTTCTTTTACAACATTAGTTTGAAAGGGTCCCATCTGTTGTGAATACTCATTAATCAGATGGAAATGAGATTTATTCTTCAGATTTGTGTGAACATACCGATTACTAGATGGATAATCTGTGGTTATACCACTAGGATTTTTCAGAAAATGTCTACGGATGGCTAATTTTCTCATAAATAATTTTAAACCCACAAATGCATCAAATTTATTAAATTTACTTGCAGGAGCATATTTTAGGCCTTTATGTAACAGAGATAATTGGTCATTACTTAAAGTGTGTTTGCTCAGATTAAAGATGGTCCGTTCATTCGACTTAGGCAAATTTATTTTCCCTTTCTTTTTTTTGGTGAGTTTCCCACCTCTGCACCCTCTTTTACTGATTTTTTTTGGCCAAATTGAAAAAAAGGGTGTCTGTTGGATTTGGGAGGCATGTTTTTGTTACGTTTAGGCATGCCTGATGATGTCTTAAATTCGCCTAATCTATTTCCTCTAGTGGTGTTACTTTTTCTGGGGAGGGTTTTTGTAGAAGTAGAAGTATCACCATAAAGGCGACTTGTCCCCTCTAAAGGTGATGAGGGGTTATCCGTCAAGGCCTGAAACTGGTTCTGAGTGGTAATAGGTGTAGGTGGAAGTGCTCCATTTAATGGAGTATTGCTCTCACAATTTACCTTAGACATTGCCTCTCTTTATACTGTAATTGAGCAACCTTAGACATTGCCTCTCTGTATACTGTAATTGAGCATAATAAAGGATGTGAGGCGGCCAAATATTTTTTAAATAAATACTCCAAGGTTCCCAGTGAACAAATTGACTTTCTGGGGGAATGTATGCACTTTATTCTAACACACAATTATTTTATGTAAAAAGAGGACTACTACTCCCAGCGGTGGGGCACCGCTATGGGGACCAGGTTCGCGCCTAGTTATGCTAATCTCTATATTGGAAAATGGGAAGAAACCTTCATATATCCTGAGGGCTTCCTACGCGCGAACCTGGTCCTCTGGCAACGCTTCATTGATGATGTTGTTTTTATTTGGTCAGGTGGCCAGGAATCTTTAAATGAATTTTTAATTGATTTAAATAAAAATGAATTCTTTTTAAATTTTAATGCAAATATTAGTACTTGTGAAATCAATTTTTTGGATTTAAAAATTTTTATCGAAAAAGGGACTATTCAAACATGCACTTTTAATAAACCTACCGATACCAACAGTTTCATTCCCCTAAACAGTTGCCATCTCCCTCAGTGGCTATTAAATATCCCTAAGAGCCAATTCATAAGACTGCATAGAAATTGCTCTAGACCCCAAGACTTAGATAGAGAGGCTGAAACATTAACCAAAACATTTTTGGAAAAAGGGTATGATGAAGAATTTTTGAGGGGAGCCAGGAGAATTGCTTTCTCTAAACCCCGCCAGGAGCTCGTCAATCCACCAGTTAAAATAAAGGATAATTTTGATATTATTCCTATTATAACACAATTTAACGCTAATACCAATATATTGCAGAAAATAGTAAAAAAATACTGGCATATACTTAAGGATGACAAAGTTCTTGGGGAAAAAATGCCTGAACATCCCTGTTTTGTGTACAGAAAAAAACGGAATTTGGGCAATTTAATTGCCCCTACTGTTCAAAACAAATCCTGTTCAACACAAATCACACTTTTGCAGGACGTTTTAAAAGGTTTTTTTCCGTGCCAAAAATGCAGTATGTGCCAACAAGCTAAGACCAGTAAAAAAACAAAAATCATGGAAGATGATACTGAGTTTCCAATTAAAGAATGTATTACTTGTTCCACGACAGGGGTTATCTACACTATAACCTGTCCGTGCAAAAAGGTGTATGTGGGGCGTACCAAGAGACCTCTACGTATTAGAATTGGGGAGCATATATGAAATATTTAAAAAAAGTTTCTTGGTCACCCCTTATCTAAACACTTTATTGAACATCATAATGGAAAGATTCAAGATCTAGAAATTACAGGCATTGAAAAGTTATATCCACATTGGAGAGGAGGCAACTTCATTAAATCAATGTCAAGGGCAGAGACCAAGTGGATTTTTATATTGGACACTGTTATACCTGGGGGACTGAATAGCGGCATTGAACTGTTTGGCTTCCAATAATCCAATAATTGAATCTGTGGATGGTGGATATAAGGACTGCCATTTGGGGGTAGGGGCCATCCCTGAAGAAGGAGACAGACGTCTCCGAAACGTGTCGGTAGTTTTGGTCCCTATCACCATCCGTACTTCAGACTCTGTATCACGTGTGCGGTCACATTGCTCACTCCAGCACGCAGGTCCTTCTCGAGCGCTGCTCCTAACACTCATACATTGGGCGGGACGCCTGCTGACCGAAACGCCGCTGCAAGTGGCACACAGAGAGCGATATGCTGCCACCGGCCGGGGCAGCTATCGCGTGACATTTGGATAACTGGACTTTATTGAAATCTCTTCAGCATATCTGCCTGCATGGACTTCGGGGCAGGAAAAAAGTAAGACTTATTTCATTTTAGCACTAGTCCTCTTATTTTTATTTGTGCAGTTCATTGGACTCAGGGGGGGGAATAAACCCCTCGGGAAGTTATTTTATAGCATTTATTGGTTTGGTTCATCACAGTTGTTTCCTCACATAAGGGTTAGAATCAGCGCGACTACTTATATGCTACTTTTTGCATATATATATGTTGTTTAGCTCCAAGTAGTACAATCCAAGGTGGTGATTGTTGTAGTCGCTGCAGTTTCAAATTAACCCTATAGTATTCAGCGCCACTCTCATTCTTATTTTTCTTAGAAACATCAATATAAGTTCTGAGGGGCGGTGAGATACTGTTTTTAATAAGTAAAAGCACTAAGCACTTTATACACTCACCGGCCACTTTATTAGGTACACCATGCTAGTAACGGGTTGGACCCCCTTTTGCCTTCAGAACTGCCTCAGTTCTTCGTGGCATAGATTCAACAAGGTGCTGGAAGCATTCCTCAGAGATTTTGGTCCATATTGACATGATGGCATCACACAGTTGCCGCAGATTTGTCGGCTGCACATCCCAAAGATGCTCCATACAAGGCAGGATGGATCCATGCTTTCATGTTGTTTACGCCAAATTCTGACCCTACCATCCGAATGTCGCAGCAGAAATCGAGATTCATCAGACCAAGCAACGTTTTTCCAATCTTCTACTGTCCAATTTCGATGAGCTTGTACAAATTGTAGCCTCAGTTTCCTGTTCTTAGCTGAAAGGAGTGGTACCCGGTGTGGTCTTCTGCTGCTGTAGCCCATCTGCCTCAAAGTTCGACGCACTGTGCGTTCAGAGATGCTCTTAGGCCTACCTTGGTTGTAACGGGTGGCGATTTGAGTCACTGTTGCCTTTCTATCAGCTCAAACCAGTCTGCCCATTCTCCTCTGACCTCTGGCATCAACAAGGCATTTCCGCCCACAGAACTGCCGCTCACTGGATTTTTTTTCTTTTTCGGACCATTCTCTGTAAACCCTAGAGATGGTTGTGCGTGAAAATCCCAGTAGATCAGCAGTTTCTGAAATACTCAGACCAGCCCTTCTGGCACCAACAACCATGCCACGTTCAAAGGCACTCAAATCACCTTTCTTCCCCATACTGATGCTCAGTTTGAACTGCAAGAGATTGTCTTGACCATGTCTACATGCCTAAATGCACTGAGTTGCCGCCATGTGATTGGCTGATTAGAAATTAAGTGTTAACAAGAAGTTGGACAGGTGTACCTAATAAAGTGGCCAGTGAGTGTATATTAACACCTTTTGTGATTATAACGGAGTACTGTATAATGCACTATTTTGAAAATGCACTTTTATTTAATGTAGATTGCAATTGTAATTAATTGATGATTGTTGAGACACGTATAAAAAAAAACACCAAGTAGAGGTACCCACTGCTTGAGAAAGGCTCAGATGGAGCCGAAACGTCACCCAGACAAATGGGTTGATTAAATCTTCCACATTTTCACTGAAGAAATGGAGTGCTGCCTCTTTTTTTCAATACATATATATACTGTATATATATATATACATATATATATATATATATATATATATATATACATAGGTTTTATGTAAGTTAGAGTTCACACTTAACCTACGCAAACTAGTATATTATATACACGTACATGTGTTTGATAGAGACTAATCAACATTAAAATAGTGACGCAGCTTCAATTCTAATGAGAGGTCCAACCTGACAGAATGGTATCACTGTATCACAGTATTGCAGCTCTGCAGCTTTCAACAAATAAAAACTCATGCCCCCTTTTTCAATATTCTACTCCATGTTATTTGTATCAGTTTACTGCTAGTCAAGTGTACTGCTAGGAGTGAAGTAAAATAATGTTCACAAGTTTCAGTCATATTACCTTGTTAATATGGTCACTAGGGTTGAGCGAAACGGGTCGATCATTTTCAAAAGTCGCCGACTTTTGGCTAAGTCGGCGTCTCATGAAACCCGATCCGACCCCTGTGCTTGTCGGCCATGCGGTACGCGACTTTCGCGCCAAAGTCGCGTTTCAATGACGCGAAAAGCGCCATTTCTCAGCCAATGAAGGTGAACGCAGAGTGTGGGCAGCGTGATGACATAGATCCTGGTCCCCACCATCTTAGAGAAGGGCATTGCAGTGATTGGCTTGCTGTCTGCGGCGTCACAGGGGCTATAAAGGGGCGTTCCCGCCGACCGCCATCTTACTGCTGCTGATCTGAGCTTAGGGACAGGTTGCTGCCGCTTCGTCAGAAGCAGGGATAGTGATAGGCAGGGTACACTAACCACCAAACCGCTTGTGCTGCAGCGATTTCCACTGTCCAACACCACCTTCGGTGTGCAGGGACTGTGGAAGCTATTTTTTTTTTTTTTTCCCCTCAGCGCTGTAGCTCATTGGGCTGCCCTAGAAGGCTCCGTGATAGCTGTATTGCTGTGTGTACGCCACTGTGGAAACCAACTGCTTTTTTCAAAGCACATATCCTCTTGTTCCTTCCTTTCTGCACAGCTATCTTTTTTGTTTGTCCACACTTTTTATTTAATTTGTGCATCAGTCCACTCCTATTGCTGCCTGCCATACCTGGCTTACATTACTGCAGGGAGATAGTAATTGTAGTACAGTTTTTTTTTTTTTTTTGTTTTTTTTTTGTGGGAGATTAAGATTGGCATTTCTGCTACAGTGCCATCCCTGTGTGTGCCATCTCTCACTGAGTGGGCCATAGAAAGCCTATTTATTTTTTCCGTGATTTGTGTTCTAAAATCTACCTCAACACAAAAACACTACATCAATCAGTGGGAGAAAAATATTGGCCTCAGTCAGGGCTTGTGTGCCACTGCTGTGTGTGCTATCTCTCATTCAGTGGGCTATAGCAAGCCTATTTTTTTTTTTTTTTTTTTTTTTTAATATTATTTGGTTTCTAAAGTCTCCCTGAAAAAAAAAAAAAACCTAAAAAAACAGTGGGAGAGTAATATTGCCCTTTCAGCTTGTGTGCCAGTCTTGACTCCTGGGTGTGCCACCTCTCTCCCTCTCATTCAGTGGGCCATAGAAAGCCTATTTATTTTATTTTTTTAATATTATTTGGTTTCTAATTCTCCCTGAAAAAAAAAAAAAAAAACCTAAAAAAACAGTGGGAGAATAATATTGCCCTTTCAGCTTGTGTGCCAGTCTTGACTCCTGGGTGTGCCACCTCTCTCCCTCTCATTCAGTGGGCCATAGAAAGCCTATTTATTTTATTTTTTAAATATTATTGGGTTTCTAAAGTCTCCCTGAAAAAACAAAAAATACATAAAAAAACAGTGGGAGAGTAATATTGCCCTTTCAGCTTGTGTGCCAGTCTTGACTCCTGGGTGTGCCACCTCTCTCCCTTTCATTCAGTGGGCCATAGAAAGCCTATTTATTTTTTCCGTGATTTGTGTTCTAAATTCTACCTCAACACAAAAACACTACATCAATCAGTGGGAGAAAAATATTGGCCTCAGTCAGGGCTTGTGTGCCACTGCTGTGTGTGCTATCTCTCATTCAGTGGGCTATAGCAAGCCTATTTTTTTTTTTTTTTTAATATTATTTGGTTTCTAAAGTCTCCCTGAAAAAAAAAAAAAACCTAAAAAAACAGTGGGAGAGTAATATTGCCCTTTCAGCTTGTGTGCCAGTCTTGACTCCTGGGTGTGCCACCTCTCTCCCTCTCATTCAGTGGGCCATAGAAAGCCTATTTATTTTATTTTTTTAATATTATTTGGTTTCTAATTCTCCCTGAAAAAAAAAAAAAAAAACCTAAAAAAACAGTGGGAGAATAATATTGCCCTTTCAGCTTGTGTGCCAGTCTTGACTCCTGGGTGTGCCACCTCTCTCCCTCTCATTCAGTGGGCCATAGAAAGCCTATTTATTTTATTTTTTAAATATTATTGGGTTTCTAAAGTCTCCCTGAAAAAACAAAAAATACATAAAAAAACAGTGGGAGAGTAATATTGCCCTTTCAGCTTGTGTGCCAGTCTTGACTCCTGGGTGTGCCACCTCTCTCCCTTTCATTCAGTGGGCCATAGAAAGCCTATTTATTTTTTCCGTGATTTGTGTTCTAAATTCTACCTCAACACAAAAACACTACATCAATCAGTGGGAGAAAAATATTGGCCTCAGTCAGGGCTTGTGTGCCACTGCTGTGTGTGCTATCTCTCATTCAGTGGGCTATAGCAAGCCTATTTTTTTTTTTTTTTTTAATATTATTTGGTTTCTAAAGTCTCCCTGAAAAAAAAAAAAAACCTAAAAAAACAGTGGGAGAGTAATATTGCCCTTTCAGCTTGTGTGCCAGTCTTGACTCCTGGGTGTGCCACCTCTCTCCCTCTCATTCAGTGGGCCATAGAAAGCCTATTTATTTTATTTTTTTAATATTATTTGGTTTCTAATTCTCCCTGAAAAAAAAAAAAAACCTAAAAAAACAGTGGGAGAATAATATTGCCCTTTCAGCTTGTGTGCCAGTCTTGACTCCTGGGTGTGCCACCTCTCTCCCTCTCATTCAGTGGGCCATAGAAAGCCTATTAATTTTTTTTTTTTAATATTATTGGGTTTCTAAAGTCTCCCTGAAAAAACAAAAAATACATAAAAAAACAGTGGGAGAGTAATATTGCCCTTTCAGCTTGTGTGCCAGTCTTGACTCCTGGGTGTGCCACCTCTCTCCCTTTCATTCAGTGGGCCATAGAAAGCCTATTTATTTTTTCCGTGATTTGTGTTCTAAATTCTACCTCAACACAAAAACACTACATCAATCAGTGGGAGAAAAATATTGGCCTCAGTCAGGGCTTGTGTGCCACTGCTGTGTGTCCTATCTCTCATTCAGTGGGCTATAGCAAGCCTATTTTTTTTTTTTTATTTTTTTTTTAATATTATTTGGTTTCTAAAGTCTCCCTGAAAAAAAAAAAAAAACCTAAAAAAACAGTGGGAGAGTAATATTGCCCTTTCAGCTTGTGTGCCAGTCTTGACTCCTGGGTGTGCCACCTCTCTCCCTCTCATTCATTGGGCCATAGAAAGCCTATTTTTTTTTTTTTTTAATATTATTTGGTTTCTAATTCTCCCTGAAAAAAAAAACAAAAACCTAAAAAAACAGTGGGAGAATAATATTGCCCTTTCAGCTTGTGTGCCAGTCTTGACTCCTGGGTGTGCCACCTCTCTCCCTCTCATTCAGTGGGCCATAGAAAGCCTATTTATTTTTTCCGTGATTTGTGTTCTAAATTCTACCTCAACACAAAAACACTACATCAATCAGTGGGAGAAAAATATTGGCCTCAGTCAGGGCTTGTGTGCCACTGCTGTGTGTGCTATCTCTCATTCAGTGGGCTATAGCAAGCCTATTTTTTTTTTTTTTTTTTTTTTTTTTTAATATTATTTGGTTTCTAAAGTCTCCCTGAAAAAAAAAAAAAACCTAAAAAAACAGTGGGAGAGTAATATTGCCCTTTCAGCTTGTGTGCCAGTCTTGACTCCTGGGTGTGCCACCTCTCTCCCTCTCATTCAGTGGGCCATAGAAAGCCTATTTATTTTTTTTTTTTAATATTATTTGGTTTCTAATTCTCCCTGAAAAAAAAAAAAAAAACCTAAAAAAACAGTGGGAGAATAATATTGCCCTTTCAGCTTGTGTGCCAGTCTTGACTCCTGGGTGTGCCACCTCTCTCCCTCTCATTCAGTGGGCCATAGAAAGCCTATTTATTTTATTTTTTAAATATTATTGGGTTTCTAAAGTCTCCCTGAAAAAACAAAAAATACATAAAAAAACAGTGGGAGAGTAATATTGCCCTTTCAGCTTGTGTGCCAGTCTTGACTCCTGGGTGTGCCACCTCTCTCCCTTTCATTCAGTGGGCCATAGAAAGCCTATTTATTTTTTCCGTGATTTGTGTTCTAAATTCTACCTCAACACAAAAACACTACATCAATCAGTGGGAGAAAAATATTGGCCTCAGTCAGGGCTTGTGTGCCACTGCTGTGTGTGCTATCTCTCATTCAGTGGGCTATAGCAAGCCTATTTTTTTTTTTTTTTTTTAATATTATTTGGTTTCTAAAGTCTCCCTGAAAAAAAAAAAAAACCTAAAAAAACAGTGGGAGAGTAATATTGCCCTTTCAGCTTGTGTGCCAGTCTTGACTCCTGGGTGTGCCACCTCTCTCCCTCTCATTCAGTGGGCCATAGAAAGCCTTTTTTTTTTTTGGTTTTTTTAATATTATTTGGTTTCTAAAGTCTCCCTGAAAAAAACAAAAAAAACATAAAAAACAGTGGGAGAGTAATATTGCCCTTTCAGCTTGTGCGCCAGTCTTGACTCCTGGTTGTGCCACCTCTCTCTCTCTAATTGTGGGCCATAGAAAGCCTTTTTTTTTTTTTTTTTTAAATATTATTTGGTTTCTAAAGTCTCCCTGAGAAAAAAAAAAAAATAAATTAGGTGGGAGATTAATATTGACATTAGTGCTTGAGTGACAGTCCTGCGTGTGTGTCATCTCTGTGATTTTGTGCCACAGAAAACAGAGTGTGTAACATTGTGCCTGATTTTCCTTGTGGTCTCACCAACCTGTTAAGGGATATTGAAATCATACTGAAGTTATAGCTCACCGTGTAAGTTGTTTGACAGCAACAAATAAAGTTACTTTGGTTAAGATTTTAAAACAATGAGGAAGTCTGGTGCAAGAGGTCGTCGTGGGCGTTCATTGTCAGCTGGTAATGATGGTAGTGGTAGTGGAGCATCAGGTGGTCGTGGGGATAAAAATATTCCACCTAAGTCTGGAGCTGTGGAGCCAGTTTTGTCGTCAGGCTACACAAGGCCTCGAACGCTCTCTTTTCTGGGAGTAGGAAAACCGCTTTTAAAGGCGGAGCAGCAACAGCAAGTTTTGGCTTACATTGCAGACTCAGCCTCTAGCTCTTTTGCCTCCTCTTCCGAAACTGGTAAATGTAAAAGCAGCGCGTCGCTTGTGGATGTTCACGGTCAGGGACAAGTCGCTTCCTTGTCCTCCTCAGCAAAAACTACAACAAGAGAGAAGGATGCAGCAGGCGACACAACGGGTCACTCCATGGAGCTCTTTACACATACCGTCCCTGGCTTAGAAAGTGAAACATTTAACAGGCCATGCCCATTACAAGTATATTCTGACATGGAGTGCACTGATGCACAGCCACAGCCAGAGTACTATGCTGCTCCTTTGACTCAGACCACCACATTGCCCTCTCAGGGTACAGATCCACAATCAGACCCTGATGAGACTATGTTGCCCCGCCACGAACGCTATACCACCGACCGACACAGTGACACAGACGAAGTTGCACACGAGCTCGAAGAGGAGGTAATAGATGACCCAGTTATTGACCCCGATTGGCAGCCATTGGGGGAACAGGGTGCAGGCGGCAGTAGTTCAGAAGCGGAGGTGGAGGAGGGGCCGCAGCAGGCATCAACATCGCAACAGGTTCCATCTGCCGGGCCCGTATCTGGACCAAAACGCGTGTCAAAGCCAAAACCTGTTGGAGCACAGCGTTGCCATCCGGTTAAAGCTCAGTCTGCAATCCCTGAAAAGGGATCCGAGTCTAGGAAGAGTGCAGTCTGGCATTTTTTTAAACAACATCCAACTGATCAGCGCAAAGTCATCTGTCAAAAATGTTCAACTAGCTTAAGCAGAGGTCAGAATCTGAAAAGTCTAAATACTAGTTGCATGCATAGACACTTAACCACCATGCATTTTCAAGCCTGGACTAACTACCAAACGTCCCTCAAGGTTGTAGCACCCTCGGCCAATGAAGCTAGTCAGCAACGCAACATCCCTTCCGTCACTGTAAGGCCACCATTTTCCGCACCACCGGCAGTATCTGTGCAGGTTTCTTTGCCAGCCAAAAGCAGTCAGGGTCAGGGAATCACCAGTTTTGTAGGAGGAAATATTGCATCTAGGGCACCGGCGGAAACAATACCGTCTCCAACCGTCTCTCAGTCTGCCATGTACACCGGCACACCCGAAAGTTCCACGATCTACAGCTCTCCAGTCCAGCTCACCCTACATGAGACTCTGGTTAGAAAAAGGAAGTACTTATCCTCGCATCCGCGTACACAGGGTTTTAACGCCCACATAGCTAGACTAATCTCGTTAGAGATGATGCCCTACCGGTTAGTTGAAAGCGAAGCTTTCAAAGCCCTGATGGAGTACGCTGAACCACGATACGAGCTACCCAGTCGACACTTTTTTTCCAGAAAAGCCATCCCAGCCCTGCACCAGCATGTTAAACAGCGCATCGTCCATGCACTCAGGCAATCTGTGAGTACAAAGGTGCACCTGACTACAGATGCATGGACCAGTAGGCATGGCCAGGGACGTTATGTGTCCATCACGGCACACTGGGTGAATGTGGTGGATGCAGGGTCCACAGGCGACATCAATTTAGGGACAGTTGTGCCTAGCCCACGGTCTAGGAAACAGTTGGCTGTAGGCGTTCGCACCCCCTCCTCCTCCTCCTCGTCCTCCTGCAGAAGCTACAGCTCTTCCACAGAACGCAGTCGGCCAACCACTCCATCGGCAGATGACACTGTTGCACACCAGTTGTCCCATTATGGGCCAGCTACTGCCAAGCGTCAGCAGGCTGTATTGGCTATGAAGTGTTTGGGCGACAACAGACACACCGCGGAAGTTCTGTCCGAGTTCTTGCAACAAGAAACGCAGTCGTGGCTGGGCACAGTAGATCTTGAGGCAGGCAAGGTAGTGAGTGATAACGGAAGGAATTTCATGGCTGCCATCTCCCTTTCCCAACTGAAACACATTCCTTGCCTGGCTCACACCTTAAACCTGGTGGTGCAGTGCTTATTGAAAACTTATCCTGGGTTCTCCGACCTGCTCCTCAAAGTGCGTGCACTTTGCTCACATATCCGACGTTCGCCTGTACACGCCAGCCGTATGCAGACCTATCAGCGGTCTTTGAACCTTCCCCAGCATCGCCTAATCATAGACGTTGCAACAAGGTGGAACTCAACACTGCACATGCTTCAGAGACTGTGCGAACAGAGGCGTGCTGTTATTTATTTGTGGGAGGATACACGGGCAGGCAGTAGGATGGCAGACATGGAGTTGTCAGGTGTGCAGTGGTCGAAGATACAAGACATGTGTCAAGTCCTTCAGTGTTTTGAGGAATGCACACGGCTGGTTAGTGCAGACAACGCCGTAATAAGCATGAGCATCCCCCTAATGCGTCTGCTGATGCAAAGTTTGACGCACATAAAGGAGCAGGCGTCTGCACCAGAGGAAGAGGGAAGCCTTGATGACAGTCAGCCATTGTCTGGTCAGGGCAGTGTACAGGACGAGGTAGCGGGCGAAGAGGAGGTGGAGGATGAGGAGGATGATGGGGATGAGTATATTTTTAATGCGGAAACTTTCACGGGGGCACAGGAAATTGGTTGCGTGTCACGGCCGGGTTCTGGTTTTTTGAGGGACACAAGTGACGTAGATTTGCCTGCAACTGCCCCTCAACCAATCACAACCGGAGATTTGACAAGTGGAACTTTGGCCCACATGGCGGATTATGCCTTACGTATCCTACAAAGGGACACACGCATTACGAAAATGATGAACGATGACGATTACTGGTTGGCCTGCCTCCTTGATCCACGCTATAAAGGCAAATTGCAAAATATTATGCCACATGAGAACTTGGAACTAATATTAGCAACCAAACAATCAACTCTTGTTGACCGTTTGCTTCAGGCATTCCCAGCACACAGCGCACGTGATCGTTCTCACACGAGCTCCAGGGGGCAGCAGACTAGGAGTGTTAGGGGTGCACACATCAGAAGTGGCGTTGGACAGAGGGGTTTTCTGACCAGGTTGTGGAGTGATTTTGCTATGACCGCAGACAGGACAGGTACTGCTGCATCAATTGAAAGTGACAGGAGACAACATTTGTCCAGTATGGTTACTAACTATTTTTCATCCCTTATCGATGTTCTCCCTCAACCGTCATTCCCATTTGATTACTGGGCCTCCAAATTAGACACCTGGCCAGAATTGGCAGAATATGCATTGCAGGAGCTTGCTTGCCCGGCAGCTAGTGTCCTATCAGAAAGAGTATTCAGTGCTGCAGGTTCAATATTAACCGAAAAAAGGACTCGTCTGGCTACCCAAAATGTTGACGATCTAACATTCATTAAAATGAACCACAACTGGATTTCGAAATCTTTTGCCCCACCTTGCCCGGCCGACACCTAGCTTTCCTATGAAAAGCTCTTGCCTGTGAATTACTTTTCTAATGTCTAATTTGCTGCAGCTGATTGTACAGCATACGACATGTTTACACCTCCCTAAATGGCAAAACTCCCCACACGGGGCCGTGGTATCGCGACTTGGCGCAAGCACCCGTGAGACTGCTGTTTGTCTGAAGAGGTGGGTGTGCTCGCTTTTGGTTGACGGCATTGCTACTGGGTCCCTCATAGTACAATGTAGTGTCTCTGGCGGTGGTGGTGCGCACCCAACGTCAGACACACCGTTGTAACATGAGGGGCCCTGGGGCGGTCCCGCCGGCCTCAAGAGAGTTCCCCCCTACCCCAGCTCAAAATGTGCTCTACCACGTGCAAAATTATGTCGCACAGCTCCACCAATCTTTAGTCTATTCGCTGACATCATTCAATGTCTGGCACTGACAATACAAATTTGTAGACATCTATGATGCAACTTAAAGTAGTCTGTGTCTGTGTCCTATATTGGCACCATTAAATAGTTACTGCCAAATTACTATGTCAGAAACTCAGTAGATGAGCCCACCCCTGTACCTAAGTATGCCACCTTTTTTTTTGTTTTGGTTGTTTTGCGAGACATTAACATCTATTTATATTTTGGGAGTACTGGGACAGACACTCCTTGCACTACTCCTCCACTCACCACCAAGCTGCCTGTGTATCCATGTAACCGCTGTAAAACTGCCATGAGCCTATTGTTTGTTATTTTAGGCCTTTGATAGCCTGTCTGCGGTCCCTACTTTAAATACTCCTCCACTGACCACCAAGCTGCCTGCCCGTGTATCCATGTAACCGCTGTGAAACTGCCATGAGCCTATTGTTTGTTATGTTAGGCCTTTGATAGCCTGTCTGCGGTCCCTACTTTAAATACTCCTCCACTGACCAGACCACTGCTGCCCGTGTACCCCTGGAACCAATTATAAAGTGCCTACAGCCAGCCCATTTTCTTATGTTAGGCCTTTGAAGCCTGTCTGCGGTCCCTACTTTAAATACTCCTCCACTCACCACCACCAAGCTGCCTGCCCGTGTATCCATGTAACCGCTGTGAAACTGCCATGAGCCTATTGTTTGTTATGTTAGGCCTTTGATAGCCTGTCTGCGGTCCCTACTTTAAATACTCCTCCACTGACCAGACCACTGCTGCCCGTGTACCCCTGGAACCAATTATAAAGTGCCTACAGCCAGCCCATTTTCTTATGTTAGGCCTTTGAAGCCTGCCTGCGGTCCCTACTTTAAATACTCCTCCACTGACCAGACCACTGCTGCCCGTGTACCCCTGGAACCAATTATAAAGTGCCTACAGCCAGCCCATTTTATTATGTTAGGCCTTTGAAGCCTGTCTGCGGTCCCTACTTTAAATACTCCTCCACTCACCACCACCAAGCTGCCTGCCCGTGTATCCATGTAACCGCTGTGAAACTGCCATGAGCCTATTGTTTGTTATGTTAGGCCTTTGATAGCCTGTCTGCGGTCCCTACTTTAAATACTCCTCCACTCACCACCAAGCTGCCTGTGTATCCATGTAACCGCTGTAAAACTGCCATGAGCCTATTGTTTGTTATTTTAGGCCTTTGATAGCCTGTCTGCGGTCCCTACTTTAAATACTCCTCCACTGACCACCAAGCTGCCTGCCCGTGTATCCATGTAACCGCTGTGAAACTGCCATGAGCCTATTGTTTGTTATGTTAGGCCTTTGATAGCCTGTCTGCGGTCCCTACTTTAAATACTCCTCCACTGACCAGACCACTGCTGCCCGTGTACCCCTGGAACCAATTATAAAGTGCCTACAGCCAGCCCATTTTCTTATGTTAGGCCTTTGAAGCCTGTCTGCGGTCCCTACTTTAAATACTCCTCCACTGACCAGACCACTGCTGCCCGTGTACCCCTGGAACCAATTATAAAGTGCCTACAGCCAGCCCATTTTATTATGTTAGGCCTTTGAAGCCTGTCTGCGGTCCCTACTTTAAATACTCCTCCACTGACCAGACCACTGCTGCCCGTGTACCCCTGGAACCAATTATAAAGTGCCTACAGCCAGCCCATTTTCTTATGTTAGGCCTTTGAAGCCTGTCTGCGGTCCCTACTTTAAATACTCCTCCACTCACCACCACCAAGCTGCCTGCCCGTGTATCCATGTAACCGCTGTGAAACTGCCATGAGCCTATTGTTTGTTATGTTAGGCCTTTGATAGCCTGTCTGCGGTCCCTACTTTAAATACTCCTCCACTGACCAGACCACTGCTGCCCGTGTACCCCTGGAACCAATTATAAAGTGCCTACAGCCAGCCCATTTTATTATGTTAGGCCTTTGAAGCCTGTCTGCGGTCCCTACTTTAAATACTCCTCCACTGACCAGACCACTGCTGCCCGTGTACCCCTGGAACCAATTATAAAGTGCCTACAGCCAGCCCATTTTCTTATGTTAGGCCTTTGAAGCCTGTCTGCGGTCCCTACTTTAAATACTCCTCCACTCACCACCACCAAGCTGCCTGCCCGTGTATCCATGTAACCGCTGTGAAACTGCCATGAGCCTATTGTTTGTTATTTTAGGCCTTTGATAGCCTGTCTGCGGCCCCTACTTGCAATACTCCTCCACTGACCACAATGCTGCCTGGAGTGCCTGCCTGTGTATCCATGTAACCGATGTAAAACTGCCATGACTGCCTACTGTTTGTTATTTTAGGCCTTTGATAGCCTGTCTGCAGCCCCTACTTGCAATACTCCTCCACTGACCACACCAATGCTGCCCGTGTACCCCTGGAACCTATTTAAAAGTTCATAGAGCCTAGTTATATATTTTATTTACTATTAATAAGGCCATGATGGACTACGCTGTACCACGCTACAAGCTAACCAGTCGACACTTCTTTTGCGAGAAAAGCCATCCCAACCCTCCACCAGCATGTAGAAGACCGCATTGTCCATGCACTCTGGCAATCTGTGAGTACAAAGGTGCACCTGACAACAGACGCATGGACCTGTAGGCATGGCAACGGAAGATTACGTGTCCATTACGGCGCAATGGGTTAATGTGGTGGATGCATGGTCCACAGGGGACAGCCTACTAAGTCTGTCTGCAGTCCCTAATTCAAATTGTCCTCCACTGTCTAAATCGGAACTTCCACCTTCTGGCTTTCGGCCTATACTATCTGAAATTAAACTGCATTTGGCCTTCAACTTTGGTTAGGGCCTACTAACGGCTTCTGCCCCTCCCTGGTGTTGCCCTCAACTAAATAAAGCTGAGCTTCAACCTTCTGCTCCAAATTACCATTTTGAAAAATGCAATAGGCTTTTCAGGCCTACTAAAGGTGTCTGTCTGTGTGCCCCTGCCTGGTGTTGTCCTCAACTAAATAAAGCTGAGCTTCAACCTTCCGGCTCTCATTAAGTGGTTTTAAAAAAAAAATGGTGGTTAGGGCCTACTAACGGCTTCTGCCCCTCCCTGGTGTTGTCCTCAACTAAATAAAGCTGAGCTTCAACCTTCCGGCTCTCATTATGTGGTTTTAAAAAAAAAAATGGTGGTTAGGGCCTACTAACGGCTTCTGCCCCTCCCTGGTGTTGTCCTCAACTAAATAAAGCTGAGCTTCAACCTTCCGGCTCTCATTATGTGGTTTTTAAAAAAAAAAAGGTGGTTAGGGCCTACTAACGGCTTCTGCCCCTCCCTGGTGTTGCCCTCAACTAAATAAAGCTGAGCTTCAACCTTCTGCTCCAAATTACCATTTTGAAAAATGCAATAGGCTTTTCAGGCCTACAAAAGGTGTCTGTCTGTGTGCCCCTCCCTGGTGTTGTCCTCAACTAAATAAAGCTGAGCTTCAACCTTCCGGCTCTCATTATGTGGTTTTAAAAAAAAAATGGTGGTTAGGGCCTACTAACGGCTTCTGCCCCTCCCTGGTGTTGTCCTCAACTAAATAAAGCTGAGCTTCAACCTTCCGGCTCTCATTAAGTGGTTTTAAAAAAAAAATGGTGGTTAGGGCCTACTAACGGCTTCTGCCCCTCCCTGGTGTTGTCCTCAACTAAATAAAGCTGAGCTTCAACCTTCCGGCTCTCATTATGTGGTTTTAAAAACAAAAATGGTGGTTAGGGCCTACTAACGGCTTCTGCCCCTCCCTGGTGTTGTCCTCAACTAAATAAAGCTGAGCTTCAACCTTCCGGCTCTCATTAAGTGGTTTTAAAAAAAAAATGGTGGTTAGGGCCTACTAACGGCTTCTGCCCCTCCCTGGTGTTGTCCTCAACTAAATAAAGCTGAGCTTCAACCTTCCGGCTCTCATTATGTGGTTTTAAAAAAAAAAATGGTGGTTAGGGCCTACTAACGGCTTCTGCCCCTCCCTGGTGTTGTCCTCAACTAAATAAAGCTGAGCTTCAACCTTCCGGCTCTCATTATGTGGTTTTAAAAAAAAAAATGGTGGTTAGGGCCTACTAACGGCTTCTGCCCCTCCCTGGTGTTGTCCTCAACTAAATAAAGCTGAGCTTCAACCTTCCGGCTCTCATTATGTGGTTTTAAAAAAAAAAATGGTGGTTAGGGCCTACTAACGGCTTCTGCCCCTCCCTGGTGTTGTCCTCAACTAAATAAAGCTGAGCTTCAACCTTCCGGCTCTCATTAAGTGGTTTTAAAAAAAAAATGGTGGTTAGGGCCTACTAACGGCTTCTGCCCCTCCCTGGTGTTGTCCTCAACTAAATAAAGCTGAGCTTCAACCTTCCGGCTCTCATTAAGTGGTTTTAAAAAAAAAAAAATGGTGGTTAGGGCCTACTAACGGCTTCTGCCCCTCCCTGGTGTTGTCCTCAACTAAATAAAGCTGAGCTTCAACCTTCCGGCTCTCATTAAGTGGTTTTAAAAAAAAAATGGTGGTTAGGGCCTACTAACGGCTTCTGCCCCTCCCTGGTGTTGTCCTCAACTAAATAAAGCTGAGCTTCAACCTTCCGGCTCTCATTATGTGGTTTTAAAAAAAAAAATGGTGGTTAGGGCCTACTAACGGCTTCTGCCCCTCCCTGGTGTTGTCCTCAACTAAATAAAGCTGAGCTTCAACCTTCCGGCTCTCATTATGTGGTTTTAAAAAAAAAAATGGTGGTTAGGGCCTACTAACGGCTTCTGCCCCTCCCTGGTGTTGTCCTCAACTAAATAAAGCTGAGCTTCAACCTTCCGGCTCTCATTAAGTGGTTTTAAAAAAAAAATGGTGGTTAGGGCCTACTAACGGCTTCTGCCCCTCCCTGGTGTTGCCCTCAACTAAATAAAGCTGAGCTTCAACCTTCTGCTCCAAATTACCATTTTGAAAAATGCAATAGGCTTTTCCGGCCTACTAAAGGTGTCTGTCTGTGTGCCCCTGCCTGGTGTTGCCCTCAACTAAATAAAGCTGAGCTTCAACCTTCTGCTCCAAATTACCATTTTAAAAAATGCAATAGGCTTTTCCGGCCTACTAAAGGTGTCTGCCCCTCCCTGGTGTTGTCCTCAACTGAACAAAGCTGAGCTTCCACATTCTGGCTTTCGCCCTATACTATCAGATATTAAACTGCATTTGGCCTACTAGTGTGGTTAGGCCCTTGAAACAGTGTCTGCTGCTCTTGGGTTTGCTACTCCACTGAACAAAGCAATGCCGCCTGTTTAGTCCTGTTACCAATTTTGAACTGCATGTAGCCTACTTTATTCTTTGGCCCTATATCTGTTTCCTCCTCATCCTGCCCATTGCCCAGCCACTGCTAAATGAGTCTGCTGGTACATTGACCTAGACCACTACATTCCCCTTGTACTCTACACAGCCAGAATCTGTCCCTGCTGAAAGTAAGGTTCCCCTTCCCGCATGTTATACCACCTTACACAGGGACAAAGAGGAAGGTGCAGATGAAAGTGCAGGTTCCTTCATCAGGTGGGGGGGCATACTCGTTGGCGACGTCACTGGCACAGGGCCCCTCAGAGTACGCAAAAGTGTCGCTGCTGGTGGGAGGCGCCCCCGCCATGCAAACACACCGCCGTACTTTGAGGGGCCCTGTGCCAGTGGCAATGCGAACGAGTGGGCCCCCCCCCTGCTTGCTCAGGATCACAGCACTTGCAACTTTTAAATACTTACCTTTCCCTGCAACACCGCCGTGACGTAGTCCGCATTTCCTGGGCCCACGAAAAACTTGAGCCAGCCCTACTCCCCCCACAACTTTCCCCCAATTCCCTATGCCCAACTATTATTATACAGTTAATTAAGATTGGCAAGCTTCAGAAACAAGAATGGATGTTTTTGGCATTAAAATGGGCACTGTAGGTGTTTTCCTGGCCTCCACTCACTGCCGACTATGCTTCCCCATTGACTTGCATTGGGTTTCGTGTTTCGGTCGATCCCCGACTTTTAGCGATAATCGGCCGACTGCACTCGACTCGACTCTGGACAAAATCGGGTTTCCCAAAACCCTACTCGATCTTAAAAAAATGAAAGTCGCTCAACCCTAATGGTCACTAGAGTTGAGCGACTTTCATTTTTTTAAGATCGAGTCAGGTTTTGTGAAACCCGATTTTGTCCAGAGTCGAGTCGAGTGCAGTCGGCCGATTATCGCTAAAAGTCGGGGATCGACCGAAACACGAAACCCAATGCAAGTCAATGGGGAAGCATAGTCGGCAGTGTGGAGGCCAGGAAAACACCTACAGTGCCCATTTTAATGCCAAAAACATCCATTCTTGTTTCTGAAGCTTGTCAATCTTAATTAACTTTATAATAATAGTTGGGCATAGGGAATTGGGGGTCATTTGGCAAAAGTTGTGGGGGGAGTAGGGCTGGCTCAAGTTTTTCGTGGGCCCAGGAAATGCGGACTACGTCACGGCGGTGTTGCAGGGAAAGGTAAGTATTTCAACGTTGCAAGTGCTGTGATCCTGAGCAAGCAGGGGAGGCCCACTCGTTTGCATTGGCACTGGCACAGGGCCCCTCAAAGTACGGCGGTGTGTTTGCATGGCGGGGGCGCCTCCCACCAGCAGCGACACTTTTGCGTACTCTGAGGGGCCCTGTGCCAGTGACGTCGCCAACGAGTATGCCCCCGCCCACCTGATGAAGGAACCTGCACTTTCATCTGCACCTTCCTCTTTGTCCCTGTGTAAGGTGGTATAACATGCGGGAAGGGGAACCTTACTTTCAGCAGGGTCAGATTCTGGCTGTGTAGAGTGCAAGGGGAATGTAGTGGTCTAGGTCAATGTACCAGCAGACTCATCTAGCAGTGGCTGGGCAATGGGCAGGATGAAGAGGAAACAGATATAGGGCCAAAGAATAAAGTAGGCTAAATGCAGTTCAAAATTGGTAACAGGACTAAACAGGCGGCATTGCTTTGTTCAGTGGAGTAGCAAACCCAAGAGCAGCAGACACTGTTTCAAGGGCCCAACCACACTAGTAGGCCAAATGCAGTTTAATATCTGATAGTATAGGCCGAAAGCCAGAAGGTAGAAGCTCAGCTTTATTCAGTTGAGGACAACACCAGGCAGGGGCAGACACCGTTAGTAGGCCGGAACCACCAATTTTTTAAAAAACAGCAGTTAATCAGAGCCAGAAGGTAGAAGCTCAGCTTTATTCAGTTGAGGACAACACCAGGCAGGGGCAGACACCGTTAGTAGGCAGGAACCACCAATTTTTTAAAAAACAGCAGTTAATCAGAGCCAGAAGGTAGAAGCTCAGCTTTATTCAGTTGAGGACAACACCAGGCAGGGGCAGACACCGTTAGTAGGCCGGAACCACCAATTTTTAAAAAAACAGCAGTTAATCAGAGCCAGAAGGTAGAAGCTCAGCTTTATTCAGTTGAGGGCAACACCAGGGAGGGGCAGACACCATTAGTAGGCCGGAACCACCAATTTTTAAAAAAACAGCAGTTAATCAGAGCCAGAAGGTAGAGGCTCAGCTTTATTCAGTTGAGGACAAACACCAGGGAGCAGCAAACAGAGGTATTAGGCCCCATCCAGCAATTAAAAAAAAAAAAAAAACTTAATCAGAGCCAGAAGGTAGAAGCTCAGCTTTATTCAGTTGAGGACAACACCAGGCAGGGGCAGACACCGTTAGTAGGCCGGAACCACCAATTTTAAAAAAAACAGCAGTTAATCAGAGCCAGAAGGTAGAAGCTCAGCTTTATTCAGTTGAGGGCAACACCAGGGAGGGGCAGACACCGTTAGTAGGCCGGAACCACCAATTTTTAAAAAAACAGCAGTTAATCAGAGCCAGAAGGTAGAAGCTCAGCTTTATTCAGTTGAGGGCAACACCAGGGAGGGGCAGACACCGTTAGTAGGCCGGAACCACCAATTTTTTAAAAAACAGCAGTTAATCAGAGCCAGAAGGTAGAAGCTCAGCTTTATTCAGTTGAGGACAATCAACAGGGAGCAGCAAACAGAGGTATTAGGCCCCATCCAGCAATTAAAAAAAACAAAAACAAAAAAAAAATAATCAGAGCCAGAAGGTAGAAGCTCAGCTTTATTCAGTTGAGGACAACACCAGGCAGGGGCAGACACCGTTAGTAGGCCGGAACCACCAATTTTTTAAAAAACAGCAGTTAATCTGAGCAAGAAGGTAGAAGCTCAGCTTTATTCAGTTGAGGACAACACCAGGCAGGGGCAGACAGACACCTTTAGTAGGCCGGAACAGCCAATTGCATTTTTAAAAATGGTAATTTGGAACAGAAGGTAGAAGCTCAGCTTTATTCAGTTGAGGACAACACCAGGCAGGGGCAGACATTCACCTTTAGTAGGCCGGAACAGCCAATTGCATTTTTAAAAATGGTAATTTGGAACTGAAGGTTGAAGCTCAGCTTTATTCAGTTGAGAACAACACCAGGCAGGGGCAGACAGACACCTTTAGTAGGCCGGAACAGCCAATGGCATTTTTAAAAATGGTAATTTGGAACTGAAGGTTGAAGCTCAGCTTTATTCAGTTGAGGACAACACCAGGCAGGGGCAGACAGTCACCTTTAGTAGGCCGGAACAGCCAATTGCATTTTTAAAAATGGTAATTTGGAACTGAAGGTTGAAGCTCAGCTTTATTCAGTTGAGGACAACACCAGGCAGGGGCAGACAGACACCTTTAGTAGGCCGGAACAGCCAATGGCATTTTTAAAAATGGTAATTTGGAACAGAAGGTTGAAGCACAGCTTTGTTCAGTTGAGGACAACACCAGGCAGGGGCAGACAGACACCTTTAGTAGGCCGGAACAGACAATTTTTTTTTAAAAAACAGCAGTTAGTAAGAGGCAGAAGGTAGAAGCTCAGCTTTATTCAGTTGAGGACAACACCAGGCAGGGGCAGACAGACACCTTTAGTAGGCCGGAACAGCCAATTGCATTTTTAAAAATGGTAATTTGGAACTGAAGGTTGAAGCTCAGCTTTATTCAGTTGAGGACAACACCAGGCAGGGGCAGACAGACACCTTTAGTAGGCCGGAACAGCCAATGGCATTTTTAAAAATGGTAATTTGGAACTGAAGGTTGAAGCACAGCTTTATTCAGTTGCAGCTTCTTGGCAATAATATAAAGAAGACGAGACAGGACAACACTCGTTGGATGCCATATCTGTGTTTTCACTGGAAAAAAAAACTGTCATTTAACTACTTGTAGGAGAAAGTTTTTGTAGCTGGAGGCCACTTTTTGTATTGTACCAGTTTTTGGTTGTATGTTTGGAACTGAAGGTTGAAGCTCAGCTTTATTCAGTTGAGGACAACACCAGGCAGGGGCAGACAGACACCTTTAGTAGGCCGGAACAGCCAATGGCATTTTTAAAAATGGTAATTTGGAACTGAAGGTTGAAGCTCAGCTTTATTCAGTTGAGGACAACACCAGGCAGGGGCAGACAGTCACCTTTAGTAGGCCGGAACAGCCAATGGCATTTTTAAAAATGGTAATTTGGAACTGAAGGTTGAAGCTCAGCTTTATTCAGTTGAGGACAACACCAGGCAGGGGCAGACACCTTTAGTAGGCCGGAACAGCCAATTTCATTTTTAAAATTCGTAATTTGGAACAGAAGGTTGAAGCACAGCTTTATTCAGTTGCAGCTTCTTGGCAATAATATAAAGAAGACGCGACAGGACAACACTCGGTGGATGCCATATCTGTGTTTTCAATGGAAAAAAACCTTTCAGTTAACTACTTGCAGGAGAAAGTTTTTGTAGCTGGTGGACAAATTTTGTACTGTACCAGTTTTTTGTTGTATGTGTTTTTGTTTTTAATGTTAAAATGTCTGCATTTGATATCTCTCCAGTATTTTCTTTTTTATAAGCAAAATACTGCAGTTTTACATCGGTTACATGGATACACGGGCAGGCAGCTTGGTGGTCAGTGGAGGAGTATTTAAAGTAGGGACCGCAGACAGGCTATCAAAGGCCTAAAATAACAAACAATAGGCTCATGGCAGTTTTACATCGGTTACATGGATACACAGGCAGCTTGGTGGTCAGTGGAGGAGTATTTAAAGTAGGGACCGCAGACAGGCTATCAAAGGCCTAAAATAACAAACAATAGGCTCATGGCTGTTTTACATCGGTTACATGGATACACGGGCAGGCAGCTTGGTGGTCAGTGGAGGAGTATTTAAAGTAGGGACCGCAGACAGGCTATCAAAGGCCTAAAATAACAAACAATAGGCTCATGGCTGTTTTACATCGGTTACATGGATACACGGGCAGGCAGCTTGGTGGTCAGTGGAGGAGTATTTAAAGTAGGGACCGCAGACACGCTATCAAAGGCCTAAAATAACAAACAATAGGCTCATGGCAGCTTTACATCGGTTACATGGATACACAGGCAGCTTGGTGGTCAGTGGAGGAGTATTTAAAGTAGGGACCGCAGACAGGCTATCAAAGGCCTAAAATAACAAACAATAGGCTCATGGCTGTTTTACATCGGTTACATGGATACACGGGCAGGCAGCTTGGTGGTCAGTGGAGGAGTATTGCAAGGAGTGTCTGTCCCAGTACTCCCAAAATATAAATAGATGTTAATGTCTCGCAAAACAACCAAAAAAAAAAAAAAGGTGGCATACTTAGGTACAGGGGTGGGCTCATCTGCTGAGTTTCTGACATAGTAATTTGGCAGTAACTATTTAATGGTGCCAATATAGGACACAGACACAGACTACTTTAAGTTGCATCATAGATGTCTACAAATTTGTATTGTCAGTGCCAGACATTGAATGATGTCAGCGAATAGACTAAAGATTGGTGGAGCTGTGCGACATAATTTTGCACGTGGTAGAGCACAGTTTGAGCTGGGGGAGGGGGGAACTCTCTTGAGGCCGGCGGGACCGCCCCAGGGCCCCTCATGTTACAACGGTGTGTCTGACGTTGGGTGTGCACCACCACCGCCAGAGACACTACATTGTACTATGAGGGACCCAGTAGCAATGCCGTCAACCAAAAGCGAGCACACCCAACTCTTCAGACAAACAGCAGTCTCACGGGTGCTTGCGCCAAGTCGCGATACCACGGCCCCGTGTGGGGAGTTTGGCCATTTAGGGAGGTGTAAACATGTCGTATGCTGGACAATCAGCTGCAGAAAATTAGACATTAGAAAAGTAATTCACAGGCAAGAGCTTTTCATAGGAAAGCTAGGTGTCGGCCGGGCAAGGTGGGGCAAAAGATTTCGAAATCCAGTTGTGGTTCATTTTAATGAATGTTAGATCGTCAACATTTTGGGTAGCCAGACGAGTCCTTTTTTCGGTTAATATTGAACCTGCAGCACTGAATACTCTTTCTGATAGGACACTTGCTGCCGGGCAAGCAAGCTCCTGCAATGCATATTCTGCCAATTCTGGCCAGGTGTCTAATTTTGATGCCCAGTAATCAAATGGGAATGACGGTTGAGGGAGAACATCGATAAGGGATGAAAAATAGTTAGTAACCATACTGGACAAATGTTGTCTCCTGTCACTTTCAATTGATGCAGCAGTACCTGTCCTGTCTGCGGTCATAGCAAAATCACTCCACAACCTGGTCAGAAAACCCCTCTGTCCAACGCCACTTCTGATGTGTGCACCCCTAACACTCCTAGTCTGTTGCCCCCTTGAGCTCGTGTGAGAACGATCACGTGCGCTGTGTGCTGGGAATGCCTGAAGCAAACGGTCAACAAGAGTTGATTGTTTGGTTGCTAATATTAGTTCCAAGTTCTCATGTGGCATAATATTTTGCAATTTGCCTTTATAGCGTGGATCAAGGAGGCAGGCCAACCAGTAATCGTCATCGTTCATCATTTTCGTTATGCGTGTGTCCCTTTTTAGGATACGTAAGGCATAATCCGCCATGTGGGCCAAAGTTCCAGTTGTCAAATCTCCGGTTGTGATTGGGTGAGGGGCAGTTGCAGGCAAATCTACGTCACTTGTGTCCCTCAAAAAACCAGAACCCGGCCTTGACACGCAACCAATTTCCAGTGCCCCCGGGAAAGGTTCCGCATTAAAAATATACTCATCCCCATCATCCTCCTCGTCCTCCACCTCCTCTTCGCCCGCTACCTCGTCCTGTACACTGCCCTGACCAGACAATGGCTGACTGTCATCAAGGCTTTCCTCTTCCTCTGGTGCAGACGCCTGCTCCTTTATGTGCATCAAACTTTGCATCAGCAGACGCATTAGGGGGATGCTCATGCTTATTACGGCGTTGTCTGCACTAACCAGCCGTGTGCATTCCTCAAAACACTGAAGGACTTGACACATGTCTTGTATCTTCGACCACTGCACACCTGACAACTCCGTGTCTGCCATCCTACTGCCTGCCCGTGTATGTGTATCCTCCCACAAAAACATAACAGCCCACCTCTGTTGGCACAGTCTCTGAAGCATGTGCAGTGTTGAGTTCCACCTTGTTGCAACGTCTATGATTAGGCGATGCTGGGGAAGGTTCAAAGACCGCTGATAGGTCTGCATACGGCTGGCGTGTACAGGCGAACGTCGGATATGTGAGCAAAGTCCACGCACTTTGAGGAGCAGGTCGGAGAACCCAGGATAAGTTTTCAATAAGCACTGCACCACCAGGTTTAAGGTGTGAGCCAGGCAAGGAATGTGTTTCAGTTGGGAAAGGGAGATGGCAGCCATGAAATTCCTTCCGTTATCACTAACTACCTTGCCTGCCTCAAGATCTACTGTGCCCAGCCACGACTGCGTTTCTTGTTGCAAGAACTCGGACAGAACTTCCGCGGTGTGTCTGTTGTCGCCCAAACACTTCATAGCCAATACAGCCTGCTGACGCTTGCCAGTAGCTGGCCCATAATGGGACAACTGGTGTGCAACAGTGTCATCTGCCGATGGAGTGGTTGGCCGACTGCGGTCTGTGGAAGAGCTGTAGCTTCTGCAGGAGGACGAGGAGGAGGAGGGGGTGCGAACGCCTACAGCCAACTGTTTCCTAGACCGTGGGCTAGGCACAACTGTCCCGAAATTGATGTCCCCTGAGGACCCTGCATCCACCACATTCACCCAGTGTGCCGTGATGGACACATAACGTCCCTGGCCATGCCTACTGGTCCATGCATCTGTAGTCAGGTGCACCTTTGTACTCACAGATTGCCTGAGTGCATGGACGATGCGCTGTTTAACATGCTGGTGCAGGGCCGGGATGGCTTTTCTGGAAAAAAAGTGTCGACTGGGTAGCTCGTATCGTGGTTCAGCGTACTCCATCAGGGCTTTGAAAGCTTCGCTTTCAACTAACCGGTAGGGCATCATCTCTAACGATATTAGTCTAGCTATGTGGGCGTTAAAACCCTGTGTACGCGGATGCGAGGATAAGTACTTCCTTTTTCTAACCAGAGTCTCATGTAGTGTGAGCTGAACTGGAGAGATGGAGATCGTGGAACTTGCGGGTGTGCCGGTGGACATGGCAGACTGCGAGACGGTTGGAGATGGTATTGTTTCCGCCGGTGACCTAGATGCAATATTTCCTCCTACAAAACTGGTGATTCCCTGACCCTGAGTGCTTTTGGCTGGCAAAGAAACCTGCACAGATACTGCCGGTGGTGCGGAAAATGGTGGCCTTACAGTGACGGAAGGGATGTTGCGTTGCTGACTAGCTTCATTGGCCGAGGGTGCTACAACCTTAAGGGACGTTTGGTAGTTAGTCCAGGCTTGAAAATGCATGGTGGTTAAGTGTCTATGCATGCAACTAGTATTGAGACTTTTCAGATTCTGACCTCTGCTTAAGCTAGTTGAACATTTTTGACAGATGACTTTGCGCTGATCAATTGGATGTTGTTTAAAAAAATGCCAGACTGCACTCTTCCTAGCATCGGATCCCTTTTCAGGGATTGCAGACTGAGCTTTAACCGGATGGCCACGCTGTCCTCCAACAGGTTTTGGCTTTGACACGCGTTTTGGGCCAGATACGGGCCCGGCAGATGGAACCTGTTGCGATGTTGATGCCTGCTGTGGCCCCTCCTCCACCTCCGCTTCTGAACTACTGCCGCCTGCACCCTGTTCCCCCAATGGCTGCCAATCGGGGTCAATAACTGGGCCATCTATTAACTCCTCTTCGAGCTCGTGTGCAACTTCGTCTGTGTCACTGTGTCGGTCGGTGGTATAGCGTTCGTGGCGGGGCAACATAGTCTCATCAGGGTCTGATTGTGGATCAGTACCCTGAGAGGGCAATGTGGTGGTCTGAGTCAAAGCAGCAGCATAGTACTCTGGCTGTGGCTGTGCATCAGTGCACTCCATGTCAGAATCAACTTGTAATGGGCATGGCCTGTTAAGTGTTTCACTTTGTAAGCCAGGGACGGTATGTGTAAAGAGCTCCATGGAGTAACCCGTTGTGTCGCCTGCTGCATCCTTCTCTCTTGTTGTAGTTTTTGCTGAAGAGGACAAGGAAGCGACTTGTCCCTGACCATGGACATCCACAAGTGACGCGCTGCTTTTACATTTACCAGTTTCAGAAGAGGAGGCAAAAGAGCTAGAGGCTGAGTCTGCAATGTAAGCCAAAACTTGCTGTTGCTGCTCCGCCTTTAAAAGCGGTTTTCCTACTCCCAGAAAAGAGAGCGTTCGAGGCCTTGTGTAGCCAGACGACGAAACTGGCTCCACAGCTCCAGACTTACGTGGAATATTTTTATCCCCACGACCACCTGATGCTCCACTACCACTACCATCATTACCAGCTGACAATGAACGCCCACGACGACCTCTTGCACCAGACTTCCTCATTGTTTTAAAAACTTAACCAAAGTAACTTTATTTGTTGCTGTCAAACAACTTACACGGTGCGCTATAACTTCAGTATGATTTCAATATCCCTTAACAGGTTGGTGAGACCACAAGGAAAATCAGGCACAATGTTACACACTCTGTTTTCTGTGGCACCAAATCACAGAGATGCCACACACGCAGGAATGTCACTCAAACACAAATGTCAATATTAATCTCCCACCTATTTTTTTTTTTTCCCTCAGGGAGACTTTAGAAACCAAATAAGATAAATTGTTTTTTTCAGGGACAATTTAGAAACCAAATAATAATAATAATAAAAAAAAAAAAAAAAGCTTTCTATGGCCCAGTGCCCACTGAGTGAGAGATGGCACACACAGGAGTCAGGATAAGGAGTGGCACACAAGCCCTGAGGACAGTATTAATCTCCCACTGATGGATGTAGTGTTTTTTTTTTCAGGTAGATTTTAGAACCCAAATCAAGCAAAAAAATAAATAGGCTTTCTATGGCCCACTGAGTGAGAGATGGCGCGCACAGGAGTCAGGATCAGGAGTGGCACACAAGCCCCGAGGACAATATTAATCTCCCACTGATGGATGTAGTGTTTTTTTTTCAGGTAGATTTTAGAACCCAAATCAAGCAAAAAAATAAATAGGCTTTCTATGGCCCACTGAGTGAGAGATGGCGCGCACAGGAGTCAGGATCAGGAGTGGCACACAAGCCCCGAGGACAATATTAATCTCCCACTGATTGATGTAGTGTTTTTTTTCAGGTAGATTTTAGAACCCAAATCAAGCAAAAAAATAAATAGGCTTTCTATGGCCCACTGAGTGAGAGATGGCGCTCACAGGAGTCAGGATCAGGAGTGGCACACAAGCCCTGAGGACAGTATTAATCTCCCACTGATGGATGTAGTGATTTTTTTTTCAGTTAGATTTTAGAACCCAAATCAAGCAAAAAAATAAATAGGCTTTCTATGGCCCACTGAGTGAGAGATGGCGCGCACAGGAGTCAGGATCAGGAGTGGCACACAAGCCCTGAGGACAGTATTAATCTCCCACTGATGGATGTAGTGTTTTTTTTTTCAGGTAGATTTTAGAACCCAAATCAAGCAAAAAAATAAATAGGCTTTCTATGGCCCACTGAGTGAGAGATGGCGCTCACAGGAGTCAGGATCAGGAGTGGCACACAAGCCCTGAGGACAGTATTAATCTCCCACTGATGGATGTAGTGATTTTTTTTTCAGTTAGATTTTAGAACCCAAATCAAGCAAAAAAATAAATAGGCTTTCTATGGCCCACTGAGTGAGAGATGGTGCGCACAGCAGTCAGGATCAGGAGTGGCACACAAGCCCTGAGGACAGTATTAATCTCCCACTGATGGATGTAGTGTTTTTTTTTCAGGTAGATTTTAGAACCCAAATCAAGCAAAAAAATAAATAGGCTTTCTATGGCCCACTGAGTGAGAGATGGCGCTCACAGGAGTCAGGATCAGGAGTGGCACACAAGCCCTGAGGACAGTATTAATCTCCCACTGATGGATGTAGTGTTTTTTTTTTCAGGTAGATTTTAGAACCCAAATCAAGCAAAAAAATAAATAGGCTTTCTATGGCCCACTGAGTGAGAGATGGCGCGCACAGGAGTCAGGATCAGGAGTGGCACACAAGCCCCGAGGACAATATTAATCTCCCACTGATGGATGTAGTGTTTTTTTTTTCAGGTAGATTTTAGAACCCAAATCAAGCAAAAAAATAAATAGGCTTTCTATGGCCCACTGAGTGAGAGATGGCGCGCACAGGAGTCAGGATCAGGAGTGGCACACAAGCCCTGAGGACAGTATTAATCTCCCACTGATGGATGTAGTGATTTTTTTTTTCAGTTAGATTTTAGAACCCAAATCAAGCAAAAAAATAAATAGGCTTTCTATGGCCCACTGAGTGAGAGATGGCGCGCACAGGAGTCAGGATCAGGAGTGGCACACAAGCCCTGAGGACAGTATTAATCTCCCACTGATGGATGTAGTGTTTTTTTTTCAGGTAGATTTTAGAACCCAAATCAAGCAAAAAAATAAATAGGCTTTCTATGGCCCACTGAGTGAGAGATGGCGCTCACAGGAGTCAGGAGTGGCACACAAGCCCTGAGGACAGTATTAATCTCCCACTGATGGATGTAGTGTTTTTTTTTTTCAGGTAGATTTTAGAACCCAAATCAAGCAAAAAAATAAATAGGCTTTCTATGGCCCACAATTAGAGAGAGAGAGGTGGCACACCCAGGAGTCAAGACTGGCACACAAGCTGAAAGGGCAATATTACTCTCCCACTGTTTTTTTATGTATTTTTTTTTCAGGGAGACTTTAGAAACCAAATAATATTAAAAAAAGGAAAAAAAATAAATAGGCTTTCTATGGCCCACAATTAGAGAGAGAGAGGTGGCACACCCAGGAGTCAAGACTGGCACACAAGCTGAAAGGGCAATATTACTCTCCCACTGTTTTTTTATGTATTTTTTTTTTTCAGGGAGACTTTAGAAACCAAATAATATTAAAAAAAGCAAAAAAATAAATAGGCTTTCTATGGCCCACAATTAGAGAGAGAGAGGTGGCACACCCAGGAGTCAAGACTGGCACACAAGCTGAAAGGGCAATATTACTCTCCCACTGTTTTTTTATGTATTTTTTTTTTTCACGGAGACTTTAGAAACCCAATAATATTAAAAAAAAACAAAAAAATAAATAGGCTTTGTATGGCCCACTGCATCAGAGATGGCACACACAGGAGTGGCACACAAGCCCTGACTGAGGCCAATATTTTTCTCCCACTGATTGATGTAGTGTTTTTGTGTTGAGGTAGATTTTAGAACACAAATCAAGGAAAAAAATAAATAGGCTTTCTATGGCCCACTCAGTGAGAGATGGCACACACAGGGATGGCACTGTAGCAGAAATGCCAATCTTAATCTTCCACAAAAAAAAAAAAAAAAAAAAACAGGGACTGTCCTACAATTACTATCTCCCTGCAGTAATGTAAGCCAGGTATGGCAGGCAGCAATAGGAGTGGACTGATGCACAAATTAAATAAAAAGTGTGGACAAACAAAAAAGATAGCTGTGCAGAAAGGAAGGAACAAGAGGATATGTGCTTTGAAAAAAGCAGTTGGTTTCCACAGTGGCGTACACACAGCAATACAGCTATCACGGAGCCTTCTAGGGCAGCCCAATGAGCTACAGCGCTGAGGGAAAAAAAAAAAAATAGCTTCCACTGTCCCTGCACACCGAAGGTGGTGTTGGACAGTGGAAATCGCTACAGCACAAGCGGTTTGGTGGTTAGTGGACCCTGCCTAACGCTATCCCTGCTTCTGACGAAGCGGCAGCAACCTCTCCCTAAGCTCAGATCAGCAGCAGTAAGATGGCGGTCGGCGGGAACGCCCCTTTATAGCCCCTGTGACGCCGCAGACAGCAAGCCAATCACTGCAATGCCCTTCTCTAAGATGGTGGGGACCAGGACCTATGTCATCACGCTGCCCACACTCTGCGTTCACCTTCATTGGCTGAGAAATGGCGCTTTTCGCGTCATTGAAACGCGACTTTGGCGCGAAAGTCGCGTACCGCATGGCCGACAAGCACAGGGGTCGGATCGGGTTTCATGAAACGCCGACTTAGCCAAAAGTCGGTGACTTTTGAAAATGAACGACCCGTTTCGCTCAACCCTAATGGTCACAAATCCTCAACAAATCCACATTGAAAAAGAGAACCTGGCCCACACAACCAATATTACACTGTACATAGATCTATTGCAAATGAACAAACTGAAACAGGTTCTTACTAGATAATATTTTGAAGTGTATTACCCCACTGCCACATCACAGTGATCTCTTTAAATAGGTTTTGAATCCATAGTTTATTAGATGCAGTACTCTTTGGCGACCACCACCGCAGTGATGCTGACCCCATATTGGGAGCGACCCAGATGCCTAACAGCATCTATGTTGCCAAGCATAACCCCCACAGCTCCGGGCCACACAATTACACAGACTCAACATCACATGGTCACCATACAGCACCAAGACCACATGAACTGTTCACAATAATTCACCTTTCCATAGAGTCTGAGAAAGGAAAGGTTTTGCCTGTAGGTAGACTTCTCACCATTGTGCTTTGTTTTTTATGCTTCCTGGCATCGGGTTTTGACAAAACTTTGCTATTAGAATGTGAGGCAGTGAGGGGAAATATACAGTATATGAGGGTCATTATATATCCCCCAGAATGTGCTTAGAAGCATACTGAACCATTGTAGTTCAATGTAATCACAGCCATGGCTGTGGTTACCATGCAAAATAAATGGGAGTGTGGACTGGGTCAAGTTATTTGACCAAGTCAGTTTAGCAAAACCTGTCTTGGGCTTTTATTTTGGAGAGATCTGTAGGATGGTAGTTGGACGGATCCCTCCCTCCAGTTCGGGTCTTACAGCTGTCCCATGGCCACGATTTTCATGTAAGCCTGCAGTAGAAGTTTGGGTGTGTCAGTTTTGTGTTTGGTTTTCACATGCAGCAGAGCTTAAGGGTCTGTGGAACCAGAGCCAGTGACATGGAAGAACATGGTAGCACCCGAGAACCTTACGAGGGTGTATGTGTCAGCGGCACTGGACTTTAATTACGAATTCCCGGCTGCGATATGGAGGTGAGCGATTTCATGTGTGCATTAATTTTTTGGACAATAAAAGACATTTATTGAACTCAAATGGGTCACTGTCTCACTAAATTCACTTGTAGAAATGCCACTGCATTACAAAAGTCATGTGAGGATTGCATGTAATTTTTAAGTGTGGATTTTCCACTACAGAAGCAATTCTATGGAGAAACTCTGCACACAAAGCTCAGTGTACCCACAAAAAAAATGATTTCACAAAAACGCACCATGGAAACTTGCAGACTTTGCTTACATATCCTTTAGTAGTTTTGCAATACCATATACATACAATTTTGGGGCAACACTTGTTAAAGTGTTGATCATTTGTTTGTTGATTCAATGAGAAATATCAGAATTGTATTGAGAGAGATGCAAATGCTGAGCACATGCTGAAAATGTCCAGCCATATAAAGCATTTTTGAATCCATTTTATTCTGCACTTTTTGCATGGTTTTTACACATGGAGAAACTGATTTTCATGCTGCTAAGTTTAGCTTTGTGAAACATCCAACCTGTATTTTTATATAAAGCAAATCATATTCTCAGAGTATCCAGTCCAAGTCTTCTATTCGGTATGAATCTGAACATACCAAAGAAAACAGTTAGAGCAGCAATTATAATTCTTCACGGTGAAATAGTTTGGCAGATGAAGCATTAAAATCTTTTCTTTGAAGCAGCCAATTTGCAACGTATACGTAATATCAGACTGCTTTGGAAGGCTGCATTAAATATAAGTCAGTCCATTTCTATTTTTAATGGGTCCAGGGTTGGCCAATGTGTCGTATTTATCTTATCCTGAATAGCTTGATTAATAATTCCATTCTCATGTTGAAACCTATGAAGAGTTTAGAATAAGTTACCCCACTGCAATTGACAAGTTCAATTAGATATTTTGAACACTGAGCAGACGTGTGGAGCATATTAGAGATATTATTTTTGATGCAACATTGTGGAGAACGAATACACTGTGAAATGTTTGATGCAGGGCCTGAGGGTCCAGTGCTTGACACTAATATTCAAAGAACATCAAGGAAACAAACTCAGTGCCAGGTATTGCCCCCTTAGGCACTGCACTAGCCTTAACAGAAGTTATCAGTTTTACCCAGAGAGCACCTTAAATGCTGACTTATAAACAATAAGCTTTATACTCGATGGTGATTCCATTACATCAAGGAGAGTGTCAGGGATTTTGGAGCACGCTCAGAAGTCTACAGAGGGCAGATTCTGGCTATTTTATGTAGCGCTGTGGAATATGTTGGGGCTATAGAAATAAAGATTATTATTATTATTATTGTATTGCTGCTATTAATCTCTTACATGCCGCTGTCAACCACTGACAGTGGCATTTGTGCTGCAATCAAGCAGAGAGCTGATAGGTTGGCATAAGCTTTGTGTTCCAGCTGAGGAGATCTGTGCCTGCCATGTGATCTCTCCTGTGATATCCATCCTGTGGCTGGGCATTATAAAAGCTGTGATTTGCACTATATACAGTTGTGCGAAAACACAAGTAAACGCAAAATGCAGTTTTTAAATGAAGGTCTTTATTATTAACCGCTTTACCCCTGAGGGTGGTTTGCACGTTAATGACCAGGCCAATTTTTTACAATTCTGACCACTGTCTCTTTATGAAGTAATAACTCTGAAATGCTTCAATGGATCATATTGATCATATGGTCATATTGCACGACTCGTTAAAGGGTTGATTGTGACTTGTAGGATCGCTACTCCAACAGGTGGCGCTATAGAGTTTAAGTCCTCTTTTTCTCAGAAGAGGCAATTTGCATATTATGTTTCCCAGAGGAGCATTGCACGGCGAATAAGCCTCCTTACCTCCTTACCTTGACAAGCCAGAGATGGTATGTCACTCTCTGTCAGGAGAAACGATACCCCTTAGACCCCAGTCCAGAGCCACTCACCTAGCCAAATCAGTTCTCATGCTTCGCACTGACGAGAGCCAACAGCGCGAAACACAGTGTCTGCGAATTGAGATACTGATTTGGCTTTTATCCTAAGTCATATTGCACGACTCGTTAAAGGGTTGATTGTGACTTGTAGGATCGCTACTTCCAACAGGTGGCACTATAGAGTTTAAGTCCTCTTTTTCTCAGAAGAGGCAATTTGCATATCAATGGATCACAGTGATTCTGAGAAGGTTTTCTCGTGACATATGTTAATAAGTAACATTTCCCACATGTCTACTTTATATGAGAACAATTTTGGAGCCAACTTTTTTTTTCTTTGGACGTTATAAGGGTTAAATGTTGACCAGAGATTTCTCATTTTTACAACACCATTTTTTCTTAGGGACCACATCACATTTGAAGTCATTTTGAGGGGTCTATATGATATAAGATACCCAAAAGTGCCACCATTGAAAAACTGCACCCCACAAGGTGCTCAAAACCACATTCAAGAAATGTATTAATCCTTCAGGTGCTTGACAGGAATATTTAGAATGTTTTTAAAAAAAATTGAATATTTAACTTTTCTTCGCAAAAAATTTACTTCAGATCCAATTTTTTTTTATTTTCCCAAGGGTAACAGGAGAGATTGGACACAAAAGTTGTTGTGCAATTTGTTCTCAGTATGCTGATACCCTATATAAGGGGGTAAACCACTCTTTGGGAGAATGGCAGAGCTCGAAAGGGAAGGAGCGTCGTTTGACTTTTTCAATGCAAAATTGGCTGGAATTGAGATCGAATACTATATTGAGTTTGGAGAGCCTTTGATGTGTGTAAACAGTGGAAACTCCCCTTAAGTGATGCAATTTTGGAAACTAGACCCCCCTGGAACTGGAAGAGCATTGTATTGGAGTTCAGATCTCGCTGGAATGGTTTGAGGGTGCGATGTCACATTGGCAGAGAGCCTGAGGTACAAGAACAGCAGAAACCCCCTAGACGTGAACTCATTTTACAAACTACACTCCCCAATGAATTCTTCTAGGCGTGCAGTGATTATATTGACTCCACGTGTGCCTCACAGAATTTTATATAACTGAGCATTGAAGAAAGAATCATTTCCATTTTTACCACCAAAATGATGTTTTAGCCCCAAAGTTTTGTATTTTTCTAAGGGCTAACAGGAAACTTTTTTACAACAAACTGAGGTCCATTATTTCCTGAGTGCGCCGATACCCTACATGTAATCGGGAAATATTTTTCAGGCACAGTGCAAAACTCAGAAAGCAAGGAGCGCCAGATTTTACAGTCATGGTTTGAAGGTGCCATGACCCAACTGTGAAAGTCCATGAGGTGCCAGAACAGCAGAATCCCCCATAATTGACCCCATTTAATGAACTACATCTCTCATTGAATTCATCTAGGGGTGAAGTGATCACATTGACACCATGGGTGTGTCACAGAATTTTATACCATTGGGCAGTGAAAATAAAAAAACTACATCTTTACCATCAGAATTTTGTTTTAGCCAAAGATTTTACATTTTCACACAAGAAGTGGGTAAAAATGACACAAAAATGTGTCCCACAATTTCTACTGAACGTTGTAATACCCCATATGTGGCTGTACAGCACTACTTAGCCGTATGGAGAGGAACAGAATGCTATTTGCCTCCTGGAGAGCAGATTTTCCTAGAACAGTTTGCAGACTCTATATACAGAGACCCTAATTGCTAGAAGAGCAGAAGCCCCCTCAAGTGACCCCATTTGGGAAACTATACCCCTTGGGGAATTTATCTACAGGTTTAGTGACGATTTTGACTTCATGGGTATGTTCCAGAAACAAGCAGCAATGAATGTTGCCAAGTGAAAATTGCAAACTGCCATTGTAGTAAGCTGTATGCTCTAGTGACCAGTACGTTGCAGTCACCCGGACGTTATGTCCAACACGTGCTTTTGGAGGCATGTGTTAGGCTGGCTCTCAGTGATTCAGACATGCCAAACACGGAGGCAATATGTAGTTTAGATATACTGTGCGGCTCAGAAGGGAAGCTTTTCTAGAGCCTTTTTTGCTACCAGTAATGTGAACGCCCCCTATATTTCGGTTAACAGATGACAGACCAGAGTGAGGGCTTGCTTTTTTTGTGAATTGAGTTGAAGCTTTTATTGGGAACATTTTACAAAATGTTTGGGATCATATTTTTCCGGCTCTCTACGCTGAGCACTTACTTTAGGGTTTCCACCTAAATGTCCGAGTGCCGTGATTCAGATGAAATCCCTGAGGGATCCATTTACTATAGTAAGGCAACTGAGTTACTCTGGACTCCATCTGGTTTTTGTTCAGCAGATTCCTTTTCAGAAGTGCACAAAACTGTGGTCGACTGCACTTTTATGCAATCCTAAAAAGATGTACAGAGCCTGATCACAGGTCAATTGATTTCCACAGTGCCTCCATCTGCCTCATTATAGAGAATCTCCCGACTAGTGTTGAGCATTCCGATACCGCAAGTATCGGGTATCGGCCGATACTTGCGGTATCGGAATTCCGATACCGGGATTCCGCTACTTGCCGCGTATCGGATACCGGAATCGGAAGTTCCAAGATTCAAAATGCAGAAATTCAGCCAATGAGAATGATTCCAAGTGTGGGCACATCCTGTTTAGCATGGAGGGCATGAAACTACTGGCAAGGCTGTGATTGGCTGCTGAAATGATGTCATGATGCAGTTTAAAAGTCGCTGGCGCCATTTTGCGATCACTCTGCTGTGAATTCAGTTAGTGACAGGACGCTGTTTGCTGACTGAGGGACAGTTTAGAGATAGCGATTTGCTTCTTTGTGCTTTCCAAAGGCTAATTTAGCAACCGCTGTGTTCACCTACTATTCACCTTGCTTTTGCCTTGTAGCGCTGTTTTCACAGCGATCTGCAAGGTCTGTGTGTGTGTATGTGTGTGTGCGTGCAGCCCACTCTCTAGTCTGAGTGCAGCCACATAGGCCATCCATAGCTGGTTGTATTCAGTTCAGGGAGGGTGGAGGATTGCCTCATACTGTTCTTTTTTTTTTTTTTTTTTTCAAGTAGTGTAGTCTGCTGCTAATTTATTCAAAAAAATCCTATTAGTGTCTTTCCACCCGTCTCCAGCTAATTTGTGGAAAAACACTACATAGGATAACGTAGAGGAGGGTTTTTGGGCCTTGCAGCGCCGTTTATGGCTGTCTGCACGGTCTCCGTGTGATTGCAGCTCGCCCTGTAGTCTGTGAGCAGCCATAGCCTGGTTGTCTCCAGCTCAGGGTTGCTCACTGCGTCATACCACCAAATCAATTTTCATTTTGTTTTAAGTAGTGCAGGCTGCTGCACATTTTTTCAAAAAAATCCTATTAGTGTCTTTCCACCCATCTCCAGCTAACTTGTGGAAAAACACTACATAGGATAACGTAGAGGAGGGTTTTTGGGCCTTGCAGCGCCGTTTACGTCTGTCTGCACGGTCTCCGTGTGACTGCAGCTCTATCCGTTGTCAGTTCAGCCCCCAAAAAATAAATAAATAATAAAGTTCACCAAACACACCAGTGACACCACTTTACATTTGTGTAGGCCACATTAGCTCATATTAAAGTCTAGTCCACACTTTAGAAAATTAGTGTTTCTTATACCTGTTAGGAGGAGTTGCTCAGGAATAAGCACACAAAGCCGTTAGTACTTTTCTGCTTATCTTTATCAGTCAACCAAGATGAAGAAGGCAGTGAGTAAGGCACGTGGGCGTGGGTGTGGGCGCGGAGCAGGGAGGGGACGTGGGGATTCTGTGCCTGCTGCGGGCACCGGTGACTCATCAGCACCCACTTTCACCAGGCAACAGTCATTCATGCGCAGCTTTGTGTCAGAGCGCCGTACACCGCTGCTGCGTGAAGAACAAATTGAAGCCGTTGTCGGATGGATGGCAGCTAATGCATCAACTTCAATTAGTGCCACATCCTCTCAGACACAGAGCACTGGAGAGCAGCCATCTGTCTCTTCACCACCTGCCAAATTGCCCAGGCAGAAAGAGAGCCCAGGACAGGAGCCGTCTCTACTTCTGTTCTCTGAATCTCTTGGCTTGGAAACAGGGGGCCAGCCAAGCAGCATTGGAGAAATGGAAGAAGAGGCAGGGTGCAGTGATGCCCAACAGCTTTTTCTCTCTTCCTCTGAAGAGGCGGGTGGGCCAGTGGCTCCGGTCACCACATCGCAGGCCGCATCAGCTGATGATGACACTCAGGTGCCACTTACTGGTGCGTGCTCTGCTGCTGAGACTACCCAGGAGGAGCAGTTGGGGGCAGAGGGTAGTGTAGATGATGAGGTCCTTGACCCATCTTGGCGTGAGGGACAGGAAGGTGGTGGGAGCAGCTCTGAGGAAGAGATTCCCCGTACGGCCCAAAGAGGGAGAGGGAGGGGGAAGACTGCGGATCCTGCAGCCTCCGCTTTGGCACCCGTTAGGAGCATGTCTCTTCCAAAAGCCAAAAAGGGCGCTCCCAAGACTTGCAGTGCCTGGTCCTTTTTTGACACCGTTGCAGATGACATTTGCTCTGTCAGATGCAAGGTGTGTCATCAAAAAGTCAAAAGAGGTCGAAATGTCAGCAACCTCAATACCTCCAACATGTGGAAACATGTGCGCAACAGGCACCCGGCAGAGTTAGAAAAACACACTGAAGAGCTAGGCCAACCAACAGCGGCAGCTACCACCTCTTCAGCTCGTGTTGCCTCTTCCTCTAGCTCACACGCAGCTGGTTCGGCTTCCTCCCAGGATCGCCGTGGAAGAACCTCTGGCCCTGTTGTCCAGAGACCCGCTGTAATTCCACCCGCAGCACCACTTTCCCAGTCATCCACACACTCCCAGCCCAGTCTACAGCCATCGGTAGTACAGGCATGGGAGAAAAGGCGGCCTTTCTCGTCAAACCACCCACGAGCACAGGCTCTGACTGCAGGCATTGCCAAACTTCTGTCACTGGAAATGCTGTGATTCAGGCTGGTGGAGACTGACAGTTTCCGTGACTTGATGTCATTGGCAGTCCCACAGTACAATGTGCCCAGCCGCTTTTACTTCAGCAGGCAAGCCGTCCCTGCCCTGCACAAGCATGTGGAGGGACACATAAAACACGCGCTACTGAACGCCGTCAGTAGCAAGGTCCACCTCACCACCGATGCGTGGACCAGTCAACATGGACAGGGGCGATACCTTTCCCTCACTGCCCATTGGGTTAATGTCGTTGAGCCGGGTACAGACCGTGCGAGTGGCGCAGGACGTGTCCTGCCCACTCCAAGGATTGCAGGAATCCATTCTGTACGCATTGACTCCTCCTCTTACACCAGTTCCTCAGAATCATCGCTGCAGGAGCCGTCACAGTCCACCTCCACATGGACCCGTGATGAACGTGTACCTGTTACGACCGACATGAGCACAGCCGTGGCCAAACGTCAACAGGCCGTCTTGAAATTAATTTTTTTCGGGAATCGTAGCCACACAGCGCAGGAGCTCTGGAATGCCATCAAGCAGGAGAGCGATGTGTGGTTTGTGCCAGCGAATCTCCAGCCAGGCATGGTAGTGTGTGATAATGGCCGAAATCTGGTGGCAGCTCTGGGCCTCGGCAACCTCACTCACATCCCATGTCTGGCACATGTGCTCAATTTGGTCGTGCAGAGCTTTTTGAGGGACTATCCGGATCTTGATGCACTGCTGCACAAGGTCCGCCTAGAGTGTGCTCACTTGCGGCGTTCCAGCACGGCAAAAGCGCGCATTGCGGCTCTGCAGCGCCGACACCGCCTGCCGGAACTGTCATGATCTCTGCAGGCAGAGATCATAGCAAGCCTATAGAGGGACAAGCTCTCGGAAGATGGAACTATACTGACCATGAACTAAGCCTGCCGCGCAACTAGAAATAGCCAGGTAGCAACTGTCATGATCTCTGCAGGCAGAGATCATAGCAAGCCTATAGAGGGACAAGCTCTCGGAAGATGGAACTATACTGACCATGAACTAAGCCTGCCGCGCAACTAGAAATATTCCAAAGAAGACAGTAGCCCCCCACATATAATGACGGTGAGTTCAGATGAAACAACAAACGCAGCAGGAAAATAGTCTTAGCAAATTTGAGGTCCGCTTACTAGATAGCAGAAGACAGATAGTATACTTTCATGGTCAGCAGAAAAACACTAACAAAACACCATCCAGAGATTACCTTAAACTCTGGCATTAACTCATAACGCCAGAGTAGCAATCCCTGATCAACGAGAGCTTTCCAGACACAGTAACAAAACTTCAGCTGTGAACTGGAACAAATAGGCAAAACAAAACATGGACAAAAGTCCAACTTATCTAGTAGTTGTCTAGAAGCAGGAACAAGCACTGAGAGGCATCAGATAACATTGTTGACCGGCAAGAAACCACCAGAGAAATGAGCTTAAATAGCGACACCCACTACTGATGGAACCAGGTGAAACAGGAAAGAGGATGACAAGTCCAATTCCACAAGCGGCCACCGGGGGAGCCCAGAATCCAAATTCACAACAGTACCCCCCCCTCAAGGAGGGGGCACCGAACCCTCACCAGATCCACCAGGGCGACCAGGATGAGCCCTATGGAAGGCACGAACAAGATCAGAAGCATGAACATCAGATGCATTGACCCAAGAATTATCCTCCTGGCCGTAACCCTTCCAGTTGACCAGATACTGGAGTTTCCGTCTGGAAACACGAGAGTCCAAAATTTTCTCCACAACGTACTCCAACTCACCCTCAACCAACACCGGAGCAGGAGGCTCAACTGAAGGTACAACAGGTACCTCATACCTGCGCAATAACGACCGATGAAAAACGTTATGAATGGAAAAGGACGCAGGGAGGTCCAAACGGAAAGAAACAGGATTAAGAATCTCCAATATTCTATAAGGGCCGATGAACCGAGGTTTAAACTTAGGAGAAGAGACCCTCATAGGGACAAAACGAGAAGACAACCACACTAAATCTCCAACACAAAGCCGAGAACCAACACGACGATGACGGTTGGCAAAACGCTGAGTCTTCTCCTGGGACAACTTCAAATTGTCCATAACCTGCCCCCAGATGTGATGCAATCTCTCCACCACCGCATCCACTCCAGGACAATCCGAGGATTCCACCTGACCGGAGGAAAATCGAGGGTGAAACCCCGAATTACAGAAAAACGGGGACACCAAGGTGGAAGAACTGGCCCGATTATTGAGGGCGAACTCTGCCAATGGCAAAAAAGCAACCCAATCATCCTGGTCAGCAGAGACAAAACACCTCAGATATGTCTCAAGGGTCTGATTAGTCCGCTCGGTCTGGCCATTAGTCTGAGGGTGAAAAGCAGATGAAAAAGACAAATCTATGCCCATCCTAGCACAGAATGCCCGCCAAAATCTAGACACAAACTGGGTACCTCTGTCAGAAACAATATTCTCAGGAATACCGTGCAATCGGACAACATTCTGAAAAAACAGAGGAACCAACTCAGAAGAAGAAGGCAACTTGGGCAGAGGAACCAAATGGACCATTTTAGAGAAACGGTCACAGACCACCCAGATGACAGACATCTTCTGGGAAACAGGCAGATCTGAAATAAAATCCATCGAGATGTGTGTCCAAGGCCTCTTAGGAATAGGCAAGGGCAACAGCAGTCCGCTAGCCCGAGAACTACAAGACTTGGCCCGAGCACAAACGTCACATGACTGCACAAAGACTCGCACATCTCGTGACAGGGAAGGCCACCAGAAGGATCTTGCCACCAAATCCCTGGTACCAAAAATTCCGGGATGACCTGCCAATGCAGAAGAATGTACCTCAGAGATGACTCTGCTGGTCCAATCATCCGGAACAAACAGTCTATCAGGCGGACAACGATCCGGTCTATCCGCCTGAAACTCTTGCAAGGACCGCCGCAGATCAGGAGAAACGGCCGACAAAATTACTCCCTCCCTAAGGATACCTGTGGGTTCAGAATTACCAGGAGAGTCCGGGTCAAAACTCCTAGAAAGGGCATCTGCCTTAACATTCTTAGAACCCGGTAGGTACGACACCACAAAATCAAAGCGAGAAAAAAATAAAGACCAGCGCGCCTGTCTAGGATTCAGGCGTCTGGCAGTCTCAAGATAAATCAAATTTTTGTGGTCAGTCAATACCACCACCTGATGCCTAGCCCCCTCGAGCCAATGGCGCCACTCCTCAAACGCCCACTTCATGGCCAAAAGCTCCCGATTCCCAACATCATAATTCCGCTCTGCGGGCGAAAATTTGCGAGAAAAGAAGGCACAAGGCCTAATGACGGAGCAGTCGGAACCTTTCTGCGACAACACTGCCCCAGCTCCGATCTCCGAAGCGTCAACCTCAACCTGAAAAGGCAGATTCACATCAGGCTGACGCAACACAGGGGCAGAGGCAAAACGGCGCTTAAGCTCCTGAAAGGCCTCTACAGCATGAGGGGACCAATTAGCAACATCAGCGCCCTGTCTGGTCAAATCAGTCAGTGGTTTAACGACATCCGAAAAACCAGCAATAAATCGGCGGTAAAAGTTGGCAAAGCCCAAAAATCTCTGAAGACCCTTAAGAGAGGAGGGCTGAGTCCAGTCACAAATAGCTTGCACCTTGACGGGATCCATCTCAATGGAAGAGGGAGAAAAAATATACCCCAAAAAGGAAATTTTCTGGACCCCAAAAACGCACTTAGACCCCTTCACACATAAAGAATTAGACCGCAGAACCTGAAAAACTCTCCTGACCTGCTGGACATGAGAGTCCCAGTCATCAGAAAAAATCAGAATATCATCCAGATATATTATCATAAATTTATCCAGAAAATCGCGGAAAATATCATGCATAAAAGACTGGAAAACTGAAGGGGCATTAGAAAGACCAAAAGGCATGACCAAATACTCAAAGTGGCCCTCGGGCGTATTAAATGCGGTCTTCCACTCATCCCCCTGCCTGATCCGCACCAAATTATACGCCCCACGAAGATCAATTTTAGAGAACCACTTAGCACCCTCTATACGAGCAAACAAATCAGTAAGCAATGGCAATGGGTATTGATACTTAACAGTGATCTTATTCAGAAGCCGATAATCAATACATGGTCTCAAAGAGCCGTCTTTTTTTGAGACAAAGAAAAACCCAGCTCCCAAGGGAGAAGAAGATGGACGAATATGTCCCTTTTCCAAAGACTCCTTTATATATTCCCGCATAGCAGCATGTTCCGGCACAGACAAATTAAACAAACGACCCTTTGGATATTTACAACCCGGTATCAAATCTATGGCACAATCGCACTCACGGTGCGGAGGTAACGACCCAAGCTTGGGTTCGTCAAAGACGTCTTGATAATCAGAGAGGAACTCAGGGACTTCAGAGGGAATGGACGACGAAATAAAAACCAAAGGTACGTCCCCATGAATACCCTTACATCCCCAGCTCAACACAGACATTGCTCTCCAGTCCAAGACTGGGTTGTGAGACTGCAACCATGGCAATCCCAGTACCAAATCGTCATGTAAATTATACAGCACCAGGAAACGAATAATCTCCTGGTGATCCGGATTGATACGCATGGTTACTTGTGTCCAGTATTGTGGTTTATTATTAGCCAATGGGGTGGAGTCAATCCCCTTCAGAGGAATAAGAGTCTCCAAAGGCTCTAAATCAAAACCACAACGATTGGCAAAGGACCAATCCATAAGACTCAGAGCGGCGCCAGAGTCAACATAGGCGTCCGTGGCAATGGATGACAAAGAACAAATCAGGGTTACAGACAAAATAAACTTAGACTGAATGGTGCCAATGGAAACAGACTTATCAAGCTTCTTTGTACGCCTAGAGCATGCTGATATAACATGAGTAGAATCCCCACAATAGAAACACAATCCATTCTTCCGTCTAAAATTCTGTCGCTCGCTCCTGGACAGAATTCTATCACACTGCATACTTTCTGGCGTCTTTTCCATAGACACCGCCAGATGGTGCACCGGTTTGCGCTCCCGCAGACGCCTATCAATCTGAATAGCCATTGTCATGGACTCATTCAGACCTGCAGGCAAAGGGAACCCCACCATAACATCCTTAACGGCATCAGAGAGACCTTCTCTGAAAGTTGCCGCCAAGGCGCACTCATTCCACTGAGTAAGCACAGACCATTTACGGAATTTTTGGCAGAAAACTTCAGCTTCGTCTTGCCCCTGAGATAGTGCCATCAAAGTTTTTTCTGCCTGAAGTTCCAAATGAGGTTCCTCATAAAGCAAGCCCAAGGCCAGAAAAAACGCATCCACATCGCGTAACGCAGGATCCCCTGCTGGCAATGAGAAGGCCCAATCTTGAGGGTCACCCCTGAGCAAGGAAATCACAATCCTAACCTGCTGAGCAGGGTCTCCAGCTGAACGAGACTTCAGGGACAAATAAAGCTTACAATTATTTCGGAAATTCTGGAAGCTAGCTCTATTCCCTGTGAAGAACTCCGGCAAAGGAATTCTCGGCTCAGATACCGGAGCATGTACCACAAAATCTTGTAAATTTTGTACTTTCGTGATGAGATTATTCAAACCCGCAGTTACACTCTGGAGATCCATTATTGTCAGGTGCACACAGAGCATACAGAGATTAGGAGGAGAGAGAGAAAAAAGACTGCAGCAAGGCAGACTGGAGGAAAAAAAAAAAAAAAAAATTCCAGCAGACTTCTTATAACTCTCCTTTCTAAACCTGGGTCTTTAACACTTTATTGGCCGGTCAAACTGTCATGATCTCTGCAGGCAGAGATCATAGCAAGCCTATAGAGGGACAAGCTCTCGGAAGATGGAACTATACTGACCATGAACTAAGCCTGCCGCGCAACTAGAAATAGCCAGGTAGCAACTGTCATGATCTCTGCAGGCAGAGATCATAGCAAGCCTATAGAGGGACAAGCTCTCGGAAGATGGAACTATACTGACCATGAACTAAGCCTGCCGCGCAACTAGAAATATTCCAAAGAAGACAGTAGCCCCCCACATATAATGACGGTGAGTTCAGATGAAACAACAAACGCAGCAGGAAAATAGTCTTAGCAAATTTGAGGTCCGCTTACTAGATAGCAGAAGACAGATAGTATACTTTCATGGTCAGCAGAAAAACACTAACAAAACACCATCCAGAGATTACCTTAAACTCTGGCATTAACTCATAACGCCAGAGTAGCAATCCCTGATCAACGAGAGCTTTCCAGACACAGTAACAAAACTTCAGCTGTGAACTGGAACAAATAGGCAAAACAAAACATGGACAAAAGTCCAACTTATCTAGTAGTTGTCTAGAAGCAGGAACAAGCACTGAGAGGCATCAGATAACATTGTTGACCGGCAAGAAACCACCAGAGAAATGAGCTTAAATAGCGACACCCACTACTGATGGAACCAGGTGAAACAGGAAAGAGGATGACAAGTCCAATTCCACAAGCGGCCACCGGGGGAGCCCAGAATCCAAATTCACAACACGGAACATCGCATCATATGTGACCTACCTACCAGGTGGAATTCCACGTTACATATGTTGGAGCGGTTGTGTGAGCAGCAGCAAGCTGTAATGGAGTACCAGCTGCTTCAGGCGCAAAGAAGTCGCACTCAGCGCCGTACAGACTTCACAACCACAGAGTGGGCCACTATGAATGACGTCTGCCAGGTTTTGCGTCCCTTTGATTATTCCACGCGGATGGCGAGTGCAGATGATGCACTAGTCAGCATGACTGTCCCCCTTATCTGCCTGCTTGAAAAATCACTGCAAGCGCTAAGGGATGATGTTGTGGAAGAGGTGGAGGATGAGGATTCACCATTTCCATCATCTTCTGGACAGTCAGCGCCACGTGGTTCCTCACAAACGCGTAGGCAGGGGACAGTTTGTGAGGAGGATGAGGAGGAGTCAATGGAGGAGGAAGACATCCGTCCAGAGGAGGGAGTTACCGAATTGTCCAGTACTCAGTGTGTACAGCGAGGGTGGGGTGATGACGAGCGGGCAGATATCACGCCTCCAGCAGGGGACAGCGTTTCTTGGGCAGTTGGCAGTCTGCAGCACATGGTGGATTACATGCTGCAGTGCCTGAGAAACGACCGCCGCATCGCCCACATTCTCAACATGTCTGATTATTGGGTGTTCACCCTCCTCGATCCTCGCTACCGGGACAACGTAGAAAGCCTCATCACACCGTTGAACCGGGAGCGAAAAATGCGGGAGTACCAAGACACACTGGTCAATTCCATCATCTTCTCCATTCCAACTGAGAGAAGTGCTGCTAGTGCATTCCAAAGCAGCTCAGTGCGTCCAGGCAGTGGTGGAGGCTCTGCACAAAGAGGGAGCAGAAGCAGTGCCTCTGCCCAAGGCAAGACCAGTATGGCCCAACTGTGGCACAGTTTTCTGTGCCCCCCACAAAAGTCTACACCATCACAGACGGCTCCAGTCAGCAGGAGGCAACGGTTCCGTCAGATGGTGACAGACTACATGTCTTGCCCTCTTGCTGTACTCCCAGACGGCTCTTCCCCTTTCAAGTTTTGGGTCTCAAAGCTGGATACATGGCCAGAGCTAAGCCAGTATGCATTGGAGGTGCTGTCTTGCCCTGCGGCCAGTGTATTATCGGAACGTGTCTTTAGTGCTGCAGGTGGTGTACTAACTGACCGTCGCATGCGACTATCCTCCGATAACGTTGACCGGCTTACTTTCCTGAAAATGAACAAGTCCTGGATCTCGCAGGAATTTGCCACTCCTCCTCCTGATTAAATAATTAGGTCACTGTATACGTTATCCAGGTCTCCTGTTGTGTTCATCTTTCTACCACCTGAACTTAAATTCCTGGGCTCCAACACCGCCAGTTGAGGCTCAGAAGTGCCGTCTGCACAGTCAAAACATACGACCCAGTGTTATTGGGTTTCAGTAACGTCAGCTGATCCCCAGCTGTGTAGCCGGCAATGTGTCATGCGACCGCCACGCTGACACAACAACTGAAATGTAAGGGAATCTGTCCCCCCCCCCCAAGGCGTTTGTTACTGAAAGAGCCTCCTTGTGCAGCAGTAATGCTGCACAAGGAAAAGGTAGCTATTTTGGTTTAGCTCCTTGCACACGCAGAACTTAACACTTATAAAATGTGTCCACTGATACCGTAAAACCGTCCCGGAGGTGGGACTTTCCTTCGTAATATGACGCAGCACAGCCGTCATTCCTCCCCCCCCCCCCGGCGCCGCGCCCCGGCTCCTCAGCGTTGTTTGATTCCGTCCCGGAGCCTGCGCTGTTATGTTATCCCGTGGCCAGGCACACTTAGCACTGCCCGTCTTCTGGCATCATTTGGTGTCAGGATGGCTGCGCCTGTGCGGCTGCGCTGGCCGAGAGCCCGCCTCGCAGTGTCTTCTGATTTAATCCCACTGGGGGCCTGGGATCCATGGACATGTGCAGTGCATATCTGAACCTCCACCTCTCACTCATCTCCCTATGGCTTCTTCAGACTGTTCGGTGTCAGCTGGTCCCTAATAGCATGCCACGGCCGTGACACCGCACAGTCTAAAGAAGCCGTAGGGAGGGGAGTGAGAGGCGAGGATATGCACTGCGCATGGCCATGGATCCCAGGCCCCCAGTGGGATAAAATCAGAAGACACTGCGAGGCGGGCTCTCGGCCAGCACGGCCGCACAGGCGCAGCCAGCCTGACACCAAATGATGTCAGAAGATGGGCAGCGCTAAGTGTGCCTGGCAAATGGATAACATAACAGCGCAGGCTCCGGGACGGAATCAAACTACGCTGAGGAGCCGGGGTGCGGCGCCCGGGGGGGAGGAATGACGGCTGTGCTGCGTCATATTATGAAGGAAAGTCCCACCTCCGGGACGGTTTCACGGTTTCAGGGGACACATTTTATAAGTGTTTAGTTCTGTGTTTGCAAGGAGCATGATGAAAAGAGCCACATTTTCCTTTTGCATCTTTTGTGCTGCACAAGCTGGCTCTTTCAGCTACAAACGCCTTGGGGGTGGGTTAAAGGTTCCCTTTCGACTTTCTCAGGCTTCGGCCTACATTGTGTTCCTCTGCTTTTCCACCTGTCCCTGGGCTCCAACACCGCTAGTTGCCGTCCAGAAGTGCTGTCCGCACAGTCCCAACAGTCGCTCCTCTGTTATTGGGGTTCAGTAACGTCAGCTGTTCCCCTGCTGTGTGTGTGGCAATCACTCCTACCTCCTCCACCTCCTCCTCCTCCACCTGTCCCTGGGCTCCAACACCGCTAGTTGTTGCCTGGTAGTGCTGTACGCACAGTCCCAACAGTCCCTCCTCTGTTATTGGGGTTCAGTAACGTCAGCTGTTCCCCTGCTGTGTGTGTGGCAATCCCTCCTACCTCCTCCACCTCCTCCACCTGTCCCTGGGCTCCAACACCGCTAGTTGTTGCCTGGTAGTGCTGTACGCACAGTCCCAACAGTCCCTCCTCTGTTATTGGGGTTCAGTAACGTCAGCTGTTCCCCTGCTGTGTGTGTGGCAATCCCTCCTACCTCCTCCACCTCCTCCACCTGTCCCTGGGCTCCAACACCGCTAGTTGTTGCCTGGTAGTGCTGTACGCACAGTCAACAGTCCCTCCTCTGTTATTGGGGTTCAGTAATGTCAGCTGTTCCCCTGCTGTGTGTGTGGCAATCCCTCCTACCTCCTCCACCTCCTCCTCCTCCACCTGTCCCTGGGCTCCAACACCGCTAGTTGTTGCCTGGTAGTGCTGTACGCACAGTCAACAGTCCCTCCTCTGTTATTGGGGTTCAGTAATGTCAGCTTTTCCCCTGCTGTGTGTGTGGCAATCCCTCCTACCTCCTCCACCTCCTCCTCCTCCACCTGTCCCTGGGCTCCAACACCGCTAGTTGTTGCCTGGTAGTGCTGTACGCACAGTCCCAACAGTCGCTCCTCTGTTATTGGGGTTCAGTAACATCAGCTGTTCCCCTGCTGTGTGTGTGGCAATCCCTCCTACCTCCTCCACCTCCTCCTCCTCCACCTGTCCCTGGGCTCCAACACTGCTAGTTGTTGCCTGGTAGTGCTGTACGCACAGTCCCAACAGTCCCTCCTCTGTTATTGGGGTTCAGTAATGTCAGCTGTTCCCCTGCTGTGTGTGTGGCAATCCCTCCTACCTCCTCCACCTCCTCCTCCTCCACCTGTCCCTGGGCTCCAACACCGCTAGTTGTTGCCTGGTAGTGCTGTACGCACAGTCCCAACAGTCCCTCCTCTGTTATTGGGGTTCAGTAACGTCAGCTGTTCCCCTGCTGTGTGTGTGGCAATCCCTCCTACCTCCTCCACCTCCTCCTCCTCCACCTGTCCCTGGGCTCCAACACCGCTAGTTGTTGCCTGGTAGTGCTGTACGCACAGTCCCAACAGTCCCTCCTCTGTTATTGGGGTTCAGTAACGTCAGCTGTTCCCCTGCTGTGTGTGTGGCAATCCCTCCTATCTCCTCCACCTCCTCCTCCACCTGTCCCTGGGCTCCAACACCGCTAGTTGTTGCCTGGTAGTGCTGTACGCACAGTCAACAGTCCCTCCTCTGTTATTGGGGTTCAGTAATGTCAGCTGTTCCCCTGCTGTGTGTGTGGCAATCCCTCCTACCTCCTCCACCTCCTCCTCCTCCACCTGTCCCTGGGCTCCAACACCGCTAGTTGTTGCCTGGTAGTGCTGTACGCACAGTCCCAACAGTCCCTCCTCTGTTATTGGGGTTCAGTAACGTCAGCTGTTCCCCTGCTGTGTGTGTGGCAATCCCTCCTACCTCCTCCACCTCCTCCTCCTCCACCTGTCCCTGGGCTCCAACACCGCTAGTTGTTGCCTGGTAGTGCTGTACGCACAGTCCCAACAGTCGCTCCTCTGTTATTGGGGTTCAGTAACGTCAGCTGTTCCCCTGCTGTGTGTGTGGCAATCCCTCCTACCTCCTCCACCTCCTCCTCCTCCACCTGTCCCTGGGCTCCAACACCGCTAGTTGCCGTCCAGAAGTGCTGTCCGCACAGAGCCAAACACCTCGCCAATGTGTTAGTGGGGTTCAGTAACGTCAGCTGTTCCCCTGCTGTGTATACGGCAACGTGTACTGCGACCGCCACGCAGGCACAACAAGTTAAATTTAAGGGAACCTGTCCCCCCCCCCCCCAGGCGTTTGTTACTGAAGGAGCCACCTTGTGCAGCAGTAATGATGCAAAGGGAAAAAGTGCCTCTTTTCGTGGTGCTCCTTGCACATGCTGATCCTAACACTTATGAAAAGTGTCAGGCTGGCTGCGCCTGTGCGGCCGCGCTGGCCGAGATCCCGCCTCGTACTGTCTTCTGATTTCATCCCACTGGGGGCCTGAGATCCATGGACATGCGCAGTGCATATCTGAACCTCCACCTCTCACTCATCTCCCTACGGCTTCTTCAAACTGTGCGGTGTCAGCTGGTCCCTAATAGCATGCCACGGCCGTGACACCGCACAGTCTGAAGAAGCCGTAGGGAGGGGAGTGAGAGGCGAGGATATGCACTGCGCATGGCCACGGATCTCAGGCCCCCAGTGGGATTAAATCAGAAGACAGTACGAGGCGGGATCTCGGCCAGCGCGGCCGCACAGGCGCAGCCAGCCTGACACCAAATGATGTCAGAAGACGGGCAGCGCAAAATGTGTGCATGGCCAAGGGCTAACCTAACAGCGCAGGCTCCGGGACTGATTCAAACAACGCTGAGGAGGCGGCGCACGGCGCCAAGGGGGTAAAAATGACGGCTGTGCTGCGTCACATCACAAAGGAAAGTTCCACCTACCGGACGGTATCACGGTAGGAGGGGACACTTTTCATAAGTGTTAGGTTCAGCATGTGCAAGGACCATAATTAAAAGAGCTAAGTTTACCTTTTCCAGCATTAGTGCTGTACACGATGGCTCTTTCAGCTACAAACGCCTGGGGGGGGGTTAAAGTTTCCCTTTCAACTTGCTCCAGTGCAGGCTTTGGCCTACACTCTGCTCCCTCTCCTCCTCCTGCTGACCCTGGGCTCTAACACCGCCAGTTGGGGCCCAGATGTGCTAGCTGCACAGAGAAAAACACCAGCCAATGTGTCAGTGGGGTTCAGCACCGCCAGCTGTTCCCCTGCTGTGCAGCCAGCAACGTGTCCTGCAACAGCCACGCAGACACAAGAACTGGAATTGAAGGAAACCTGTCCCCCCTCCCCCAGGTGTTTCTACGTTTTACAGCCACCTTGTACGACAGTAATGCTGCATGTGTGCAAGGTGGCTCAGAAACTTATTCTCCTTGCCCATGTTGAACTGAACACGTCTAAAATGAGTCCTCTGCGACCATTAAAACGTCCCTCAGGTGTGACTTTCCTTTGTATTGACACGCAACAAGCTCCTTGGTAGCACTGCCCGTCTTCTGGCATCATTGTTTGGCTGCCTGCGCCTCTGCGGCCGCCCTGACCCACACAACGCCCCTCGGTGTCTTATTTCTTGGGACTGCGAGGGTGTGATTGATGGGCATGAGCGGTGCATCACTTCGCCTGTCCCTCATCTCCTTCCGCCTTCTTCAGACTGTGCGGCTTCATGGCCGCGGCATGCGATAAGGGATCAGCTGACGCCGCACAGTCTGAAGCGGGTGTAAGGACCCGAGTGCGAGAGGCGAACATATGTGCTGCGCCAGGCCATGAATCCCAGCCCCGCAGTGTTTTAACAATGTTAAGACACTGCGGGGCTGGGATTCATGGTCATCGCGAACCGCACCGGCCTACATTAAATGAGGTCAGAAGATGGGCAGCGCTAACAGCGCTAGGCCAGGGGATAACACGACAGCGCAGACTCCTGTACAGCAAATAACAACGCTCAGGAGGCTGCACCCAGCACCAAGGTGGGATTCTTGACATCTGTGCTGCGTCTCATTACAAAGGGAACTCGCGCCTCCAACACAGTTTGACTGTATAAAGGGCTAAATGTTATACGTGTTTCATTCAGCGTGTGCAAGGAGCAAAATTAAAAGAGCAACCTTTGACTTGTGCAGCACTACTGCTGCATAAGCTGTGGCTCTTCTACTTTGTAACCCCTGAGGGGGGGTTAAAGGTTACCTTTGAAATTGGTTCAAGTAGGCTTCGGCCTACACTCTGCTCCCCCTGCAGAGCCCGGGCTCCAACACCGCCAGTTGGGGCCCGGTACTGCTAGCTGCACAGAGCCAAACACCAGCCAATGTGTCAGTGGGGTTCAGCACCGCCAGCTGTTCCCCTGCTGTGCAGCCGGCAACGTGTCCTGCAACTGCCACGCAGGCACAACAGACCCAAAGCTGCCGCCAGTGCAGGCTTCGGCCTACACTCTGCTCCATCTCCTCCTCCTGCTGACCCCGGGCTCTAACACCGCCAGTTGGGGCCCGGTACTGCTAGCTGCACAGAGAAAAACACCAGCCAATGTGTCAGTGGGGTTCAGCACCGCCAGCTGTTCCCCTGCTGTGCAGCCGGCATCGTGTCCTGCAAAAGCCACGCAGACACAAGAACTGAAATTGAAGGGAACCTGTCCCCCCTCCCCCAGGCGTTTGTACGTTTTTAAGGCCACCTTGTACAGCGGTAATGCTGCATGTGTGCAAGGTGGCTCAAAAACGTATTCTCCTCGCACATGTGGAACTGAAAACACGTCTAAAATGTGTCCTCTGTGTGACCATTTAACCGTCCCGGTGGTGTGACTTTCCTTTGTAATGACACGCTGCAACCCCCTTGGTAGCGCTGCCCGTCTTCTGGCATCATTGTTTGGCTGCCTGCGCCTCTGCGGCCGCCCTGACCCACACAACGCCCCTCGGTGTCTTATTTCTTGGGACTGCGAGGGTGTGATTGATGGGCATGAGCGGTGCATCACTTCGCCTGTCCCTCATCTCCTTCCGCCTTCTTCAGACTGTGCGGCTTCATGGCCGCGGCATGCGATAAGGGATCAGCTGACGCCGCACAGTCTGAAGCGGGTGTAAGGACCCGAGCGCGAGAGGCGAACATATGTGCTGCGCCAGGCCATGAATCCCAGCCCCGCAGTGTTTTAACAATGTTAAGACACTGCGGGGCTGGGATTCATGGTCATCGCCAACCGCACCGGCCGACATTAAATGAGGTCAGAAGATGGGCAGCGCTAACAGCGCTAGGCCAGGGGATAACACGACAGCGCAGACTCCTGTACAGCAAATAACAACGCTCAGGAGGCTGCACCCAGCACCAAGGTGGGATTCTTGACATCTGTGCTGCGTCTCATTACAAAGGGAACTCGCGCCTCCAACACAGTTTGACTGTATAAAGGGCTAAATGTTATACGTGTTTCATTCAGCGTGTGCAAGGAGCAAAATTAAAAGAGCAACCTTTGACTTGTGCAGCACTACTGCTGCATAAGCTGTGGCTCTTCTACTTTGTAACCCCTGAGGGGGGGTTAAAGGTTACCTTTGAAATTGGTTCAAGTAGGCTTCGGCCTACACTCTGCTCCCCCTGCAGAGCCCGGGCTCCAACACCACCAGTTGGGGCCCGGTACTGCTAGCTGCACAGAGCCAAACACCAGCCAATGTGTCAGTGGGGTTCAGCACCGCCAGCTGTTCCCCTGCTGTGCAGCCGGCAACGTGTCCTGCAACTGCCACGCAGGCACAACAGACCCAAAGCTGCCGCCAGTGCAGGCTTCGGCCTACACTCTGCTCCATCTCCTCCTCCTGCTGACCCCGGGCTCTAACACCGCCAGTTGGGGCCCGGTACTGCTAGCTGCACAGAGAAAAACACCAGCCAATGTGTCAGTGGGGTTCAGCACCGCTAGCTGTTCCCCTGCTGTGCAGCCGGCATCGTGTCCTGCAAAAGCCACGCAGACACAAGAACTGAAATTGAAGGGAACCTGTCCCCCCTCCCCCAGGCGTTTGTACGTTTTTAAGGCCACCTTGTACAGCGGTAATGCTGCATGTGTGCAAGGTGGCTCAAAAACGTATTCTCCTCGCACATGTGGAACTGAAAACACGTCTAAAATGTGTCCTCTGTGTGACCATTTAACCGTCCCGGTGGTGTGACTTTCCTTTGTAATGACACGCTGCAACCCCCTTGGTAGCGCTGCCCGTCTTCTGGCATCATTGTTTGGCTGCCTGCGCCTCTGCGGCCGCCCTGACCCACACAACGCCCCTCGGTGTCTTATTTCTTGGGACTGCGAGGGTGTGATTGATGGGCATGAGCGGTGCATCACTTCGCCTGTCCCTCATCTCCTTCCGCCTTCTTCAGACTGTACGGCTTCATGGCCGCGGCATGTGATAAGGGATCAGCTGACGCCGCACAGTCTGAAGCGGGTGTAAGGACCCGAGTGCGAGAGGCGAACATATGTGCTGCGCCAGGCCATGAATCCCAGCCCCGCAGTGTTTTAACAATGTTAAGACACTGCGGGGCTGGGATTCATGGTCATCGCCAACCGCACCGGCCGACATTAAATGAGGTCAGAAGATGGGCAGCGCTAACAGCGCTAGGCCAGGGGATAACACGACAGCGCAGACTCCTGTACAGCAAATAACAACGCTCAGGAGGCTGCACCCAGCACCAAGGTGGGATTCTTGACATCTGTGCTGCGTCTCATTACAAAGGGAACTCGCGCCTCCAACACAGTTTGACTGTATAAAGGGCTAAATGTTATACGTGTTTCATTCAGCGTGTGCAAGGAGCAAAATTAAAAGAGCAACCTTTGACTTGTGCAGCACTACTGCTGCATAAGCTGTGGCTCTTCTACTTTGTAACCCCTGAGGGGGGGTTAAAGGTTACCTTTGAAATTGGTTCAAGTAGGCTTCGGCCTACACTCTGCTCCCCCTGCAGAGCCCGGGCTCCAACACCGCCAGTTGGGGCCCGGTACTGCTAGCTGCACAGAGCCAAACACCAGCCAATGTGTCAGTGGGGTTCAGCACCGCCAGCTGTTCCCCTGCTGTGCAGCCGGCAACGTGTCCTGCAACTGCCACGCAGGCACAACAGACCCAAAGCTGCCGCCAGTGCAGGCTTCAGCCTACACTCTGCTCCATCTCCTCCTCCTGCTGACCCCGGGCTCTAACACCGCCAGTTGGGGCCCGGTACTGCTAGCTGCACAGAGAAAAACACCAGCCAATGTGTCAGTGGGGTTCAGCACCGCCAGCTGTTCCCCTGCTGTGCAGCCGGCATCGTGTCCTGCAAAAGCCACGCAGACACTTGCTCTTGTACCTTCTGCTCCCCATCCTGGTTCCAGTACCGTCAGCTGGTTCTGGGCAGAGCCTTTGGCTTAGGTGCCTCCCTCTGGGTATCCGAGTTCCACCAACGTCAGGTGGTCCTTGGTAGTGCTTTCAGGCACGGGTACCTCCTGCTTAGTTACCGGGTTCCAGTAACGTCAGCTGGTCCTCGGTAGTTCCATTGGCTCTTGGACCTTCGGCTACCCATCCGCGTTCCAGCACCGTCAGCTGGTTCTCGGCAGTGTCTTTTGCTCTTGTACCTTCTGCTCCCCATCCTGGTTCCAGTACCGTCAGCTGGTTCCGGGCAGAGCCTTTGGCTTAGGTGCCTCCCTCTGGGTATCTGAGTTCCACCAACGTCAGGTGGTCCTTGGTAGTGCTTTCAGGCACGGGTACCTCCTGCTTAGTAACCGGGTTCCAGTAACGTCAGCTGGTCCTCGGTAGTTCCATTGGCTCTTGGACCTTCGGGTAGCCATCCGAGTTCCAGTTCCATCAGCTGGTTCTCGGCATTTTCTCAGCCTTCTTGTACCTTCTGCTCCATTTCCAAGTTCAAGAGACTAAACACGATGACCCGGAAGACCACCCCTAAGATGACGACGACACCAGAGACGACAACCACCGTGATGACGACGACCCTGGAGACGATGACCCTGAAGACCACCCCGATGACGATGACCCTGGAGACGACGACCCTGAAGACCACCCCGATGACGACGACCCCGGAGACGACGACCCTGGAGACGACAACGACCTGGAAGACCGAGAAGCAGAAGAACAAGAGGCTGCAGAACAAAGAGCAGAAGAACATTAAGCATAACACTAAATATCAGAGCAAAAAATATTATCTAAATTATAAGCAGAAGAAGACTAAGCAGTGTATGGGGGTGAGTCCATTCCTCCTCGTGGTGCCCCTGGATAAAGCCTGATGCTGCAGGCCAAACTGAACGCGGACAAATGTAACTCTTTTGTGACAGGCAGAACGGAAGGTGTAATCTTCAAACTTTTATAGATAACAACTACGGGAATGCCTGTCACAAATAAGAATATGATGAAGAAGTAGAATATGATGAAGATAATAGTAAAATAAAAAGAATATGAACAATGTAACCAAAAAAAATAATAGGTAGAAGATGAAGAAGAAGATGAATAAGGTGAAGATAGTTGATGTCAAAGAAGCTGATGATGAGGATAATGAAGAAGAAAGTGTGGGAGAAGTAAAAAAGAAGGTGAAGGGCGTGGAAGTAGTGAAACATCAATATCTGACAAAATAAAAAAAAAATTAACAAAGTCAAAATCTTTCTACCGCCGAACGTCATAAAAAAAAACAAAATCCTGCTATTCTATTACATTGGGCTAAACCTCTGTGCCTTTAATGTCTCCGCCACGTCCCCCAATACATCCTACATTATTCTTAGTTGTTTTCCTTCATGTAGAATGAACCTACAAGTTTATAAAGGGTTTATTTTAATTCCGATATTTTCGTCCCATTGACTTGCATTGGGATCGGGTATCGGTATCGGATTAGATCCGATATTTTGACGGTATCGGCCGATACTTTCCGATACCGATACTTTCCGATATCGGAAAGTATCGCTCAACACTACTCCCGACAGACGTTCTGTCTGAATCAAGTATTTCAGAGATTTACATGGAAACCCCGGTACAAGTGCTCAGCGCAGGATAAATGTGTGCCAAGCCTTACTGCAAGCTTTGGGAGGCAGAATGAAAAAATCAACAGCATGTGAAGAATTAGTTTTATTTATATTTTATGCAGTTCTTCGGGTGGCTTAAGTGATTAAGTGACTTTATTCTTGGGTCAGTGTGATTACATCAATACCAGATTTAGGCCTCTTTCACACATCCGTTTCTCCAGTATGTGTGGTGACAGGTTTCACACGTACCGGAGACATGTACACACTTAGACCCATTCAAGTGAATGGGTCTGTGCACATGTCAGTGTGTTTACACGGACCGTGTGTCTGTGGGCAAAATACATGGATAGCACACATGAATATCATCTGTGTGACATGCATCGGCACTGGGAAGAAGTGTTATAGTAATCGCTGTTCCCCAGCTCCAGGTTTTGAACACGGCTGTCATCATTCTTCCCTGCTCTGCCGGCGATCAACGCAAGCAGGGGTGAATAATAAGAGTTATATTTAAGTGATAAAAGAGACAGCAGGTGGTGGCTGATGGAACTATTACTCCCATCATCCTACCCCTGCTGCTGCTAATAACAGTGACAGCAGGAGCAGCTGATGGGGGTATTCATCAGCTGTTGCCTGCATTATAAATAAATAAATGAAAAAAACAGTGTGGGTTCTCCTGTATTGTCTATAACCAGCAAGGCAAAATCCACAGCTCGAGGCTGCAGCCCTTAGCTGTCAGCTTCAGCAAGGTTGGTAATCAAGAACAGAGGCGCCCCTATGCTGTTTTTTTAAATTATTTAAATACACAATTAAATAAAACGGCATGGGGTCGCCCCCATTTTTGACAATCAGCCTTGATAAAGCTCACAGCTGGAAGTTGGTATTTTCAGTCTAATAAAGGGCCAGCGGCGATCTCACCAAGGTCACGGCAGTTCAGCCCATCAGGGAATGCAGCCTAAGTGACCAGCACTAACCTCGATGACATCACCGCTGGTCACTGATGCAGTTGAGTCACCAGTGGTTCTCAGCCTGGATGGTCGCATCTTGGCACAATCCAGGTTGAAAACTATTTATCCCCCAGACATGGATTACAGCGTGGGACAGAACGATGGAGAGATAAAGGATACTGTTTTTTTGTTTGTTTGTTTTATTACAGGAGAACGAGGGCTTCGGTGGAATTAGGCGTTAGGTGAGTATAACTGTGCTTATTTTTAAATAAAAATGGAAAACTGTGTTTTGTTTTAATTCTAACAAAAGACTGTATTATGGCTGTGTATTATTTTTACCATACAACTATATGATTAGTAATGGAGAGGTGTCTTATAGAGACCTCTCCTTTACTAAGCCGTGTGCTTGATGTCACCTGACAATACAAAGGTGACATCAACCCCACAAATATGAACCCCACTTGCCACCACTACAGGGCAAGTCGGAAGAGCTGGGAACAGTGCCAGAATTGGCTCATCTAATAGATGTGCCATTTATAGGTGCTGCATGCTGCTATTTTTAAGCTGGCGGGGACCAATATCCATGGCCCCTTACGAGCCTGAGAAAACCAGTGCCCAACTGTGAGCTTTAGCAAGGCTAGTTTTCAAAAATGAGGGGACCCCACACTGTTTTTTTTTAAATTACTTAATTAAATAAATAAAAAAAGCATGGGGACCCCTCTATTCTTGATAAACAACCTTGCTGAAGCTGACAGCTGAGGGCTGCAGCCCCAGTTGTGAGTTTTGCCTGGCTGGTTATAGAAAATACAGGGGAACCTATGCTGTTTCTTTCATTTTTTATTTATAGCGCAGGCAGGGGCTGATGAATACTCCCATCAGCCAATACTGCTGTCACTGTTATTAGCGGCAGCAGGTGTAGGCTGATGGGAGTAATATTCCAATCAGCCACCACCTGCTATCTCTTTTATCACTTAAATATAACTCATCATTCAGAATGATGAGAACCGTTTTCAGCACCCGGAGCCAGGGAACAGCGCTTACTGTAATGCTTCTTCCGTGGCACCCGTCTGTGTGGTACTGATGCGGCACACGGTTGCCACACGTGTGCCGCAAGCATTATACACATGTACACTGACATCTCCAGTACCAGAAATATCAGAACATGTGAAAGAGGCCTTATAGCGGACTTTTATGTTTGGCTGCTGTCACACACTAAAAGATCCTTTTTACAGCAAAAAATTGTTTTTGCATCACCACATTTTGAGAGCTATAATTTTTCCATATCTTGGCCCACAGAGACATGAGGTCTAGTTTTTTGCGGGACGAGTAGACGTTTTTATTGGTACAATTTTTGGGAACATGACATTTTTTGATTGCTTACTATTCCAATTTTTGGGATGCAGAATGAATATAACCCAGCAATTTAGGAATAATTTTTGGGTTGAGGGTATATTATTATTATTTATTTATATATGTGTATGCCATTGCTTGTGTGGTAAAATTGATAAGGCAGTTTTATTCTTCAGCTCAGTACGATTACAGCGATGCCTCTTTTATATATTTATTAATGTTTTGGCGCTTTTATAAAATAAAAACTACTTTATGGAAAAAATAATTATTTTTGCATCACTTTATTCTGAGAGTTATAACTTTTCTATTTTTCTGCTGATAGAACTGTATGGTGGCTTGTTTTTTGCGGGATAAAATGATGTTTTCATTGTACAATTTTTATTTATATCCATCTTTTTGATTGCATGTTATTCCACTTTTTGTTCGGCGGTATGACGATAAAGCATTGTTTTTTTGCTTTGCTTTTTACTTATTTTTTTATGGTGTTCACTAAAGGGGTTAACTAGTGGACAGTTTTATAGGCTGGGTCATTGCGGACGCGTTGGTACCAAATATGCACACTTTTAATGTTTGCATTTTTTTCATTCAAATATTTATTTAGAGACAGAAAATATTTAGATTTTTTTCAAATATTTTTACAAATATTTAAAAAAATGTTTTTACTTTGTCCCAATATGGGACTTTCATTTTTTGCAGGCTGATCACTTCTGTAGTATGGAGATGTAGCAGCATCCCCATGCTATAGAAACTGTCAGCTCTGCACTGACAGAGATTTTCTGACCATGCAGCAAGCATGATCAGCAAGTTTCCTAGCTCTGGTGACCCCGATGTTGTCATAAGGACATCAGGTCATAAAGGCAATGATCGGGACACAGCGTAATGCCACAGGGCCTCCAATCCAAAAGCAGAGGGGCTGTCAGCCCTCTGCAGGCTTCCAGAATGCTGCAATCATGTTCCATAGCAGAATTTCAGGGGTTAAAGTACAGATAGCAGTGTGTGACCACTCCTGGCACCTAGTACTTTGGTGTCATATGTCAGAATCAGCTGACACCTGGCGGCGATCACCCACGCACACTCCCATGTGATCAGGCGATCGTGATGATTCAATATTCCATCCATTGTCAAATAGGCCCAGGGCACATGGTCGGAACATTACGTCCAATGTCAGAAACAGCTAAAGGGAAATATAAATCCAAACCTACAGGGTCCTGTGTGAAGAAGTGATTGCCCTCTAAACCTAATAACTGATTGGGCCACCCTTAGTAACAAGAACTGCAATCAAACTTTGCGATAAGTCTTTATTTTGTTTTTCTTAAGCCAATCAAGGTGGACTTGCTGTTGTGTTTTGGATCATTTTCATGCTGAACAACTCGTGTTCTTTAACTTGGGATTATGAACAGATGGCCGGACATTGTCCTTGAGGATTTTTTGGTAGACAGCAGATTCATGATTCCATTTACCACAGCAAGTCTTCTAGGTCATGAAGCAGTAAAACAGCGTCAGACCATCATATTGCCACCACCATATTTTACGGTTGGTATGATGTTCCTTTTTTGAAATACTGTGTTACTTCTACGCCAGATGTAATACACCTCCAAAAAGTTCATCTTTTGTCTCTTCTGTCCACAGAGTATTGTCCCAAAAGTCAGGGTGACCATCAAGATGTTTTATTGCAAATCTGAGACGAGCCTTTATGTTCTTATTTCTCAGCAGTGTTTTTTGTCTTGGATTTCTTTGTCTTGTCAGGCTATTTTTGCCCAGTCACTTTCATGAACATTGACCTTAACTGAGGCAAGTGAGGCCTGCAGTTCTTTAAATGTTGTTGAGGGGTCTTTTGTGACCTCTTAGATGAGTCATAGCTGCACTATTGGGGCAATTTTGGTGAGCAGGTTGCACCTTGGAATGTTCACCACTGTTCCATGTTTTTGCCATTTGTGGATAATGGCTCTCGCTGTGTTTCACTGGAGTCCCAAAGATTTAGAAATGTCTTTATGACATTTCCAGACTGATAGCTCTCAAATACTCTGTTTCTCATTTGTTCTAGAATTTCTTTGGATTGCGGCATGATGTCTAGCTTTTGGGGATCTTTTGGTCCACTTCACTTTGTTAGACAAGGTCTTATTTAATTGATTGCTTGATTGAGAACAGGTGTGGCAGTAATCAGGCCTGCTTGTTTACGGGTGGCCCAAAAAGTTATTAGGTTTAGTGGGCAATAATTTCTTCACCAGGGCACAGTAAATTTGGATTTCTTTTTTCCTTTAATAGTACCAACTGTTGTGAACTCTGTGTTCAGGCTCCCTCTTGTGGTCACTGGTGGTATGGTGTGACTTTTGCTTTGGGCTCCCCCTGGTGGCTTTGTCTGTTATCCTGCTGGTCTCTGGCTATCAGCTGGTTCGTTATCCTCTGGGAGGTTCCTATATAGCTCTGTTTTACTTCCACTTGTTGCCGGCTGTCGATGTAATCAGTGGTACTCAGATTCCTTCTGACTACCTTGCTCCCAGTCCATCCAGGATATGCTAAGTTTTGTTTGCTCATTTTTTGATCAGCAGTGTTTATCATGTTTTCTGTTCCAGCTTGCTAAAATGTAATTCCCTCGCTTGCTGGTTGCTCTAGTGGGCTGAGTTTCTCCCCACACACCGTGAGTTGGTGTGTGGGTTCTTGAAATCTCAGGATGGATATTTTGTAAGGGTTTTTATTGATCGCATAGACCCCTGCTCTATTTTCTGCTTTCTAGTACTAGTGGGCCTCTTTTGCTGAATCTGATTTCATCCCTATGTATGTGCCTTCTTCTTACTTCACCGTTAATATTTGTTGGGGGCTTCTATATCTTTAGGGATTATTTCTCTGGAGGCAAGCGAGGTCTTTCTTTCTCTTTAGGGGTAGCTAGTTCCTCAGGCTGGCTCGAGACGTCTAGGAATTTTTTAGGCACGTTCACCGGCTACCTCTAGTTGTGTTGGATAGGTTCAGATTTGCGATCAGTCCAGTTACCATCTCCCTAGAGCTTGTCCTTAGTTTATCACTTGCTGATCTATTTGTGGTCCTCAGCCACTAGGGATCATAGCAGTACAGCCGGCCCGCAAAGTATTAATTGCATGGCAGAAGCAGGAGAAAAGAAGCCTTGAGAATTTTTTTTTTTCTTGTTGTTGCCGTGTGTCTAGCTGCTGTGCTAGCTTCTCTCCTCCTCTTAATCTTGGTGTGGCTCTGAGTTCAGCTGCTGACATGGATGTCCAGAGCTTGGCTTCCAGTCTGGATCATCTTGCTGCTAGAGTTCAAAGTATTCAGGATTTTGTTGTTCACAGTCCTATGTCTGAGCCTAGGATACCTATTCCGGAGTTGTTTTCTGGAGATAGATCTAGGTTCCTGAATTTTAAGAACAATTGTAAGTTGTTTCTTTCTTTGAAACCTCGTTCCTCTGGTGATGCCGTTCAGCAAGTTAAGATTATTATTTCCTTTTTGCATGGTGACCCTCAAGATTGGGCCTTCGCATTGGCGCCAGGGGATCCTGCATTGCTCAGTGTGGATGCGTTTTTTCTGGCCCTTGGATTGCTCTTTGAGGAGCCCAAACTCAATTCTCTACCTCCTCATAGGGACTGTGATTGTGCTATAAATTTGATTCCTGGTAGTAAGTTTCCTAAGGGACGACTTTTCAATTTATCTGTGCCGGAGCATGCTGCCATGCGGAGTTATATAAAGGAGTCTTTGGAGAAGGGACATATTCGCCCGTCCTCTTCCCCTCTTGGTGCGGGATTCTTTTTTGTGGCTAAGAAGGATGGTTCCCTGAGACCTTGTATTGATTATCGCCTTTTGAATAAAATCACGGTCAAATTTCAATATCCTTTGCCATTGTTAACTGATTTGTTTGCTCGCATTAGGGGGTCTAGTTGGTTCACCAAGATAGATCTTCGTGGTGCGTATAACCTTGTGCGTATAAAACAGGGTGATGAATGGAAAACTGCATTTAATACGCCTGAAGGCCATTTTGAGTACCTGGTGATGCCTTTTGGACTTTCTAATGCTCCTTCAGTCTTTCAGTCCTTTATGCACGACATCTTCCGTGAATATCTGGATAAGTTTATGATTGTGTATCTGGATGATATTCTGTTTTTTTCGGATGATTGGGAGTCTCATGTTAAGCAGGTCAGGATGGTCTTTCAAGTCCTGCGTGACAATGCTTTATTTGTGAAGGGCTCAAAATGTCTTTTTGGAGTCCAGAAGATTTCTTTTTTGGGTTTCATTTTTTCTCCTTCTACTATTGAGATGGACCCAGTCAAGGTTCAGGCTATTCATGACTGGACGCAGCCTACATCTGTTAAGAGTCTTCAGAAGTTCTTGGGTTTTGCTAATTTTTACCGTCGCTTCATAGCTAATTTTTCTGGTGTTGCTAAGCCTTTGACGGATTTGACCAAGAAAGGTTCTGATGTGACTAATTGGTCCTCTGCGGCTGTGGAGGCCTTTCGGGAGCTGAAGCGCCGGTTTTCTTCGTCTCCGGTCTTATGTCAGCCAGATGTCTCACTTCCCTTCCAGGTGGAGGTTGATGCTTCCGAGATTGGAGCAGGGGCTGTTTTGTCGCAGAGAAGCTCCGATGACTCTGTGATGAAGCCATGTGCTTTCTTTTCAAGAAAGTTTTCGCCTGCCGAGCAGAATTATGATGTCGGTAATCGGGAGTTGTTGGCTATGAAGTGGGCATTTGAGGAGTGGCGACATTGGCTCGAGGGAGCTAAGCATTGTGTGGTGGTCTTGACTGATCACAAGAATTTGATTTATCTCGAGTCGGCCAAGCGGCTGAATCCCAGACAGGCTCGTTGGTCATTGTTTTTCTCTCGTTTTGATTTCGTGGTTTCGTACCTGCCTGGTTCGAAGAATGTGAAGGCTGATGCTCTTTCTAGGAGTTTTGTGCCTGACTCTCCTGGAGATTCAGAGCCGGCTGGTATTCTTAGAGAAGGGGTGATTTTGTCTGCCATCTCCCCAGATTTGCGACGTGTGCTGCAAGAGTTTCAGGCGGATAGACCTGATCGCTGTCCACCGGAGAGACTGTTTGTCCCGGATAGATGGACCAACAGAGTCATCTCTGAGGTTCATTCTTCGGTGTTGGCGGGCCATCCTGGAATATTTGGTACCAGAGACTTGGTGGCCAGGTCTTTTTGGTGGCCTTCCTTGTCGCGGGATGTGCGTTCCTTTGTGCAGTCTTGTGGAATTTGTGCTCGGGCTAAGCCTTGCTGTTCTCGAGCCAGTGGTTTGCTGTTGCCTTTGCCTGTCCCGAAGAGGCCTTGGACACACATTTCCATGGATTTTATTTCAGATGGTGTGTGATCGTTTTTCTAAGATGGTCCATTTGGTGCCCTCTCCCTAGAGCTCGTCCTTAGTTTATCACTTGCTGATCTATTTGTGATCCTCAGCCACTAGGGATCATAACAACCAACCCTCATTTAACCCCTTAGCGACTGCTGATATGCATTAAAACAGCGGCCGCTAAGGGTACTTAGTCCGTCATTGCCATTTTAAAATGGCGATTGGGTATAAGGCTGTAGCATCCCTCAGAGTAGGAAAATCTTTGGGGTCTCAGCTAACAAAGATAGCCGAGACTGAAGAATACATGATCGGGGCCAGATTTTCTGATGACCAATCACGTGTTCACCGTAATTCAGTGAATAACAGCAATCATAAAAAATAGTACACCCAGTGTTTCAATGATTTCTCTCTTTTCTGACATTATATAAATGTCAAAGGAGAGAGAAATCATGCTCCTCAAGACCTGCCGGTACCTCCCCCATCACTGGGCCTTACTGATCTGTCCCCTGGCCCGGCATCATCATCCTGGAAAGAAAATATGCCCTCCAAAATCTCAACAATATGAAATTTTTCCTATTGGTTCTTTTTGATCACTGTGATAGAACCGATTACAGTAATCAAAATAAAAAAAATAGTAAATCAAATCCCCTTTGTCACCCCCTTAGTTAGATAAAAATTATAAAATATATTTATTTTCTCCATTCTTTGCAGTTGGGGTTAGGTTAGGGTTGGAGTTAGTGCTCTTATAGGGTTAGGATAAAGAAAGGAGAAGACGGACTGTATATTTCAAACAAGTAAGAAAGTCTTTATTAGCTAACAAACAATTTTAAAGCATGTTAAAAAAGAGGTATGGAAAGAGAGATAAACATGACACCTATCTATCATCCAAAGTCAATGTTATACATTTCTCTTTACAACTATCAATAGTAACAAGGTGGGAAAATGATACCAAAAGAGTAAGATCCAAGAAGTGCCTATTTGTGCCTTCCATGTTCAAAAGTACATAAAGTACTTAAAGTACTTTACGTAAAGTAAAAGTAAAGGACAGACATAAATAAGTGTGGAAGGTGCAATTTGGTCCTTGCTTAAAGGGGCAGAGGAAAAGCCCCTATCTTAACCCCTTCATGACCTTGCTGTTTTTTGCAATTCTGACCAGTGTCCCTTTATGAGGTAATAACTCAGGAACGCTTCAACGGATCCTAGCGATTCTGAGATTGTTTTTTCATGACATATTGGGCTTCATGTTAGTGGTAAATTTAGGTCGATAATTTCTGAGTTTATTTGTGAAAAAAATGGAAATTTGGCAAAAATTTTGAAAATTTCGCAATTTTCACATTTTGAATTTTTATTCTGTTAAACTAGAGAGTTATGTGACACAAAATAGTTAATAAATAACATATCCCACATGTCTACTTTACATCAGCACAATTTTGGAAACAAATTTTTTTTTGCTAGGAAGTTATAAGGGTTAAAATTTGACCAGTGATTTCTCATTTTTACAACAAAATTTACAAAACCATTTTTTTTAGGGACCACCTCACATTTGAAGTCAGTTTGAGGGTTCTATATGGCTGAAAATACCCCAAAGTGACACCATTCTAAAAACTGCACCCCTCACGGTGCTCAAAACCACATTCAAGAAGTTTATTAACCCTTCAGGTGTTTCAGAGCAGCAGAAGCAACATGGAAGTAAAAAATGAACATTTAACTTTTTAGTCACAAAAATGATATTTTAGCAAAAAATTTTTTATTTTCCCAAGGGTAAAAGGAGAAACTGGACCACGAACGTTGTTGTCCAATTTGTTCTGAGTACGCTGATACCTCATATGTGGGGGTAAACCACTGTTTGGGCGCACGGCAGGGCTCGGAAGGGAAGGAGCGCCATTTGACTTTTTCAATGAAAAATTATCTCCATCGCTAGCAGACACCATGTCACGTTTGGAGAGCCCCTGTGTGCCTAAACATTGGAGCTCCCCCACAAGTGACCCCATTTTGGAAACTAGACCCCCCAAGGAACTTATCTAGAAGCATAGTGAGCACTTTAAACTCTCAGGTGCTTCACAAATTGATCTGTAAAAATGAAAAAGTACTTTTTTTTCACACAAAATTTATTTTAGCCTCAATTTTTTCATTTTCACATGGGCAACAGGATAAAATGGATCCTAAAATGTGTTGGGCAATTTCTCCTGAGTACGCCGATACCTCATATGTGGGGGTAAACCACTGTTTGGGTGCACGGCAAGGCTCGGAAGGGGAGGCGTGCCATTTGACTTTTTGAATGGAAAATTAGCTCCAATCATTAGCGGACACCATGTCGCATTTGGAGAGCCCCTGTGTGCCTAAACATTGGAGCTCCCCTACAAGTGACCCCATTTTGGAAACTAGACCCCCCCAAGGAACTTATCTAGATGCATAGTGAGCACTTATAACCCCCAGGTGCTTTACAGAAGTTTATAACGCAGAGCCGTGAAAATAAAAAATAATTTTTCTTTCCTCAAAAATGATTTTTAGCCCAGAATTTTTTATTTTCCCAAAAGTAATAGGAGAAATTGGACCCCAAATGTTGTTGTCCAGTTTGTCCTGAGTACGATGATACCCCATATGTGGGGGTAAACCACTGTTTGGGCGCACCGCAGGGCTCGGAAGGGAAGGCACGCCATTTGGCTTTTTGAATGGAAAATTAGCTCCAATCATTAGCGGACACCATGTCGCGTTTGGAGAGCCTCTGTGTGCCTAAACATTGGAGCTCCCGCACAAGTGACCCCATTTTGGAAACTAGACCTCCGAAGGAACTAATCTAGATGTGTGGTGAGCACTTTGAACCCCCAAGTGCGTCACAGAAGTTTATAACGCAGAGCCATGAAAATAAAAAATAATTTTTCTTTTCTCAAAAATGATTTTTTAGCCCACATTTTTTTATTTTCCCAAGGGTAACAGGAGAAATTGGACCCCAAAAGTTGTTGTCCATTTTCTCCTGAGTACGCTGATACCCCATATGTGGGGGTAAACCACTGTTTTGGCACACGTCGGGGTTTGGAAGGGAAGTAGTGACGTTTTAAAATGCAGACTTTGATGGAATGCTCTGCGGGCGTCAGGTTGCGTTTGCAGAGCCCCTGATGTGCTTAAACAGTAGGAACTCCCCACAAGTGACTCCATTTTGGAAACTAGACCCCCAAGGGAACTTATCTAGATGTGTGGTGAGCACGTTCAACCCCCAAGTGCTTCACAGACGTTTACAATGCAGAGCCGTGAAAATAAAAAATCATTTTTCTTTCCTCAGAAAAGATGTTTTAGCAAGCAATTTTTTATTTTCACAAGGGTAACAGGAGAAATTGGACCCCAATATTTGTTGCCCAGTTTGTTGTGAGTACGCTGATACCCCATATGTGGGGGTAAACCACTGTTTGGGCACACGACAGGGCTCGGAATGGAAGTAGTGACATTTGAAATGCAGACTTTGATGGAATGGTCTGCGGGCGTCACATTGCATTTGCAGAGCCCCTGATGTGCCTAAACAGTAGAAACACCCCACAAGTGACCCCATTTTGGAAACTAGACCCCCCAAGGAACTTATCTAGATGTGTGGTGAGCACGTTCAACCCCCAAGTGCTTCACAGAAGTTTATAATGCAGAGCCGTGAAAATAAAAAAATAATTGTTCTTTCCTCAAAAATTATGTTTTAGCAAGTAATTTTTTATTTTTGCAAGGGTATCAGGAGAAATTGGACCCCAACAGTTGTTGCCCAGTTTGTCCTGAGTACGCTGGTACCCCAAATGTGGGGGTAAACCACTGTTTGGGCGCACGTCGGGGCTTGGAAGGGAGGGAGCACCATTTGACTTTTTGAACGCAAGATTGGCTGGAATCAATGGTGGCGCCATGTTGCGTTTGGAGACCCCTGATGTGCCTAAACAGTGGAAACCCCTCAATTCTAACTTCAACACTAACCCCAACACACCCCTAATCCTAATCCCAACTGTAGCCATAACCCTAATCACAACCCTAACCCCAACACACCCCTAACCACAACCCTAACCTCAACACACCCGTAACCCTAATTCCAATCCTAATCCTAACCCTAATCGCAACCCTAACCCTAATCCCAACCCTAACCACAACTGTAACCCCAACACACCCCTAACCCTATCCGTAACCCTAACCACAAGCCTAATCTTAACCCTATTTCTAACCCTAGCCCTAATTCCAACCCTAACTCTAATTCCAACCCTAACTCTAAGGCTATGTGCCCACGTTGCGGATTCGTGTGAGATTTTTCCACACGATTTTTGAAAAATCTGCAGGTAAAAGGCACTGCGTTTTACCTGCGGATTTACAGCAGATTTCCAGTGGTTTTTTTGTGCGGATTTCACCTGCGGATTCCTATTGAGGAACAGGTGTAAAACGCTGCGGAATCTGCACAAAGAATTGACATGCTGCGGAAAATACAACGCAGCGTTTCTGCACGGAATTTTCCGCACCATGGGCACAGCGGATTTGGTTTTCCATAGGTGTACATGGTACTGTAAACCTGATGTAAAACTGCTACGAATTCGCAGCGGCCAATCCGCTGCGGATCCGCGGCCAATCCGCTGCGGATCCGCAGCCAAATCCGCACTGTGTGCACATGCCATAACCCTAACCCTACCCCTAACCCTACCCCTAACCCTAACCCTACCCCTAGTTCTAACCCTAGTTCTAACCCTAACCCTAGTGGAAAAAGAAAAAAAAATATTTTCTTTATTTTATTATTGTCCCTACCTATGGGGGTGATAAAGGGGGGGGTTTATTTATTATTTTTTTTATTTTGATCGCTGTGATAGAACCTACCACAGCGATCAAAATGTACTTGTAACGAATCTGCCAGCCGGCAGATTCGGCGGGCGCACTGAGCATGCGCCCGCCATCTTGGAAGATGGCGGCGCCCAGGGAGAAGACGGACCGACTTCGGGAGGCTCGGTAAGTATGAGGGGGTGGTGGGGGGGTGGATCGGAGCACAGGGGGGGGGATCGGAGGACGGGGGAGCGGACAGGAGCACGGGGGAGCGGACAGGAGCAGGGGGGAGCGAACAGGGGGATGGAGGGGGTACCGGACAGAACGGAGGACTGGGGAGGAGATCGGGGGCGGTGGGGGGGGCCAGAACATGATTTCCAGCCATGGCAGATGCTATTGCAGCATCGGCCATGGCTGGATTGATATATTTCACCATTTTCATAGGTAAAATATTGCAAATTGCCCTGATTGGCTGTTGCACTTTCAACAGCCAATCAGAGCGATCGTAGCCACGTGGGGGCAAAGCCACCCCCCCTAGGCTGAAGTACAACTCCCCCTCTCCCTGCAGATCGGGTAAAATAGGAGTTAACCCTTTCACCCGATCTGCAGGGATGCGATCATTCCATGACGCCACATAGGCGTTATGGGTCGGGAAGGGGTTAATAAATATACAAAGTACACTGGTACAAAAAGGCATCTTACCCAGATATACAATGGAGGGGTAGGGTGGTCACAGGAACAAGTGATATTAACCCCAATGTGTGTGTCGCATATTCAATCCATACTGCTTTGGAGAGGTAATGTGGATTTCTCAAACAGGATATTTTTGTAGCAGTAACGGATCACATGGAAGGCCATGTGATCATTCCTTAGCCAGTGAGACTGCAGTGAAGTGGCGCATGCACTACATCACTTATGCTGCAACCACGCAACCCGGCTGTCCTCAGTGCACATTAGTAGGAGTGGATCGGTTGCTGCGGCTCCAGGTCATGTGCACAGGACACTTAGAGGCTGGGCAACGTGGAGCGGACACACGTAACAGAGGGCACATGAGCAGAGCAGTCACTGACTAGGCATGGCGGGTTGTATTAGGGTTAGGGTTAGAATTTTTTTTTTAAAAGATAAAAAAATTGGCAATATGATGGCTAGTGTTGAGCGGAGTATGGCGTCCACTAATTATTGCACCAAATTTTACATTCAAAAAGTTAAATGGCGTTCCTTACCAAACAGTAGATTTCCGCCACAAAAAAAGGTATCGGCATTTTCAGGAGAAATTGCACAACAAATTTTGGGATACATTTTCTACTGTTACCATTGTAAAAATAAAAAAAGTTTGGGTCTAAATCAATTTTTTGTGAAAAAATTAAATGTTAATGTTTTCTTTATGCATTGCTTCAGTTTCTTTGAAGCACCTGAAAGGTTAATAAACTTATTGAATGTGGTATTGAGCACCATAAGGGGTGCAGATTTTAGAATGGTGTCACTTTTGGGTAATTTCTGCCATATAGGCCCCTCAAAGTCACTTCAAATTTGATGTGGCTCCTAAAAAAATGGTTTGGTCAATTTTTTTTGAAAAATGAGAAATCGCTGGTCAACTTTTAACGCTTCTAACTTCCTGACAAAAAAATGATGTTTCAAAAATTGTGCTGATGTAAAGTAGACTTGTGGAAAATGTTATTTATTAACTATTTTGTGTGACATATCTCCGATTTAAGGGCATAAGAATTAAAACTTTGAAATTTGGCCAAAATGTTGAAAATTTCACAATTTTCATTTTTTTTCACAAATTACCGCAGGTCATATCGAAGAAATTTTACCACTGTCATGAAAAACATTCTCAGAATCACTGGGATACCTTGAAGCGTTCGAGAGTTATAACCGCATAAAGTGACACTGGTCAGAATTGTCAAATTTGGCCGGTTAATTAAGGGTTTAAAAACTGTATCTTTTTTTTATTAACTTGAGTTATCTTCATCTAATATTTAGATTTGTTTGATCTGAAACATTTAAGTGTGATAACTTCCTCCTGTCATTGTGTTCCTGGAGCCCCTGGAGAGCAGTTGCAACAGCTGTTGCTGCCGTTCTCCACGGGAGATCGTCGTGGGACACTCGTGGATTTCTGTGGACAGGGAGTATATTGGTTGTTTGTTTTTTTCATATTTTTTACAGGTTAACACTGGCTTTGGGGATCAAAATGACAAGTAATGGTGAGTCTGTAATCTGTATTTAATGTACTGTATGTCTATATGTATGTCATGTATGTAATGTATGAATGTACTGTATGTAGTATGTATGTATGTATTTTGAATGTAAAATTTGGTGTGTATGTATGTAGTATGTATGTAGCATGTATGTAGCATGTATGTAGCATGTATGTAGCATTTGGTATGTATGTATGTAGTATGTATGTAGCATGTATGTAGCATGTATGTAGCATGTAGTATGTATGTAGCATGTATGTAGCATGTATGTAGTGTGTATGTAGCATTTGTGTAGCATGTATGTAGCATGTAGCATGTATGTAGCCTGTATGTAGCATGTATGTAGCATGTAGTATGTATGTAGCATGTATGTAGCATGTATGTAGCATGTAGCATGTATGTAGCATGTATGTAGCATGTATGAAGCATGTGTGTAGCATGTATGTATGTATGTATGTATGGAGTATTTTTTATTTTTTTTTACATTCAACACATTAGCCGGATGATGGGACTACTACTGTCCCATCATTGGCTAATGTGTCAATCACTGTCAGTGTAGCAAGCATCGTCCGATGGGACTTGTAGTCCCATCGGACGATGCCTGCACACACGCACAGAGCCCCAGCATGCTGCACAGAGCCCCGACCCACCGCACAGAGACCCCCCCACGCCGCACAGAGACCCCCCCACGCCGCACAGAGACCCCCCCACGCCGCACAGAGACCCCCCCACGCCACATAGAGCCCGGGCCACCCACATACAGCCCCGGCACGCCGCATAGAGCTTGGGCAGTCCGCATACAGCCCCGCATAGAATTAGATCCCTGGCAGGCCCGCACAGACCCTGCCCGCACACACAGACACTCACAGTGTCCGCCCATGCACCGATCACATTCTTCCCACCTCCGGAACAGCATATAGAAGGACAGAAAGGGCTTATTTACATTCTGATATTTGTGTCCCATTGACTTGCATTGGTATCGGGTATCGGTATCGGCTATATCCGATATTTTTTGGATATCGGCCGATCCAATCCGATACCAATACTTCTGAATATCGGAAGGTATCGCTTAACACTAATTATAAGGTTAATATCCGGTCTGAAGATAAGGATCAGGTCTAAAGCAAGATGTGGTGACACTCTGCAAGTATTCTATATGTGGAATTGCCGTGCAGAGGAGCAACAATCTGTCCAGAGATGGCGTTCACAATCAATCATATATAGACTAGGGACATCATAGGATAAAATTCTAAGAGAGTGAAATTAATGTTATTTGCAATCCAACAATGACATGAGCACACAATAGTAGTAGGGTAAACTCTGAAAAGGAAGAGCACACAACAAGGCTTTAAATGTTAAAACAACACATAAACAAACATGGATCTGCTGACATAGTGGTGTTGCAAGAAAGCAACATGTAACACCTGCATAGATCAGCTGCTGCAAGACTCGAGTCCAAAGGACTTAGAGAAAGAACATATCCAGGTGAAGTGTCACTTTATGCGCTGCTGATAATAAAATTCCACGAATATTTTCCTTAGACACTTTATTTTAACAGGTTTACGAAGTCAACGTGTTTCGAGGTAAATGCAGGACCTTTTCAGCAGGACAAAAACCTAGGTTCGTGGAATTCTATTATCAGCAGCGCATCCAGTGACACTTCACACGGACATAAGCATACAATGTGAACTATGTCTATTAATTACAATCCCATACCCCTCCGTCACATACAACTGATCTGACAGGCGCTTCTCTTTTACTTTCATTTCTCCTTCCTCACTAGATTGTGAGGAAAGCCCCTCCCTCCAGGTAGTCTCCTGTCTCTTGAAGGTCTGTGAAACCTGATATCACAGTTGGATTTCAGAGCTTCAGGGGAGAGGAAATAGCTGCACAGATCTCTCAGGTTCATTGTATGTGAATACGTCACATTCAGTAAGGTTGGTATTTTATGTTTTTATTCATCACAATAGTTTATTTAGCTTGTTTTATGAATGTATAGCACAAAATGTGAGGATATTTCATAGAAATAAGGGAGATTTTATAAAAGAAAGTGTGCTGCTCAGGCATATACAGTAGTTCCCTAACATTCCTTCTCTTGCTTCAGATTATCTGCTGAAATGGAGAGGAAAATGTACAATTTATCCAAACAACTTGATGTTGAGGAAGTAACAAACATGCTGTTAGATGAGAGACCTCACACTGAATGAGGATTTAGGAGAGGAAAGTGAGATTGATTCTCATGATGAGGTGGAAGAATGTGTCCTGGATTCTGAAACAGAGCAAGATGGTGACAGTGGTGAGGATGAAGAAGTTGGATCATATTATATTGGAAAAGATAAAAATACTAAATGGAACAAGAAGCCATTCCAGAAAAAACGTAGGGAACCTTTAAACATTATTACTCACCTTCCTGCAGTAATAGGAACTGCACGTAATGCAAAAACTGCAGTTGAATGCTGGAACAGTATATTCACAGATGACATTCTGGACTCTATTGTCACATATACCAACCAATATATAGACATTATAAAGGACAAGTACATCTGCAACAGAACCATCAAGCCCACAGATGAAATAGAACTGCGTGCTTTTTTTGGATTACTGTACCTTGCAGGAGCTTATAGGGCAAATAGACAAAGTTTGGAGGAACTTTGGGGTAAAGATGGGGATGGAGTTGAAAAATTTAGCCTTATGTCCATAAACAGATTCAAGATTCTAATTCGTTGCCTTCGGTTTGACGACAGAACTACCCGAACCGAACGTAAAACACATGACCGACTTGCTCCAATTCGTGATATATTTCAAAGATTTGTTGTAAACTGTAAACAAAGTTATTACCCTGGAGAGAATCTCACTATTGACGAAATGCTCCCTGGTTTTCGTGGTAGATGTGCCTTTCGTCAATATATTCCATCAAAGCCAAACAAATATGGAATAAAAATGTATGCCCTTGTTGATGCCAGTAAGACCTACACTTACAACCTGGAAGTTTATGCAGGAAAACAACCAGAAGGTCCTTACTGTGTGAGCAACAAACCCATTGATGTTGTAAAAAGACTGGCTGAACCCTTATTTGGATCGGGTCGCAATATTACAGCTGACAATTGGTTTACAAGTTGTGATCTGATTGATTATCTGAAAATTCAGAAGCTGTCATATGTGGGAACTGTAAGAAAAAACAAAAGGGAATTGCCGCCACAGTTTGTAAGTGTGAAAGAGAGACAACAGTACAGCAGTATGTTTGCATTCCATAATGGAAAGGCTTTAGTTTCCTATGTACCACATGCCAAAAAAATCGTACTTCTTCTATCAACACTTCATGATGATGCTGCCATCGATCCTGGGACTGGGGCAGAAAAAAAACTGGAGATAATTACATTTTACAATGCCACCAAAGGGGGTGTGGATACAGCAGATCAGATGTGCTCCACTTTCAACGTCAGCAGAAACATCAAACGCTGGCCAATGGTCATATTTTTTGCTATGTTGAATTTGGGTGGTATAAATTCACAAGTGATTTATCTTGAAAACAAGCTTGAACCACTCCATAGACGATTGTATCTGAAAAAATTGGCCCATGAACTAGTACTTGGAGAGCTACGCAGGAGAAGCGTGAAAACAATCGGTATCCCCTCTCGCCTTCAAGTTCAGCTCAAAAGGTTCCGCCCAGAAGATGATGGTGAAAAGTCACCATCTGCACCACCTCACAAAAGAAGGAGATGCACCAACTGCCAAACGGAAAGCGGAACCAGAAGGCTTTCAAATTATGAATGTCTCAAATGTCATAAAGCAATTTGCCTGACACATGCAAAAATGGTGTGTAATTCTTGCTATTTGCTCTGCAAGTGTGACTTTTCTGGGGAAACCTCAGCATCTACTTCTGATTGAATATGTTTTTAATAGTACTTAAGGTACCTTAAAATTAAGTTTGTGTTCAAAAATTTTCTTTGTACATTTTTTTGAGAGAGTCGAACTGGGGACTATTTGGCGGGAGTTTTGAAAAGTTTGTATTTCATAGTTATTAGTTTTATGTTAAGTAAATGTTTTTTTTTTGCAACTGATTATGTGTAGTCTCTTTTATTACATCCCTATGAAGGTCACTGATCACTTTTAGAGCACTGAAATTGCAAACATTAGATAGATATTATAGGTATTTTTACAGCAGGCGCCTGACAGGCACATTGTATGGGACTCATTAGTCCGAATATTGTATGTGACGGAGGGATACTCTAGATCCATTTGAGCATGAAACAAAAAGAAAATTATCAATCACCTCACATATTTATGGAATTAGCCAAGATACTGTAGGAGAGATCAGCGCAAATAGGGTCTTATCCGAGAAATACAGTAAGTTTTGCATTCAGATTAAAATCACCTGTTCAATCTATTAAAAGGCATATAATGTAGAAAATCAGCCACAGCAGATCCACTGGTCAGCAAACGACCATCAGACATCAGACTGTAAAGGGAGTTAGTGGACATATTCCGCACTGCTGGCAGAATTGAGACTTTTATCCCAGTAAAGTACAGTAAGGTGGTGGTTTATTTCAGCGCGTTTCAAAGTATATAACTTCTTCTTCATAGTCCCTGTTCAGACCCCTTGGTGTTAGTGATTGGAGTGAATGTATCCAGTAAGCCTAACGTTTCTTTAAAATGGAGTGTATGTTCGTTCTCCGTCTTGGTTTGTTATCCTGTTCAATGACCTGATATTTTAACTGGGCTACTATATGGCCAACATTAAGGAAATTTTGAGGAACTGGCAGCATCAAGTTTTTACAATGAATAGTAGATTTATGTTTAGCGATGCAGTCTTATATGCTGGGTGGTCTTCCCAACATATAAGCGACCGCACGTACACTTTTTAAGGTAGACAACAATAGTGGAGTCACAAGTGAAAAAGACCTTAAAAGGATAACGTTTCCCAGAATACGGATGATAGTGTCACCTTTCAGGATGTTATTGCACTGAAAACAGTGAAGGCATGAGAAGGTACCATGCATTGGTATGGCGAGAAACCTCTGTCGTGGAATGTTGGAAATGGGGCCAATATCTGGTTTGACTATTTTATTCTTTAAAGTTGGAGGACATCTGAAATGGCAAAAAGTGGACCAGGAATTCTCCAATTTTAGGGTAGGAAGTTTAGTAATATGCTAATGCTTACAGATAGATCTATCCATAAGTATTAGCACATTTTGTAGGTGCACGAATGAAAAGTATGCACCAAAGGGATGCGTTCTGAGTTCTGCATGGTAGAAGCCGGCGTGATCTCTTATGCTCGATGTAGGACTCCAGGGGGATAACCCCTGGCTTTGAATTTTAAACTCATCTTCTGAAATCGTAACTGACAATTTTCAGCATCATTCCTGTTTCTGGAAACGTTATATTGACAATGTGTTCTGCATTTTTGTCATGATAGTATGCACAAAAATATGGCAGACCATATTTTAATGAATAACTGAAAAAGAATACAGTTGTATATCAGGAACCATACAAAGAAATTGTGTGGATATCATCCGCGCAAATAGAAGTCCAGACGTATTGGAATGGTGGCTTTATTCAACACGTTTCGAAGTTTGCATATGACTTCTTTCTCAGGAATTATATGCATGTGGTAATTGATAATGACTACCAGTAATTGGGAATGCTTAACTTTCCAGCCACCCCCACTCCCCCACTGCTCTCTGCCTGTTGTTCAGTCCTCCATGCCTCAATTGCATTACTTTACTAGCCTGGTGTTCACTCTAGACCATGACATCCAACTACAAGCAGGACCCAGAGTTAACTATGCATGCACAATGACCTCCGGAACTGGTTGAAACTCACAGCAGGGACATTTCTGTCAATTAGTAGGCTCCAGAGCTGTCACAGTGAACTCTGGCAGCTTGAAGCCCTAGCCTAAAGTGAACTCTGGCTCAGTGATGTGACATAAAGTGAGAAACGGGCAGTCGGCAAAAGGAAACAAGCAAACTCCGAAGATCAGTATGCGTGCGCTATTACTTTCTGGATCTGTGGCCAGAAAATATGGCCCAGTGTTTACGCTAATCTGGGACTTCCAGTTTATAATAGATCCTGAAGCATGCGTAGTGAACTCCCCAAGGTCAGCACACTGCAGGAATCCAGGGGCTTGATGAGGGAACACTGTGCCAGAGATTTGACACAAGGTATGTTTGGAGGATCAGATAGTGTCAGGGATCAGTGGGGTGGACAAAGGGGTGAACAGTGAGAGAAGTTAGTTTTCTTTTCTATCTTTTGTCTGCCCTTTAGTGTTCAACAAGATGGCAACTGCAGGTGGCCGCCTTTTTGCTTAATTCACACAGAGTGAATTACAAAAAAAGCCATATTCTCAAAATGCTCATTTTTGTAAAATACTAGTAGAATTAATTTAAACTCAAATTAATTCACCTATCTCTAATTAATATTCTTGAACTTTCTTTACATTTGTAAAAAGATTGGTTTAAGAAAAAAAAAGCAATTTCAGATCCCAAAATAATGAAAGAATTAGCCTGGATGAGATTGATAATTTAATTGCTTCCAAATTTATTTCTCTTATTCATATAATGTAATATACAATTCCAAATGAGTTGTGTGGACATCTCACTTGAGTTCATTCATTGGCCGGGTATTGAACCACACTGTATCAAAGATCACTGTTTTCCTAAGTAAGTTCACATTCTTTGTATCTTTTTCTAAAAATACAGCATGTTATCTGTGTGTTTAAGCCTGTCTATTTGTGTTGAAGACATTAGTGAGGAGTACAATAAAATGGACTTTTGTTTAAATCAATGGACACCAAAGCAGCATTTCTGTTGTACTTCATTGAAATTACTTTATTTGGTCTTGAACACTGGCTGCTCCTACTTTACAATAAGTAGAAATGCCAAGATCTGCTTTGTTCTTCATTTGTCAAAAGCAATTCTTTTTTGTATACCAAAATAAAATGTAGATTAAATCATAGGGAACAGAATGATAATCAAAAAGGTAGATAGAAAAAAATAAAATTCTAGAAAAAAGCAAAAGGCAGTGCAGTACAGCTTCATAACAGAATGAGAAAACTTAAAGGACTGAAATATTCCTATGCAGGAATAGACTTATCAATGGAACATTGCAGCATTATCTGAAGGTTCATGGCAGAAGGGGGCCAAGGAAAGATTTATTATTTCTCCTTGTGCATTCTCTTGTTATCCATGATTACAGTACTATGGCTGTCACTATTATTCCTGTGCTTTAACTTCATTTAAATCTTTGTTTCATGCTCTGATGTCATTGTCAGTATATACACAAATGCATTCTCTCTTTTGTGAAATAACAATATTTATTATATGCTTACAGTCACTAAACTGTGTTTATTATCTCTGTGGTGACATACTGTTGTGAACATTGTCCTTGTTATATGACATAACTATAAAAATACTCAAGTGCAGTGAACTTGCTTTGTGCATTTTCAAAGGTACTAAATATATGAGTTACAAAAGATACACTTGCCCCTTAGGACAGGTCATCAACATAAAGTTAGTGGTGCAACCCTTTATAATAACAGGTCTGCTAAGCTTAGACAGATACATGCAATGTTTAGTATTTTTATTATTCACATACACATACAGTATTTATTTTTATTTATTTTACTCTCTTACAGAGCATCATTAATTCCACAGTGCTTTACAGACATTATCAGTACTGTCCCCATTGGGGCTCACACTCTAAATTCCCTATCACTTATGTCTTTGGAACGTGGGAGGAAAACGGAGAACCCGGAGAAAACCAGCGCAAACACAGAGAGAACATACAAACTCCTTGCAGATGTTGTCCATGGTGGGATTTGAACCCAGGACCCCAGTGCTGCAAGGCTACAGTGCTAACCACTGAGCCAACGTGCTGCCCCCATCATGTACAAATAAAATTATAGTGTATTGAGTTCCCCCTCCATGTTTGTCTCAGATAACTTCCTCTCCAATGTTTATTCAGTCATATAAGCCAGAAAGCATCTTAACTGGGGTCCACTCTGTATTATATTTTCCCAGTTACTAAATTAATAAAATACATCTGTCTATGTTTTATTCTTTTTAGCAGTCTGTCAGGCTTGTTATAAATGGAGAGAACCAACAGGGAAATATTCAGATAATTATTGAAAATCATACCATGTAGGAACAAGGTATTCAAGTTAAAGACTTTAGATTTTTAAAACTTGACATGGACAAAACAGAATTCATCATCTTTCCCCTATCTCATGCGACTTCTCCAACGGACCTATCCATTAAAGTAAATGGCTGCCCACTCTCCCCAGTCCCACAAGCTTGCTGCCTTGGGGTAATCCTTGACACTGATCTCTCTTTCAAACCACATAAACAAGCCCTTTCCACTGCCTGCCAACTTCAACTCCAAAATATTTCACGGAGCCGTACATTCCTTAACCAAGAATCTGCAAAAACCCTAGCCCATGCCCTCATCATTTCTCGCCTTGACTACTGCAACCTCCTGCTCTGTGGCCTCCCCTTGAACACTCTCGCACCCCTCCAATCTATTCTAAACTCTGATGCCCGACTAATCCACCTGTCCTCCCGCTAACCATGACGTACAAAGCCATCCACAACCTGTGTCCTCCATATATCTGTGACCTCGTCTCCCGGTACTGACCTGAACGCAAACCTCCGATCCTCACAAGATCTCCGTCTCTACTCCCCTCTTATCTCCTCTTCCCACAATCGCATAAAAGATTTCTCTCGCGCATCAACACTAACCTGGAACTCTCTACCATAATATATCAGACTTTCACCTGCCATAGAAACCTTCAAAAAGAACCTCAAAACCTACCTCTTCCGACAAGCCTACAACCTGCAGTAACCACCGATCGACCAAACCGCTGCACGACCAGTTCTACCCTCACCTACTTTATCCTCACCCATCCCTTGTAGATTGTGAGCCCTCGCGGGCAGGGTCCTCTCTCCTCCTGTACCAGTTATGACTTGTATTGTTTAAGATTATTGTACTTGTTTTGATTATGCATACCCCTCCTCACATGTAAAGCGCCATGGAATAAATGGTGCTATAATAATGATAACTCAACTTTTTATTTTATTTTGTTCCTTGTTATCCCATATGCCTCTTTACAGGTATATGGTCATCGACTCTGTAGCATAATTAGTGTATGCCATGTCCTTTATCCAATAAGTGCTTTGCAGCTTAAAGTTCCTCATCTTTAATCACATTTTTTATGTTCACCTATAAATATTTTGGGGATTTCATCAAAAATGGAACAGGCTGCCACGAGAGGTGGTGAGTAGTGTTGAGCGATACCTTCCGATATCAGAAAGTATCGGTATCGGAAAGTATCGGCCGATACCGGCAAAATATCGGATCTCGCCGATACCGATAACCGATACCAATGCAAGTCAACGGGACGAAAATATCGGAATTAAAATAAACCCTTTCTTTCCTTGTAGGTTCATTCTACGTGAAGGAAAACAAATAAGAATAATCTAGGATGTATTGGGGGAGGTGGCAGAGACATTAAAGGCATAGAGGTTTAGCCCAATCAAATAGAATAGCAGGAATTTCAATTTTTTTTTAAGATGTTTGGAGTTACAAAGATATTGACTATGTTATTTTTTTTTTTTTTTGTCAGATATTGATGTTTCACTACTTCCACGCCCTTCACCCTCTTTTTTACTTCTCCCACACTTTCTTCTTCATCATCATCAGCATCTTTGACATCAACTTCTTCTTCACCATATTCATCTTCTTCTTCATCTTCTACCTATTATTTTTTTTTGCTACATTGTTCATATTCTTTTTATTTAACTATTATTCTTCTTCATATTCAACTTTTTCATCATATTCTTATTTGTGACAGGCATTCCCGTAGTTGTTATCTCTAGGGTTGAGCGACTTTTCATTTTTTGAGATCGAGTCGGGTTTCACGAAACCCGACTTTCTCAAAAGTCGGGTCGAGTGAAATCGGCCGATCTTATTGAAAAGTCGGGGTCGGGGATCGGCCAAAACATGAAACCCAATGCATTTCAATGGGGAAGCATACTTTTTTAATATTTGCTTCAGCGCGGTAATGTTGAAAAGCCGGTAATTCAATTGCTGGCTTTTCATTTCTCCTGCCTAAACCCGACATGATATGAGACATGGTTTACATACAGTAAACCATCTCATATCCCCCTTTTTTTTGCATTTTCCACACTACTAATGTTAGTAGTGTGTATGTGCAAAATTTTGGCGCTGTAGCTATTAAATTTAAGGGTTAAATCGCAGAAAAAATTGGCGTGGGCTCCCGCGCAATTTTCTATGCCAGAGCGGTAAAGCCAGTGACTGACGGCAGATATTAATAGCCAGGAGAGGGTCCATGGTTATTGGCCCCCCTGTGGCTAAAAACATCTGCCCCCAGCCACCCCAGAAGAGGCACATCTGGAAGATGCGCCTATTCTGGCACTTGGCCACTCTCTTCCCACTCCCGTGTAGCGGTGGGATATGGGGTAATGAAGGGTTAATGCCACCTTGCTATTGTAAGGTGACATTAAGCCAGATTAATAATGGAGAGGCGTCAATTATGACACCTATCCATTATTAATCCAATTGTTTGAAAGGGTTAAAAAACACACACACACATGATTAAAAAGTATTTTAATGAAATAAACACACCGGTTGTTTTAATATTTTATTGCTCTCTCAATCCATTTGAAGACCCTCGCTTGGCAAAATAATAAACCCACAATATACATACCCTCTGATGAACTGTCACGTCCCACGAGGTAAATCCATCTGAAGGGGTTAAAATAGTTTACAGGCAGGAGCCCTGCTAATGCAGCTGTGCTCGTGCCTGTAAGCCCCGGCGAATGAAGGAAATGTAGGTCAATGACCTATAGTTACCTTCAGTCGTGGTGATGCGCCCCCTGGTGGATGTCCTCATATGACCTGGAGCGTGGGAAAAAGTTCCCAGGCTGCAGTTCATGAGGACATCCAGCAGGGGCGCATCACCGCGACTGAAGGTAACTATATGTCATTGACCTACATTTCCTTCATTCGCCGGGGCTTACAGGCACAAGCACAGCTGCATTAGCAGGGCTCCTGCCTGTAAAATATTTTAACCTCTTTAGATGGATTACCTCGTGGTACGTGACAGTTCATCAGAGGGTATGTATATTGTGGGTTTATTATTTTTCCAAGCGAGGGTCTTCAAATGGATTGAGAGAGCAATAAAATATTAAAACAACCGGTGTGTTTATTTCATTAACCCCTTTCTGACATCGGACGTACTATCCCGTCGAGGTGGGGTGGGCCCCCATGACCACGGACGGGATAGTACGTCCAGCGCGATCGGCGGCGCTCACGGGGGGAGCGCGGCCGATCGCGGCCGGGTGTCAGCTGCCTATCGCAGCTGACATCCGGCACTATGTGCCAGGAGCGGTCACGGACCGCTCCCGGCACATTAACCCCCGGCACACCGCGATCAAACATGATCGCGATGTGCCAGCGGTGCAGGGAAGCATCGCGCAGGGAGGGGGCTCCCTGCGGGCTTCCCTGAGCCCCCCGCAGCAACGCGATGTGATCGCGTTGCTGCGAGGGTCTTACCTCCCTCCCTGCCTGCTCCAGACCCGTATCCAAGATGGCCGCGGATCCGGGTCCTGCAGGGAGGGAGGTGGCTTCACAGAAGCCTGCTCAGAGCAGGCACTGTGAAGCAGCCTGCACTTCTCTCAGATCGGTGATCTGTCAGAGTGCTGTGCAAACTGGCAGATCACCGATCTGTATTGTCCCCCCTGGGGCAAAGTAAAAAAGTAAAAAAAAAATTTTCCAAATGTGTAAAAAAAAATATTCCAAAATAATGAAAAAAAAAATATATTATTCCCATAAATACATTTCTTTATCTAAATAATAAAAAACAAACAAAAAAAGTACACATATTTAGTATCGCCGCGTCCTTAACGACCCAACCTATAAAACTGGCCCACTAGTTAACCCCTTCAGTAAACAACGTAAGAAAAAAAAAAAAAAGAGGCAAAAAACAACGCTTTATTATCATACCGCCGAACAAAAAGTGGAATAACACGCGATCAAAAAGACAGATATAAATAACTATGGTACCGCTGAAAACGTCATCTTGTCCCGCAAATAACGAGCTGCCATACAGCATGATCAGCAAAAAAATAAAAAAGTTATAGTCCTGAGAATAAAGCGATGCAAAAATAATTATTTTTTCCATAAAATAGTTTTTATCGCATAAAAGCGCCAAAACATAAAAAGATTATATAAATGAGATATCGCTGTAATCGTACTGACCCGAAGAATAACACTGCTTTATCAATTTTACCAAACGTGGAACGGTATAAACGCCTCCCCCAAAAAGAAATTCATGAATAGCTGGTTTTTGGTCATTCTGCCTCACAAAAATCGGAATAAAAAGCGATCAAAAAATGTGACGTGCCCAAAAATGTTACCAATAAAAACATCAACTCGTCCCGCAAAAAACAAGACCTCACATGACTCTGTGGAGCAAAATGTGGAAAAATTATAGCTCTCAAAATGTGGTAACGCAAAAAATATTTTTTGCAATAAAAAGCGTCTTTCAGTGTGTGACTGCTGCCAATCATAAAAATCCGCTAAAAAACTCGCTATAAAAGTAAATCAAACCCCCCTTCATCACCCCCTTAGTTAGGGAAAAATAAAAAAATGTATTTATTTCCATTTTCCCATTAGGATTAGGGTTAGGGTTGGGGCTAGGGTTAAGGCTACAGTTAGAGTTGGGGCTAAAGTTAGGGTTAGGGTTGGGGCTAAAGTTACGGTTAGGGTTTAGATTACATTTACGGTTGGGAATAGGGTTGGGATTAGGGTTAGTGGTGTGTCAGGGTTAGAGGTGTGGTTAGGGTTACTGTTGGGATTAGGGTTAGGGGTGTGTTTGGATTAGGGTTTCAGTTATAATTGGGGGGTTTCCACTGTTTCGGCACATCAGGGGCTCTCCAAACGCCACATGGCGTCCGATCTCAATTCCAGCCAATTCTGCGTTGAAAAAGTAAAACAGTGCTCCTTCCCTTCCGAGCTCTCCCGTGTGCCCAAACAGGGGTTTACCCCAACATATGGGGTATCAGCGTACTCAGGACAAATAGTACAACAACCTTTGGGGTCCAATTTCTCCTGTTACCCCTGGGAAAATACAAAACTGGGGGCTAAAAAATAATTTTTGTGGGAAAAACAAAGATTTTTTATTTTCACAGCTCTGCGTTATAAACTGTAGTGAAACACTTGGGGGTTCAAAGTTCTTACAACACATCTAGATAAGTTCCTTGGGGGGTCTAGTTTCCAAAATGGGGTCACTTGTGTGGGGCTTCTACTGTTTAGGTACATTAGGGGCTCTGCAAACGCAATGTGACGCCTGCAGACCATTCCATCTAAGTCTGCATTCCAAATGGCGCTCCTTCCCTTCCGAGCCCTCCCATGCATCCAAACGGTGGTTCCCCCCACATATGGGGTATCAGCGCACTCAGGACAAATTGGACAACAACTTTTGGGGTCCAATTTCTCCTGTTACCCTCGGGAAAATACAAAACTGGGGGCTAAAAAAATAATTTTTGTGGGAAAAAATTTTTGTTTTATTTTTACGGCTCTGCATTATAAACTTCTGTGAAGCTCTTGGTGGGTCAAAGCGCTCACCACACATCTAGATAAGTTCCTTAGGGGGTCTACTTTCCAACATGGTGTCACTTGTGGGGGGTTTCTACTGTTTAGGTACATTAGGGGCTCTGCAAACGCAATGTGACGCCTGCAGACCATTCCATCTAAGTCTGCATTCCAAATGGCGCTCCTTCCCTTCCGAGCCCTTCCATGTGTCCAAACGGTGGTTCCCCCCCACATATGGGGTATCAGCGCACTCAGGACAAATTGGACAACAACTTTTGGGGTCCAATTTCTCCTGTTACCCTCGGGAAAATACAAAACTGGGGGCTAAAAAAATTATTTTTGTGGGAAAAAAATTTTGTTTTATTTTTACGGCTCTGCATTATAAACTTCTGTGAAGCCCTTGGTGGGTCAAAGCACTCAAAACACATCTAGATAAGTTCCTTAGGGGGTCTACTTTCCAAAATGGTGTCACTTGTGGGGGGTTTCAATGTTTAGGCACATCAGTGGCTCTCCAAACGCAACATGACGTCCCATCTCAATTCCTGTCAATTTTGCATTGAAAAGTCAAACGGTGCTACTTCCCTTCCGAGCTCTGCCATGCGCCCAAACAGTGGTTTACCCCCACATATGGGGTATCGGCGTACTCAGGACAAATTGTACAACAACTTTTGGTGTCCAATTTCTTCTCTTACCCTTGGGAAAAAAAAATTGGGGGTAAAAAGATAATTTTTGTGAAAAAATATGATTTTTTATTTTTACGGTTCTGCATTATAAACTTCTGTGAAGCACTTGGTGGGTCAAAGTGCTCACCACACCTCTAGATAAGTTCCTTAGGGGGTCTACTTTCCAAAATGGTGTCACTTGTGGGGGGTTTCAATGTTTAGGCACATCAGGAGCTCTCCAAACGCAACATGGCGTCCCATCTCAATTCCTGTCAATTTTGCATTGAAAAGTCAAACGGTGCTACTTCCCTTCCGAGCTCTGCCATGCGCCCAAACAGTGGTTTACCCCCACATATGGGGTATCAGCGTACTCAGGACAAATTGTACAACACCTTTTGGGGTCCATTTTCTCCTGTTACCCTTGGTAAAATAAAACAAATTGGAGCTGAAGTAAATTTTTTGTGAAAAAAAGTTAAATGTTCATTTTTATTTAAACATTCCAAAAATTCCTGTGAAGCACCAGAAGGGTTAATAAACTTCTTGAATATGGTTTTGAGCACCTTGAGGGGTGCAGTTTTTAGAATGGTGTCACACTTGGGTATTTTCTATCATATAGACCCCTCAAAATGGCTTCAAATGAGATGTGGTCCCTAAAAAAAAATGGTGTTGTAAAAATGAGAAATTCCTGGTCAACTTTTAACCCTTATAACTCCCTAACAAAAAAAAAATTTGGTTCCAAAATTGTGCTGATGTAAAGTAGACATGTGGGAAATGTTACTTATTAAGTATTTTGTGTGACATATCTCTGTGATTTAATTGCATAAAAATTTAAATTTGGAAAATTGCGAAATTTTCAAAATTTTCGCCAAATTTCTGTTTTTTTCACAAATAAACGCAGGTACTATCACAGAATTTTTACCACTATCATGAAGTACAATATGTCACGAGAAAACAATGTCAGAATCACTGGGATCCGTTGAAGCGTTCCAGAGTTATAACCTCATAAAGGGACAGTGGTCAGAATTGTAAATATTGGCCCGGTCATTAACGTGCAAACCACCCTTGGGGGTGAAGGGGTTAAAATGCTTTTTAATCATGTGTGTGTGTGTTTTTTAACCTTTTCAAACAATTGGATTAATAATGGATAGGTGTCATAATTGACGCCTCTCCATTATTAATCTGGCTTAATGTCACCTTACAATAGCAAGGTGGCATTAACCCTTCATTACCCCATATCCCACCGCTACACGGGAGTGGGAAGAAAGTGGCCAAGTACCAGAATAGGCGCATCTTCCAGATGTGCCTTTTCTGGGGTGGCTGGGGGCAGATGTTTTTAGCCATGGGGGGGCCAATAACCATGGACCCTCTCCTGGCTATTAATATCTGCCGTCAGTCACTGGCTTTACCGCTCTGGCGGAGAAAATTGCGCGGGAGCCCACGCCAATTTTTTCCACGATTTAACCCTTAAATTTAATAGCTACAGTGCCGAAATTTTACACATACACACTACTAACATTAGTAGTGTGGAATATGCAAAAAAAAGGGGTATATGAGATGGTTTACTGTCTGTAAACCATGTCTCATATCATGTCGGGTTTAGGCAGGAGAAATGAAAAGCCGGCAATTGAATTACCGGCTTTTCAACATTATCGCGCTGAAGTAAATATAAATATATATATATATATATATATGTCTCTCTATGACATATATATATATATATATATATATATATATATATATATAAAAAACGAAACCCGACTTTGGATTACAGATCGTGTACCGCCGACCCGATCCCAGAGTGGGATCGGGTCAGGTTTCACGAAACCCAACTTTGCTAAAAGTCGGCGACTTTTGAAAAGTGCCGATCTGTTTTGCTCAACCCTAGTTACAGTTAGGTCCATATATATTTGGACAGAGACAACATTTTTCTAGTTTTGGTTATAGACAATACCACAATGAATTTTAAACAAAACAATTCAGATGCAGTTGAAGTTCAGACTTTCAGCTTTCATTTGAGGGTATCCACATTAAAATCGGATGAAGGGTTTAGGAGTTTCAGCTCCTTAACATGTGCCACCCTGTTTTTCAAAGGACCAAAAGTAATTGGACAGATTCAATAATTTTAAATAAAATGTTCATTTTTAGTACTTGGTTGAAAACCCTTGGCTGGCAATGACTGCCTGAAGTCTTGAACTCATGGACATCACCAGACGCTGTGTTTCCTCCTTTTATGTTGCTCTGCCAGGCCTTCACTGTGGTGGTTTTCAGTTGCTGTTTGTTTGTGGGCCTTTCTGTCTGAAGTTTAGTCTTTAACAAGTGAAATGCATGCTCAATTGGGTTGGGATCAGGTGACTGACTTGGCCATTCAAGAATATTCCACTTCTTTGCTTTAATTAACTCCTGGGTTGCTTTGGCTTCATGTTTTGGGTCATTGTCTATCTGTAGTATAAAATGACGACCAATCAGTTTGGCTGCATTTGGCTGGATCTGAGCACGCAATATGTCTCTGAATACCTCAGAATTCATTCGGCTGCTTCTGTCCTGTGTCACATCATCAATAAACACTAGTGACCCAGTGCCACTAGCAGCCATGCATGCCCAAGCCATCACACTGCCTCCGTGTTTTACAGATGATGTGGTATGCTTTGGATCATGATCTGTACCACGCCTTCGCCATACTTTTCTCTTTCCATCATTCTGGTAGAGGTTGATCATGGTTTCATCTGTCCAAAGAATGTTCTTCCAGAACAGTGCTGGCTTTTTTAGATGTTTTATAGCAAAGTCCAGTCTAGCCTTTTTATTCTTGATGCTTATGAGTGGCTGCACCGTGCAGTGAACCCTCTGTATTTACTTTCATGCAGTCTTCTCTTTATGGTAGATTTGGATATTGATACGCCTACCTCCTGGAGAGTGTTGTTCACTTGGTTGGCTGTTGTGAAGGGGTTTCTCTTCACCATGGAGATTATTCTGCGATCACCCACCACTGTTGTCTTCCTTGGGCGCTCAGGTCTTTTTGCATTGATGAGTTCACCAGTGCTTTCTTTCTTTCTCAGGATGTACCAAACTGTAGATTTTTCCACTCCTAATATTGTAGCAATTTCTCGGCTTGTTTTTTTCTGTTTTCGCAGCTTAAGGATGGCTTGTTTCACTTGCATGGAGAGCTCCTTTGACCGCATGTTTACTTCACAGCAAAACCTTCCAAATGCAAGCACCACATCTCAAATCAACTCCAGGCCTTTTATCTGCTTAATTGAGAATGACATAACAAAGGGATTGCCCACACCTGTTCATGAAATAGCCTTGGAGTCAATTGTCCAATTACTTTTGGTCCCTTTAAAAACAGGGTCGCACAGGTTAAGGAGCTGAAACTCCTAAACCCTTCATCCAATTTTATTGTGGATACCCTCAAATGAAAGCTGAAAGTCTGAACTTCAACTGCATCTGAATTGTTTTGTTTAAAATTCATTGTGGTAATGTCTATAACCAAAATTAGAAAAATGTTGTCTCTGTCCAAATATATATGGACCTAACTGTATCTCTAAAAGTTTGAAGATTACACCTTCCGTTCTGCCTGTCACAAAACAGTTACATTTGTCCGCGTTCAGTTTGGCCTGCAGCATCAGGCTTTATCCAGGGGCACCACGAGGAGGAACGGACTCACCCCCATACACTGCTTAGTCTTCTTCTGCTTATAATTTAGATAATATCTTTTGCTCTGATATTTAGTGTTATGCTTAATGTTCTTCTGCTCTTTGTTCTGCAGCCTCTTGTTCTTCTGCTTCTCGGTCTCCCATGTCATCGTTGTCTCCAGGGTCGTCGTCTCCGGAGTCGTCAACATTGGGGTGGTCTTCAGGGTCATCGTCTCCATGGTCATCGTCGTCTCAGTGGTTGTGGTCTCTGGTGTCGTCATCATCTTAGGGGTGGTCTTCCGGGTTGTCGTCTTTAGGGTCTTGAACTTGGAAATGTAGCAGAAGGTACAAGAAGGCTGAGAAAATGCCGAGAAACAGCTGATGGAACTGGAACTCGGATGGCTACCTGAAGGTCCAAGAGCCAATGGAACTACCGAGGACCAGCTGACGTTACTGGAACCCGGTTACTAAGCAGGAGGTACCCGTGTCTGAAAGCACTACCAAGGACCACCTGACGGTGGAACTCGGATATGCAGAAGGAGGCACCTAAGCCAAAGGCTCTGCCCGGAACCAGCTGACGGTACTGGAACCAGGATGGGGAGCAGAAGGTACAAGAGCAAAAGACACTGCCGAGAACCAGCTGACGGTACTGGAACCCGGATGGGTAGCCGAAGGTCCAAGAGCCAATGGAACTACCGAGGACCAGCTGACGTTACTGGAACCCGGTTACTAAGCAGGAGACACCCGTGCCTGAAAGCACTACCAAGGACCACCTGACGTTGGTGGAACTCGGATACCCAGAAGGAGGCACCTAAGCCAAAGGCTCTGCCTGGAACCAGCTGACGGTACTGGTACCAGGATGGGGAGCATAAGGTACAAGAGCAAAAGACACTGCCGAGAACCAGCTGATGGTACTGGAACCCGGATGGGTAGCCGAAGGTCCAAGAGCCAATGGAACTACCGAGGACCAGCTGACGTTACTGGAACCCAGTTACTAAGCAGGAGGTAACCATGCATGAAAGCACTACCAAGGACCACCTGACGTTGGTGGAACTCAGATACCCAGAAGGAGGCACCTAAGCCAAAGGCTCTACCCGGAAATAGCTGACGGTACTGGAACCAGGATGGGGACCTATTCAAGCTTGTCTTCCTAGAGCCCAAACTAGTGGTGTTGGAGCAAAGGGTCAGCAGGGGGAGCAGAGTGTAGGCCGAAGCCTGCACTGGAGGCATTTGGAGGTCTGTTGTGTCTGCGTGGCATTTGCAGGACACGATGCCGGCTACACAGCAGGGGAACAGCTGGCGTTGCTGAACCCCACTGACACATTGGCGGGTGTTTTTCTCTGTGCAGCCAGCACTTCCGGGCGCCAACTGGCGGTGTTAGAGCCCAGGGTCAGCAGGAGGAGCAGAGGGAGCAGAGTGTAGGCCGAAGCCTGCACTGGCGGCAGCTTTGTGTCTGCGTGGCGTTTGCAGGACACGTTGCCGGCTACACAGCAGGTGAACAGCTGGCGTTGCTGAACCCCACTGACACATTGGCGGGTGTTTTTCTCTGTGCAGCCAGCACTTCCGGGCACCAGCTGGTGGTGTTAGAGCCCAGGGTCTGCAGGAGGAGCAGAGTGTAGGCCGAAGCCTAATTGATCCAATTTTAAAGGTAACCTTTAACCCCCCCTCAGGTGTTACAAACACCAGTAGTGCTGCACAAGTCAAAGGTTCCATTTTTAATTTTGTTCCTTGCACACGCTGAATGAAACACGTATAAAATTTAACCCCTTATACAGTCAAAACTGTCTTGGAGGTGTGAGTTCCCTTCTTAATGAGACGCAGCACAGCTGTCAAAAATACCACCTTGGGCGCGGCCTCCTGAGCGTCGCATTTTGCTGTACAGGAGTCTGCGCTGTTGTGTTATCCCTTGGCCCTGCGCTGTTAGCGCTGCCCGTCTTCTGACATCATTTCATGTCGGCCGGAGCGGTTTGCGATGCCCATGAATCCCAGCCCCGCAGTGTCTTTTCATTAATTCACACTGCGGGGCTGGGACTCATGGCCTTGCGCAGTCAATATGTTCACCTCTCACTCGTGTCCTTACACCTGCTTCAGACTGTGCGGCATCAGCTGATCTCTTATCGCATGCCTTGGTCATGAAGCCGCACAGTCTGAAGAAGGCGGAAGGAGATGAGTGACAGGCGAACATATGCACTGTTCATGCCCATCAATCACACCCTCGCAGTCAAAAAAAATAAGACACCGAGGGGCGTTGTGTCGGCAAGGGCGGCCACAGAGGCGTAGCCAGCCAACCAATGATGTCAGAAGACGGGCAGCGCTATCAAGGGGGTTGCTGCGTGTCATTACAAAGGAAAGTCACACCTCATGGACGGTTTAATGGTCTCAGGGGACACATTTTAGACGTGTTGAGTTCGACGTGTGCAAGGAGAATAACTGAATGAGCCGCCTTGTACAAATGCAGCATTACTGCTGTACAAGGTGGCTGTTATACATACAAACGCCTGAGGGCGGACAGGTTCCCTTCAATTTCAGTTGTTGTGTCTGCGTGGCATTTGCAGGACACGTTGCCGGCTACACAGCAGGGGAACAGCTGGCGTTACTGAACCCCACTGACACAGTGGCGAGTGTTTTCTCTGTGCAGCTAGCACTTCTGGGCACCAAGTGGCGTTGTTAGAGCCCAGGGTCAGCAGGAGGAGCAGAGGGAGCAGAGTGTAGGCCGAAGCCTGCACTGGCGGCAGCTTTGTGTCTGCGTGGCGTTTGCAGGACACGTTGCCGGCTACACAGCAGGGGAACAGCTGGCGTTGCTGAACCCCACTGACACATTGGCGGGTGTTTTTTTCTGTGCAGCCAGCACTTCCAGGCACCAACTGGTGGTGTTAGAGCCCAGGGTCTGCAGGAGGAGCAGAGTGTAGGCCGAAGCCTAATTGAACCAATTTTAAAGGTAACCTTTAATTCCCCCTCAGGTGTTACAAACACCAGTAGTGCTGCACAAGTCAAAGGTTCCTTTTTTAATTTTGTTCCTTGCACACGCTGAATGAAACACGTGTAAAATTTAACCCCTTATACAGTTTTGACTCTGCAGATGGCACTTCTGAGCCTCAACTGGCGTTGTTGGAGCCCAGGAATTACAGTTCAGGTGGTAGAAAGATGAACACAACAGGAGACCTGGATACTGTAGACAGTCACCCAATTATTTAATCAGGAAGAGGAGTGGCAAATTCCTGTGGGGTCCAGGCCTGGTTCATTTTCAGGAAAGTAAGCTGGTCAACGTTATCGGAGGATAGTCGCATGCGACGGTCTGTTAGTACACCACCTGCAGCACTAAAGACGCATTCCGATAATACACTAGCCGCAGGGCAAGCCAGCACCTCCAATGTATACTGGCTTAGCTCTGGCCATGTATCCAGCTTAGAGACCCAAAACTTGAAAGGTGAAGAGCCGTCTGGGAGTACAGTAAGAGGGCAAGACATGTAGTCTGTCACCATCTGACGGAACCATTGCCTCCTGCTGACTGGTGATGGTGTAGACATTTGTGGCGGGCACACAAAACTGTGCCACAGTTAGGCCATACTGGTCTTGCCTTGTGCAGAGGCACTGCTTCTGCTCCCTCTTTGTGCAGAGCCTACTCCACTGCCAGGACGCACTGAGCTGCTTTGTAAAGCACTAGCAGCACTTCTCTCAGTTGGACTGGAGAAGATGATGGAATTCACCAGTGTGTCTTGGTACTCCCGCATTTTGCGATCCCGGTTCAACGGTGTGATGAGGCTTTGTACGTTGTCCCGGTAGTGAGGATCAAGGAGGGTTTACACCCAATAATCAGCCATTTTGAGAATGTGGGCGATGCGGCAGTTGTTTCTCAGGCACTGCAGCATGTAATCAACCATGTGCTGCAGACTGCCAACTGGCCAAGAAACGCTGTCCCCTGCTTGAGGCGTGAGCTCTGCCCTCTTCATCACCCCACCCTCGCTGTACACACTGACTACTGGACAATTGTGTAACTCCCTCCTCTGGACCGATGTCTTCTTCCTCCATTGACTCCTCCTCATCCTCCTCACAAAGTGTCCCCTGCCTACGCGTTTGTGAGGAACCACGTGGCGCTGACTTCCAGAAGCTGATGGAAATGGTGAGTCCTCATCCTCCACCTCTTCCACAACATCATCCCTTAGTGCTTGCAGTGTTTGTTGAAGCAAGCAGATAAGGCGGACAGTCATGCTGACTAGTGCATCATCTGCACTCGCCATCCGCGTGGAATAATCGAAGGGATGCAAAACCTGGCAGACGTCCTTCATAGTGGCCCACTCTGTGGTTGTGAAGTCTGAACAGCGCGGAGTGCGACTTTTTTGCGCCTGATGCAGCTGGTACTCCATTACTGCTTGCTGCGGCTCACACAACCGCTCCAACATATGTAACATGGAATTCCACTTGGTAGGTAGGTCACATATGATGCGATGTTCCGGAAGGCGGAATCGGCGCTGCAGAGCTGCAATGTGCGATCTTGCCATGCTGGAACACCACAAGTGAGCACACTCTAGGCGGACCTTGTGCAGCAGTGCATCAAGATCCGGATAGTCCCTCAAAAAACTCTGCACGACCAAGTTGAGCACATGTGCCAGACATGGGATGTGAGTGAGGTTGCCAAGGCCCAGAGCTGCCACCAGATTTCGGCCATTGTCACACACTACCATGCCTGGCTGGAGATTCGCTGCCACAAACCACACATCGCTCTCCTGCTTGATGGCATTCCCGAGCTCCTGCACTGTGTGGCTTCGATTCCCCAAAGAAATTAATTTCAAGATGGCCTGTTGACGTTTGGCCATGGCTGTGCTCATGTCGGTCGTAACAGGTAAATTTTCACGGGTCCATGTGGAGGTGGACTGTGACGGCTCCTGCAGCGATGTTTCTGAGGAACTATGATGAGGAGTCAATGTGTACAGACTGGATTCCTGCAATCCTTGGAGTGGGCAGGACACGTCCTGCACCACTCGCATGATCTGTACCCGTCTCAACAACATTAACCCAATGGGCAGTGAGGGAAAGGTATCACCCCTGTCCATGGTGATTGGTCCACGCATCTGTGATGAGGTGGACCTTTCTACTGACGGCGTTCAGTAGCGCGTGTTTTATGTGTCCCTCCACATGCTTGTGCAGGACAGGGACGGCTTGCCTGCTGAAATAAAAGTGACTGGGCACATTGTTCTGTGGGACTGCCAATGCCATCAAGTCACGGAAGCTGTCAGTGTCCACCAGCCTGAATGACAGCATTTCCAGTGACAGAAGTTTGGCAATGCCTGCATTCAGAGCCTGTGCTCGTGGGTGGTTTGACGAGAATGGCCGCCTTTTCTCCCATGCCTGTACTACCGATGGCTGTAGACTGGCCTGGGAGTGTGAGGATGACTGGGAACATGGTGCTGTGGTTGGAATTACAGTGGGTCTCTGGACAACAGTGCCATAGGTTCTTTCATGGCGATCCTGGGAGGAAGCCAAACCAGCTGTGTGTGAGCTGGAGGAAGAGGCAACACGAGCTGAAGAGGTGGTAGCTGCCGCTGTTGGTTGGCCTAGCTCTTCAGTGTGTTTTTGTAACTCCGCCGCGTGCCTGGTCTGCACATGTTTCCACATATTTGAGGTATTGAGGCTGCTGACATTTCTCCCTCTTTTGATTTTCTGATGACACACCTTGCATTTGACAAAGCAAATGTCATCTGCACCTGTGTCAAAAAAGGCCCAGGCACTGCAAGTCTTGGGAGCACCCTTTTTGGCTGTTGGAAGAGGCATGCTCCTAATGGGTGCCGAAGTGGAGGCTACAGGCTCCGCAGTCTTCCCCCTCCCTCTACCTCTTTGGCCCGTTTGGGGAATCTCTTCCTCAGAGCTGCTCCCACAACCTTCCTGTCCCTCACGCCATGATGGGTCAAGGACCTCATCATCTACACTACCCTCTGCCACCAACTGCTCCTCCTGGGTAGTCTCAGCAGCACAGCACGCACCAGAAAGTGGCACCTGAGTGTCATCATCAGCGGATGTGTACGGCGGTGTGGTGACCGGAGGCACTGGCCCACCCGCCTCTTCAGACTCAGAGAGAAAAAGCTGTTGGGCATCACTGCACACTGCCTCTTCTTCCATTTCGGCAATGCTGCTTGGCTGGCCCCCTGTTTCCAAGCCAAGAGATTCAGAGAACAGAAGTAGAGACGGCTCCTGTCCTGGGCTCACTGACTGCCTGGGCAATTTGGCAGGTGGTGAAGAGACAGATAGGTGCTCTCCAGTGCTCTGTTCCTGAGAGGATGTGGCACTAATTGATGTCAATGCGTTATCTGCCATCCATCCGACAACGGCTTCAATTTGGTCTTCACACAGCAGTGGTGTACGGCGCTCTCCGACAAAGCTGCGCATGAAGGACTGTTCCCTGCTGAAACTTGGTGATGACGAGTCACCGGTGCCTGCAGCAGGCACAGAATCCCCACGTCCTCTCCCTGCTCCGTGCCCACGCCCACGTGCCTTACTCCCTGCCTTCTTCATTTTGGTTGACTGATAAAGATACGCAGAAAAGTACTAACGGCTTAGTGTGCTTATTCCTGAACAGCTCCTAACAGGTATAAGAAACACTAATTTTCTAAAGTGTGGACTAGACTTTAATATGAGCTAATGTGGCCTACACAACTGTAAAGTGGTGTTTGGTGAACTTTATTAGTTATTTATTTTTTGGGGGCTGAACTGACTACAGGGCGAGCTGCACTCTCATGGAGACCGTGCAGACAGCCGTAAACGGCGCTGCAAGGCCCAAAAAACCTCCTCTACGTTATCCTATGTAGTGTTTTTCCACAATTTAGCTGGATACGGGTGGAAAGCCACTAATAGGAATTATTTGAAAAAATGTGAAGCGGGCTGCACTATTTGCTAAAAAGGACAATGTATTTTACGCTATGAGGCAGTGATGCACCCTGTGCTGGATACAACCGGCTGTGGCTGCACACAGACTACAGGGCGAGCTGCACTCACACGGAGACCATGCAGACAGCCGTAAATGGCACTGCAAGGCCCAAAAAACCTCCTCTACGTTATCCTATGTAGTGTTTTTCCACAATTTAGCTGGATACGGGTGGAAAGCCACTAATAGGAATTATTTGAAAAAATGTGAAGCGGGCTGCATTATTTGCTAAAAAGGACAATGTATTTTACGCTATGAGGCAGTGACGCACCCTGAGCTGGATACAACCAGCTGTGGCTGCACACAGACTACAGGGCGAGCTGCACTCACACGCAGACCGTGCAGACAGCCATAAACGGCACTGCAAGGCCCAAAAAACCTCCTCTACGTTATCCTATGTAGTGTTTTTCCACCATTTAGCTGGATACGGGTGGAAAGCCACTAATAGGAATGATTTGAAAAAATGTGCAGCGGGCTGCACTATTTGCAAGAAAGGACAATGGAATGGATAGAACAGTATGAGACAGTGAACCACCCTGAGCTGAATTCAACCGGCTATGGCTGCACACAGACTAGAGAGTGGGCTGCACTCACACACACACACACAGAGACCTTGCAGATCGCTGTGAAAACAGCGCTGCAAGCCAAAAGCAAGGTGAACACACAGCGGTTGCTAAATTAGCCTGGGAAAAGCACAAAGAAGCAAATCGCTATCTCAACTGGCCCTCAGTCAGAACACAGTGTCCTATGCCTAACTGAATTCACAGCAGAGTGAGCCAGAAATGGGCGGCAGCATTTTTTATAGTGCATCGTGACATCATTTCAGCAGCCAATCACAGCCTTGCCAGTAGTTACATGCCCACCATGCTGAACAGGATGTGCCCACACTTGTAATCATTCCTCATTGGCTAAATTTGTGCTGTTTGAATTCTGGGAACTTCCGATTCCGGTATCCGATATGCGGTAAGTATCGGATCTCGGTATCGGAATTCCGATTCCGCAAGTATCGGCTGATACCCGATACTTGCGGTATCGGAATGCTCAACACTAGTGGTGAGTTCTCCTTCAATGGAAGTCTTCAAACAGGGGCTGGACAGACATCTGTCTGGGATGATTTAGTGAATCCTGCTTTGTGCAGGGGGTTGGACCAGATGACCCAAAAGGACCCTTCCAACTCTACCATTCTATAATTCTTTGAAATAGCTCATTGTTGGAGCAAAAGAGGTGCTGAATTAATTAAGCAGTGAATGTCACTTTTGAGTGGCATGCACCTCAGTGCACTTTGCCACTCCAATCGAGGACTGCAGTAGCATTTCTAGCACAAAAACACCACTATTTCTCATGAATTTGATAAATGGGTGTCGCCATGCCCAATCCTGCCCCAGCTCATCCCAACTTCTTCCATTTGGGCCAAGCTGATCCAAAGTGGCTTGAAAACACCAAAAGTCACAGCATTGCACCAAAAATTGTGACTTTTCAAAGCATGTATGTCACTTTTGTAACATAAAAAAGTTGATTAATCTGCTACTTTAACGTTTACAGTTTTTTTCTAACTCTAGTTAAATACATAGCTAGAGTTGAACATACAGTATAACTATTATTTAGTCCATGTTCCTTAGCTGCATATGGATGTGTAAGATCTTAATAATTGTTAATAATAACTGACCATTAATATGACAGATACAGGAGGTCTTTGTGCTGCTCCATATAATTGGCATGCACATATAGAGTTACCATCAGTAGCATAGCTACCGGGGGGCAGAGGGGGCGGTGGCCCCGGGCCCGATGCTCAAAGGGAGCCCACCCGGAGCTATGCCAATACAGTTGCATTCTGCAGCACAGCAGGGAGAATTGAACTCCCTGCTCTGACACTTTGGGGTCCCTGAGTGAGTGGGGGGGCCTGGTGTCAACAGTGGGCCCCCCGCCCATTACCACAAGGTCAGCTGTTTCGGCATTTAGCCGATACAGCTGACCACATTGATGAGGGAAGGAGTGCTACGCTCCTTCTCCCATCATCCCCCTATCAGCATCTGACGTCACCGACGCTGACAATGACAGCATGCGCGATGACATCATTATCCAGTGCCCCCTGTCAGGAGATGAGCGGGAGCTTGGAGCACCGCAGTAACAAGGAGGAAGAGAGGTGAATATTTATTTACTGTTTTTTATGGGTGCTGCCTTACACTACAGGGTCTGCCTATGGGGGTGCTGCCTTATACTACAGGGTATGCCTATGGGGTGCTGCCTTATACTTCAGGGTCTGTCTATGGGGTTCTGCCTTTTAATACAGGGTCTGCCTACAGGTGCTTCCTTGTGCTTTAATCTTCCTATGAGTGCTGCCTTGTGCTATAGAGTCTGCTTATGGGTGCTGCCTTGTGCTATAGAGTCTACCTATGGGTGCTGTCTTGTGCTATAGAGTCTACCTATGGGTGCTGCCTTGTGCTATAGAGTCTGCTTATGGGTGCTGCCTTGTTCCATAGAGTCTGCCTATGGGTGCTGCCTTGTGCTATAGAGTCTGCCTATGGGTGCTGCCTTGTGCTATAAAGTCTGCCTATGGGGGGTGCTTATGCTACAGGGTCTGACTATGGGTGCTGCCTTGTGCTATAGAGTATGCCTATGGGGGTGCATTATACAATATAGAGTAGGCCTATGGGGAGTGCATTACTATATTTAGGATGATCTGGCACATTATACTATATGGAGGCTATTTGAAAACCAGCGAAAAGGAAATATCCACACCAATTTATAATAAAATATGAAACTTTTATTTTGATATAAAATTTAACATACAAAATCACACATGGCAGAATATAAAAAATCCGACATGCAAAAAGAGAGGAAAAAAAACAACCAATACACTAAATGTAGGACACAAGTCCAAAGTATGACAAGGGAGAGTGAGATAAGCTGCTTGGAAATCAATAGTCACAAGACAATGCTCCATATATCAAGACATTATCTGTCCATATTGTGATGTAGTCTATCCCATATTCACAGCTTATTAATAAAATGGATTACAAACTCACCCATAATTAGTCCGGACTATTTGGGTATCAGCAGGATGAGGAGTTTGTGCAGGTTGGGAATAGATGGTGATGGGGCTGGAATATGAGATGTGAAATGTGCCTTTGTTGTATTCTCTGCAGCCGAGTCGTGGCTGGCAGACATTGTCATGTCAGTCTGGGCCAGATGGAAAAGACCAGAAAAGTGAACGATTCCATCAGAAAGAACGTCAGCGGTAAGTCATTATCAGTAACTGTGCTGTCATCTCTTATATGTTCTGTAGGACTGGTATTATTTACCACTGACCATGTGGCATTAATATCAATATTGGTGTTTATAAAGAGATTATCTTCAGTAATAGCGCGGTCATCTGCTGAGGTTCTCCACCACTATTAGGGCACATCACCGAGTTGTAATCAAGGTTACCTGGTTAGGGGCCCACTCAGAAGGTTCACCCCCTGAACCAAAACCCTAGCTACGCCTCTGGTCACCATGTATACAATGTCTCCATGATGATGAGGGCTGAGCTTTGCACAAACAGCAATCATTCCTCCTGTGGGGCGCAAACATTGGAATTTGTTTAAAAACATCTTTAAAAACATGAGCTAGTAGCATGGTTGAGTTAATGTGCATTTTCCTGTCAGGAATAATAGAGATCAAATTTCCAAAGTTAAGAGATCATTCTATTCTGATGTGTGCACAATAATTTATTTTATATTATGCACTTGTATAGTGTGATTTATACACTGATCAAATATGCAACTACCTCTTGATAATCGATTGAGTTGATTTTTCATGATACTTTCTTCTTTCTTGCTTAGGTTGTGATGTAAAATTTAAAGTTGTTTAGTGTTAGCCTATTCTTCTGTATAATTTGCAGCACTTTGCTAAAAAGCAATAAACTCTTAAACTTACTTCACTGTGCTTTTCACGGACAAGAGAAGGATCATACTGAGCGCATGTGACAGACGTGACAGAGTCTGGAGATGCCTGTAGTATACTACAGCATGACCGGTTTGGCAGTGGGTCACTTATGGTGTGGTGAGGCATTTTTTTGGAGCACTGCACAGCCTTCCATGTTCTAGCCAGCGGCACCCTAACTGCCATTAGGTACCGGGGTGAGATCCTCAGACCCATTGTGACACAATATGCAGGTGCTCTGGGTCCTGGTTTCCTTCAGATGCATGACAATTCTGGGCCTCATAGGGCTGAAGTCTGTTAGCAGTTCCTGCATGATGAAGGCATTGATGTTATGGAATGGCCTGCCTGTTCCCCAGACTTGAATCCAATCCTGCACATCTGGGACATCATGTCTCATTCCATCCACCGACGTTTTGTTGCACCACAGACTTTCCAGGAGTTAACTGATGCTTTAATCCAGGTCTGGGAGGAGATATCTCAGGAGAACATCCACCGCCTCATCAGGACAATGCCAAGGCATTGTAGGGAGGTCATATAAGCACACGGAGGCCGCACACTACTGTGCATAATTTCCTTGTCTTGAGGCATTTCTACTGAACTTGGATCAGCATGCAATTTTATTTTCCATTTTGATTTTGAGTATCATTCCAAATCCAGACCTTCATGGGATATTAATTTTGATTTACACTGACGTTTTTATGTTTTATTTTTCTTAATGAGTTCAACTATGTAATGAATACAAAATTGCAACTGGAAAATTTCATTCAGTGACACAGTATCTAGGATGTGGAATTTTAATGTTCTTTTTATTTTTTTGAGCAGCATATCATTTTTGATACTTTTTCAGTATGTCATGCTTGTGTTGTTTTAATTACTGGCATAAAGAATGTGATTCATGTGGATTCACTGAATTTAAGGGGGAATTTGATTTGTATCAACTAAATTTGATGTGAAATTAATCTGCCAAGAAAATGGTAAAAAAAGCAATAAACTCTTACACTTACCTTTCCTCAGCACTCGCCAAGCTCTTGTTCAGCCATCATAGCTCCCTGACACTCATTGCCTAGCTCTCCTTACTTCTCTCTCATGTCTTCTGGTTGCTGCTGAATAAGCCCATTTCTGAGGAAGCTTTTTTATGTATTATTATTATTATTATTATTATTATTATTAATTTATATAGCACCATTAATTCCATGGTACTGTATATGAGAAAGGGGTTAGGTACAGACTTATAGATATCGTTTGCAGTAAACAAATTTACAATGACAGAGGGGAGAAGACCATGTCCTTGCAGATTTACATTCTATGGGATAATGGGTAAGAGACAGAAGGTTGGGGGTGTGGCAGCTCTGGTGGTTGTGAGGTGGCAGCTCTGGTGGTGGTGAGGCGGCAGCTCTGGTGGTGGTGAGGCAGCAGCTCGGGTGGTGGTGAGGCGGCAGCTCAGGTGGTGATGAGGCGGCAGCTCTGGTGGTGGTGAGGCAGCAGCTCGGGTGGTGGTGAGGCGGCAGCTCGGGTGGTGGTGAGGCGGCAGAATGGTTATTGCAGGCTGCACGTTTTCCTGAAGAGATGGGTTTTCAGGTTCCATCTGAAGGATCTGAGGGTGGTGGATAATCAGACATGTTGAGACGTGGAATTCCAGAGTCTTGTTGCCAATAGTTCCTCTATAGTTATAGTTATAGTAATAGTTATTTGGTGATATTCTATACTTTTAATTCTTCACTGTTCAGTATGTCAGTATTACAGTATTTCTTCACTTTTTCTTTTATCTGTGTGAATGTTACATATTATTTATGGTCATTTATTGATTATCCACATGGCCTACAATCTTTGTACACTGTGTGCAGAATTATTAGGAAAGTTGTATTTTAGAGGATTATTTTTATTATTGATGAACAACTATGTTCTCAATCAACCCAAAAGACTCATAAATATCAAAGCTTAAAATTTTTTGAAGTTGGAGTGGGTTATTTTTAGATTTGGCTATCTTAGGATGATATATGTTTGTGCAGGTAGCTATTACTGTGCCGAATTATTAGGCAACTTAATAAAAAACAAACATATTCCCATCTCACTTGTTTATTTTCACCAGGTAAACAAATATCACTGCACAAAATTTAGAAATAAACATTTCTGTCATGCAAAACCAAAACCCAACAAAATTAGTGACCAATATAGCCACCTTTCTTTATAATGACACTCAGCAGCCTTCCATCCATAGATTCTGTCAGTTGCTTGATCTGTTTATGATCAACATTGCATGCAGTAGCCACCACAGCCTCCCAGAAACTGTTCCGAGAGGTGTACCATTTTCCCTCCTTATAGATCTGACAATTTATGAGGGACCACAGGTACTCTATTGGGTTCAGATCAGGTGAACAAGGGGGCCATGTCATTATTTTTTCTTCTTTTAGATCTTTACTGGCCATCCACGCTGTGGAGTAGTTGGAGGCATGTGATGGAGCATTGTTCTGCATGAAAATCATGTTTTTCTTGAACGATACCGACTTCTTCCTGTACCACTGCTTGAAGAAGTTGTCTTCCAGAAACTGGCAGTAGGTCTGGGAGTTGAGCTTCACTCCATCCTCAACCCAAAAAGGTCCCACAAGTTCATCTTTGATGATACCAGCCCATACCAGTACCCCACCTCCACCTTGCTGGCATCTGAGTCGGAGTGGAGCTCTCTGCCCTTTACTGATCCAGCCTCTGGCCCATCCATCTGGCCCATCAAGAGTCATTCTCCTTTCATCAGTCCATAAAACCTTTGAAAAGTCATTGTTAAGATATTTCTTGGCCCAGCCTTGACGTTTTATCTTATGTTTCTTGTTCAAAGGTGGTTGTTTTTCAGCCTTCCTTACCTTGGCCATGTCCCTGAGTATTGCACACCTTGTGCTTTTTGTTACTCCAGTAACGTTGCAGCTCTGAAATATGGCAAAACTGGTGGCAAATGGAAATTTGGCAGCTTCACGCTTGATTTTCCTCAATTCATGGGCAGTTATTTTGCTCCTTTTTTGCCAAACATGCTTCTTGCGACCCTGTTGGCTATTTGCCATGAAACGCTTAATTGTTTGGTGATCACGCTTCAAAAGTTTGGCAATTTCAAGACTGCTGTATCCCTGTCCAAGACATCTCACAATTTTTGACTTTTCAGAGCCCGTCAAATCTCTCTCTCTTCTGACCCATTTTGCCAAAGGAAAGGAAGTTGCCTAATAATTAAGCACACATATATAGGGTTTTGATGTCATTAGACAACACCCCTCCTCATTACAGAGAGGCACATCACCTGATTTACTTAATTGGTAGTTGGATCTCAAGCCTGAACAGCTTGGAGTAGGACAACATGTATAAAAAGTATCATGTGATCAAAATACAACTTGCCTAATAATTTTTCACACAGTGTATTTAATTTTGTATGCATTGATTTTTATATTGAATACATGTTTACCGTTGTAAATTAGTTTTATCAATATATCTCTCCATCCCTTTGATACTGGCTTATTGTACACACTACATCCTAACTATTTGGGTACATATGTTTTGATAAAATATAACAATTTGTATTTTAAGCTATTTATTAAAACAATGTTTTTTAATGTTCTATGTAAGTGTGGCATTTCTTCTTGTAGTTCAAATAAGCCCCATTCTGTCTCAAGAAGTGTGACGAACATCATTTATTTAGAGAAATAAAACAAAAGAAGATAAACTGATCTGGAGACTTGGTATGGAGTGACTGTGGTGACACAGGGAGGGTCAAGAGATAAGTTTAAAAATATTATTATTTTTTGCATTTTTAAAAATTTCTTTCTGGCCTTCAAAATCAAGAAAAAAGGTAATTTTCCATTTTGCTGCATTCATGGAATGATATTTCATAGATCAAGTCCTTTTCAAAATATACCAGTCAGCTATATTGCTGAATAACCATCTTGACATTTTTACCTGCAAGTGTCTAGGGAGTCTTTAACCCCTTTCCAACATCGAGATAGTACGCCAATGTCATACACCCTTTGATGTGGGTTCCACCGGTGAGCTCACATCCTTTACAGCACATATCAGCTGTTTTGAACGGCTGGCATGTGCCGCTAACAGCTGCGGGAGAAATCACGATCCTCCCGTGGCTGTTAACCCATTAAATGCTGGTGTCAAGCTCTGACAGCGGCATTTAACACATGCTTCCGGAAAGGACGCCAGAAATCCACCCATCGATGACCCCCGTAATGTGATCGCTGGTCACCGATGGGTTGGCATGACAACCAGAGGTCTCCTGCAGACGTCTATGGTTGTCACTGCCAGATTGCTATGAGCACTGCCCAGTGGTCGGCGCACATAGCAAATGAATAATTCTGTTACATACAAGCTATATGATCATCACCTGTATGCAGCAGAGGCAATCGGGATATGGCAGCTTCTAGTCTCCCATGGAGATTATTGATCTGTGCAAAAGGTAAAAAAAAGTTTTAAAAAAATTAAATATATATAAAAGTTCAAATCCCCCCCCCTATCGCTCCATTCAAAATAAACAATAAAAAAAATCAAACATACACATATTTGGTATTGCCACGTTCAGACTCGCCTGATCTATTGATATAAAAAAGGATTAACCTGATCGCTAAACGGCGTAGTGAGAAAAAAGTCAAAACGCCAGAATTACATTTTTTTGATCTCCGCGACATTGCAATAAAATGCAATAACAGGCAATCAAATGATCATATCCACACCATTAAAAACGTCAGCTTGGCACACTAAAAATAAGCCCTCACCCAACTCGAGATCACGAAAAATGGAGACGCTACGGATATCGGAAAATGTCGCAATTTTTTATTTTTTTTTAAACAATGTGTGGAATTTTTTTTCACCACTTGGATAACAAAGAACTTAGACATGTTTGTTATCCATGAACTTGTAATGACCTGGAGAATCATAATGGCAGGTCAGTTTTATCAGTTTGTGAACAAAGTAAAAAAGCAAAACAAAAAACTGTGGGATTGTCCTTTTTTTGCAATTTCACAGCACTTAGAATTTTTTTCAAAATTTTCAAGTACATGAAATTTTAAAACCAATGGTGCCTTTCAAAAGTACAACTCGCCTAACAAAAAAACAAGCCCTCACAAGGCTATTTTAACCAAAAAGTAAAAAAGTTATGGCTCTGGGAAGATGGGGAGCAAAAAATGAAAATGCAAAACCAAAAATACCTCTGGTCGTTATGGGGTTAAGGAAACTCATTTATTATGAGGCAGTATGTTCTTATTTTATTGTTTCATTTTGAAAAAGTATATGGTTACTTATAGTATGTCCAGTCCAGTCTAATAATAAAAGTTACTAAATCATTTTTAATACATAGTATATAAGTAAAAATAGTCTAAAATACGAGCATAATCAGTGGTCTATAGCTGACCTTACTGTAGAATGAAATGCTTCTAAACATTATGTTGCTGGTTCTAATTTTGTTTTATATTAAAATATGAGAAATATGTAGCTGCAAAGTGCTAAAACTGTAAAATTACAAACATGGCTTTACTCTAAATGATAAAGTGTTTTATGAAGACATATGATCCAAGAATTATAGCTATAAATCAGCATATATTGATCTAATTAACTATCCCAGTAGTCTTTAATTTCTATAAAAGGCATATATATTCGTACTTTTGAAATTAAAATAATTAAAAAAATAAGTCCCAGTAAAACAGGCGGTTATTTAAAATGTTTCTAAATCATGAAGATGAATGTAGGGTCCTAAAGTGGACTGCTTTGCTATAGTTAATGAGTTGAGGAGACCCTTTAAGTAGAGTATTGGCAGGACTTTGTAAGTGATATGCACAATTGTTAATGAGCCATAACAGACATTAGACATTATTTAAAATGGTTTGTAACTGTTGTAAAATGTGTGAATCAGAATCATGCATTTTTTTTTATAGAACTTCAAATATTTATTTTGGACAAAAGCTGAAGATATGATGGTATGGTGCAAAACTTTGAAGTTCAAGCATGTAAATTGGGACATTTTGAAAGCACACTCTGTTATTATGCATTTTAAAAAGTCACAGTAGGATTGTTGAATATATTATATATAAGGTTAGGAAAGCAGCATATGCTTTTTTTAAAGTAGTTTTTTTTCTACAGTCCAAGTAAAACATATATAATACATAAATAATAAAGGATTACACTGTGTTAAAAACCCTTGTACAATTCTATGTTTTAGTAAAAATAACTGAAAACAAAACATAAATGTAATCTTCATAAGTGTTTATTTTTGCCTTTTTGATTATGAAAATATTAAATGCATATTAATATAAAGTATATACAGTATCTGCTTTAAAAATATATATAGCGTGAGGTTGTACAGGTTAACATTGGCTGACAGTCCCATTGCAAACATTTTCATATTCTTCTATCTTTAGAAAAATGGAAAAGTGTTATTCCTTCATCCCTCTACCAAAAGTAAAGAGCTATATGAATAACTGCAGTGTGTCACTCCAGGAACTTCCTATGCTTCTTACGAAGCCACTCCTTCATTGCCATGGCGGAGTGCTTGGGATCATTATCATGCTGAATGACCCATCCATAATTTATCTTGAATGCCCTTGCTATCAGCACTCAAAATCTCATGATACATGGCCCCATTCATACTTTCATGTATACAAATCAGTCGCCCTGGTCCCTTTGCAGAGAAACAGCCCCATAGCATGATGTTGCCACCCCCATGCTTTACAGTAGGTATGGTGTTCTTTGGATGCAACTCTTCATTCTGTCTCCTCCAAGCACGACAAGTTTTGTTTCTACCAAACAGTTCTACTTTGGTTTCATCAGACCATATGACATTCTCCCAATACTTTTCTGGATAATCCAAATGCTCTCTAGCCAAATTTTTCAAATTCTGTCCTGTTACGTAGTGATAATTCTGGAATGTTTTAACATATCCCAGCGATTTTTAGACTGTTTTTTCATGACACAATATACTTTGTGATAATGGATGGTAAATATAGGTCGATGTTTCTTTTTTACTTATTAAAAATATCAGAAATTTGCCCCCCAAAATTCTAAAAATTAAACAGTATTTCAACTTTAAATGATTTTTTTAAAAGATGCAGAATTGGCGAAATATTACATATTCTGGATATCAATACATTTTATATCAAATTCATAATCTAGAATATCTTCTATCTCAGTTTCATAGTAAGTTTGCATAAATTTCCCAGATTACCTTTTGTGTGAGCATACAATCATGTTAAGGAATGTCCACAGAAGCTAAATTGTTTTTCAAAAGTAAAAAAAAAATTCTGGCCAAAGGGGATAAGGTCCTATGCCTGGCTTAATTTGTCTTCATGAATGACTTTTTTGTAAGAGTGGTGTTATGAACTATAACTCCTGCACAGGATAGGTCATAAGTCTTTCTTTGTTCAGGTTTAAGTGTGTAACACTCTGAGCATAATGTAAAATAGGCCTAAAAAATCTTTTAAAAGCAACTTTGTAAGTGGATATGTATCAATCTTGCATGGTTATGCATCTTCATTAGTACTAGAAGGTGGCAGGGATGGGAGGGCAAGTGGAGCATGGCAGATGGCTTGGAGAACTTCTTTTTAATGGACTTCTTTGAAATATGAGAAGTGTAAGACATAGATGGATTGCTGAAATTCTTCAAAACTAACCAATGATCTTTATTATTAGATAAACACAACAATACAATGTAGAACAATGTGTAACTTTAAGCAGGTTCACTAAAAGTATTTTCTCAGTCATGGTTGGATGATTATAAATTGTGTTTTAAAATGACAAATTTGTGCCACTTCATAGTAATCTTTTTGTAATGCTGATACATGTTATCTCTTTAGTGTACTGTAGTAATGTGACACACTCGGCTTCTTAAAGAGTTAAACTTAGGAACCTTTTACATTTGAAGTCTGCATGGTTTATTGCAGTCCTCATATACCACATTTCTAGAAAAGTTAAACACAGACTTTGTCCGGCATAAGGTAAAACATACAGTAACAAGTCCATACCATAGTGTTGGTTAGCCCACCTGGCTTAGATTTCAGCTTCCATGTCCTTTAGCAGAGGACATTTAATCCAGGAGACCTGCAATCTCCATATGTCCAGCTTTCCTTAACACAAAAGCATATCTCCAGCTTGTACCTGCAGACCCACCCACACTCAAATTCTCTAGAAAGCTGGGTTTTTATCCTCTGTACTCTTCCCACTCTACAGCTGTTCAATCATCCTAGCACTAAACATGTATGATTAACCCCTCTCACCACTTAGTGTGCTGGATGATTTTCCCTAGGTTTATATTACTAAAGCTAACAACCTCAGTGATGCATATCTCCCCTCTAGTACTTTGCCAGCAATTTTGTCACAGTACATATAGGCAGAGTAACATAGTAGTTTACTGGTAGCACTGTTGCTTTGCCATGCTATGGTCCTGGTTTCAAATCCCACCTAGATCAACATCTGAAGAAGTTTGTATGTTCTCCCTTTATTATTATTATTATTATTATTATTATTATTATAAATTGTTATAGCGCCATTTATTCCATGGCGCTTTACATGTAAGGAGGGGTATACATAATAAAACAAGTACAATAATCTTAAACAATACAAGTCATAACTGGTACAGGAGGAGAGAGGACCCTTTGTTTCTTTGTTTAACTCACATACATAGTGAGATTATTTTCACAATGCTTTACAGACATTATTGGCTGTGCAGGTATCCTCCCATACTTTAAAAACATACTTGTGACTCTGGGTCACTTCTCATGGACAATATGTGAGTTGGGATAGTCAAGGAGTCGAAGGTCAAAAGCCAGGAGGGTACATCATAAACAGAGGGAAGAGACAAAGGCGTAGTCATATAACGGTTTGAGGTCAAAATTCCAGGAAGATAGCGGATCATAAAAAAGGGGTTAAACAGATGAATGATCTGAATTAGGTCCAAGGCAAGTCAGCAAATGATCATCAAGTAAAACACTAGGCAAAGAGCAAACTAACCACACTTATCTGAAGCTACATCTGGCACAGGACTAGGATGAACAGCCCAGTTAAGTAGCCAGGCAATCACCTGGGACAATGAACACCTGGAGACTAGAGATGAGCAAACCTTTCAAGGTGCGGTTCAGAGTCACCGAACAGACCATGTTTGACAAACTATGAGCAGAACGTATCCGAACCTCACTAGATTCAATAGGAGGCAAAACAAAATTCATGAACAACACCTTAAGGAGAGAAGAAAAGCTTCCCAAACAGATAAAATTAAGGTCAGACAGCAGAAAAGGGGCATCAATTGACCCACAGTGGAAATTTGCAAATGGCACAGCAGCAGTCAGCCATGAGCCATGCATGAGGTATCAGGGCCTGGCAAAGCATTTACAGCTTGGAATTGAGGTTCCAATGAGGACCTGGTGGTAAAGGGAGTGGTGTAAGCCTTCTTAGCTGGGAGACCTCACACCTCATGCAACACCACTATTTGTAACATGTAAGAATAGCAACACAGTTAGTTGACTGAAAGTGCAGACCTGCCTGCCTGTCTGGGAGCCCTACTTACAAACAAAACTTACCAGATGGAGACCTTACTTTGAGTTTCCACATTTCAAAAAAATATTCTCACACAACAACAAAGTGACATCAATTTCCACAGAGTAGAAATAGTTTAATAGGCTTCTGACACACCTTTTACTACAGGTAACCCACCAGATGGAGACCCAACTTTGATTCTTCACATTTAAAAAAATAATTGTCACTCACCACAAAACTGGCATCAATTTCCACAACTTTGAGTCTCCACATTTCAAAAAATAGTTTGTAACATTAGCAGCAGTAGCAACAGCAGGCACAGAAAACACCACAAAGATGGCACAGACTTCAATAACGTGAGATCAATACATGAGACTAAAAATGACATCATCACCTAGTCTGCCAAATCTGCGACTGGGGTGCAAAAGTCATCGGAGATCCATGACTTGTTAATTTTGATGAAAGTTAGATGGTCTACACTTTGAGTGGACAGCCAGATGCTCTTATCCATCAGGACACCACCAGCAGGGCTGAAGACACCTTCTAAGAGAAAGCTGGCTGCCGGGCATGATAAAACCTCCAAGTTGTGACAGGCGAGGCCAAAATTAAAAATGATCCAAACCTCTCCTGATGGCATTGATATTGAGCTCCATATACTCTTGCACCATCCTCTCCAATCGCTCACATGTCAGACTTGCACTATGTTTTGCTGGTGCATGGGCTGGTCTAAAAAATGTGTTAAACGACTCACAGAAATTGCTTATGACACTCATACTGCTGCTGCTAATGTTTTTGCGATGATGCCTTGACATTCCCAGGATTGACCATCTAGGACTGGGATGAACACTTTGTGCCTCACTGCTATCTCTGGGAAAACCACTCTTAAGATTGTCTGCAGGTGTATTTCAATACTCCAGCATGTGTGCATCCCTTTCCAGGGTAGTAAGCATCTGTCTAAATTTACTATTGTATCGTGGATCTTAGAGTGGCAACCCAGCAGTCAGCACAATTTCTAACCCTAAAAATAAGGGCATTGTGTTGAAGATAGAGCAGCAAGAAGATTCTCATGTGTTGGGCACTTCCATGAGGTCCAATTCCATGCTGTATTGGTGGTTGATAAACACTCAAGGTTGCTTCCTTGGTAACCTCCTGCCAACCACGGACAATAGAGAGCATATCATTATCCCCTTCATATCCTGACTGTTGCACGTCTGTCACCTCATGCTCCTCAACTTATTCCTTGGCTTCTGTATCTTCACTAACAGTTTGTCTGGTACCATGAGCCCCTTTGATTACTGTAAGCCACCCTCACATGGCATCCACCTGTGCGATGACAGTGCTGAAATTGAAGATATTGTTATCCCTTTAGTATCTTTCCCTGCTTTCAGCTCTTCCTTAGGGAACATCACCTCCTCACGCAGACTATTCAAAGTGTGCTCCAGCATGTAGATGACCAGAATAGTGATGCTGATGAATGCATTGTCAGCGCTAACCATCTTAGAAACCATTTCAAAACTGTGCAGAATGGTGCAGAGGTCCTTCACCTGTGCCCACTCTGCAAGCATGATTTCCATCATGTCATGACTGCGCTGGCCCAGGGTATACAAAAGGACATATACTCCACCAGGGCTCCTTGCTGCTGCCAGGAACAAAGCTAATTAAATGGTTAACCGGTAGGCTGAAATACCTCTGTAGCGATGCAAGTCGCATACAGACCAGGATAGTGGCAAAGAAATTGCTTTACCACCAGGCTGAGAACATGAGCCATGCAAGGCACATGTGTGAGGTTGCCATGGCATATGGCTGCCACCAGGTTTGCACCGCTATTGCACATGGCCTTCCCTTGTTCTATGTTTTGTAGAGACAGTCATTGCTCTAATATGGTCTGGAAACCTGTCCACAACACTTCAGCTGTGTGACTGCAATCTCCAAGATATATTAATTTAAACGCTGCCTGATTGCGGTGAGCCATGGCCACGCAGTGCAGATGTGGAGGAGATTCTATCTGCATTGTTGGTACTCTTGTCTGATAAAGGGAGAGGTTGAAGGCACAGGTGGAGACATTAGAGCTAGTGGAGGAGGCAGAAACAGTAGGGGGAAGTGTTAGATACAGAGATTTGACCTGTGGAGCAGCCCCTTTGCCCGCCTGCCACAACAGCCACCAGAGTCACCCAGTGCCCAGTCAGCAAGATTTAACACCCCTGCCCATGTTTTCTCATTCAGATTTCAGTGGTGAAATGCACCCAGAAAGGCACAGATTTTCTCAGGGAGCGGGTGATGTTGTTGGTGACATGCTGGTGTAGCGCAGGCACAGCTTTCTTAGTGAAGTAATAGCGACTGGGCAACTGGTACTGGGAGACTGCGGCGGCTATCAACTTTCGGAAACAGTCTGTATCCACCAGGTGGAATGGCAGCATTTCCGTGGCCAACATATTGGAGATGGTGGAGTTCAAGCTCTTAGGAGGAAACATTCTTTTGCGTGACCATAACTGGGACCGAGGGCTGGCTGCTGTGTTGAGAGAGAGCGGAGTACTGAGAACAGGACAAACTACTGGACTGTGAGGTGCAGGCGGGGATATTATGGTGGATTGAGAAATATCTGTTGTTCTGACCCAAAAGCAGCACTCATGTCTACTTCCGTAACAGCAGACCAGCTCTCACTCACCCTGACTGTGGTGGGTAAATAATTGTAGTTTCTGATGCCGGATACCTGTGTGAGAATACTTGGAATAGTGATGGAGGAGGAAAAATCAGCAAATAGGTTTGATTTTACAACCATTTTCGATGGTTGGCGATGACCACTATTCCACATTTTAGCTGTTGTGAATTCTGTTTTTGGGCTCCCTCTGGTGGTTACTGGTGGTACTGGCTGACTTTTGTCTTGCACCTGTTCCCATCAGGAAACTGGGAGTTTCCTATTTAGTCTGGCTTCTCAGTCATTCTAGTGCCGGCAATCAATGTTACCAGAGCACCTCTGTTGCTTGCTACCTGCTCCAAGTCTGCAATTCAGCTAAGTTGGATCTTTGGCATTTTTTGTGTTTGTTTGTCCAGCATGCATTTATATTTCTCTTGCTGCTGGAAGCTCTAGTGATCTGAAATTACTACTCCGGTGTCATGAGTTGATAATGGAGTTAAAGTAATTTCAGGATGGCTGTTTAGGGTTTTGAGGTGACCGCGAAGTCCTCTTTTGTATTTTCTGCTATCTAGTCAGAGGGCCTCTCTTTGCTGAATCTATATTCATACTGCGTACGTGTTTTCCTCTTACCTAACCGTTATTATATGTGGGGGGCTACTATCACTTTTGGGGTTTCCCTGGAGGCAAGCCAGGTCTGTGTATTCCTCTACTAGGGGGTAACTAGATCTCCGGCTGGTGCGAGGTGTCTAGGGATAATCGTAGGCACACCCCCTGGCTACTATTAGTTGCGTGTTAGGTTCAGCGTCGCGGTCATCTGAGATTCCATCATTCCTAGAGCTAGTCCGTTTTTGCCTGAGTCCCTGCCATTGGGAACCATGACATTTAGCACAGTGAGATTCCCACACGAAGGCATGTTGATCGCGCATGTGCCGTTTCATGCATGCCGCTGTCAAATTTTTGCAATGTTTGCCTCTATTGAGAGCTTGCTGCAGCGCTGAGAGAGGGGGGGAAGTACAGTGAATCGGACAAACTGCTGGACCATGAGTGAGGTGAAGGCAGAGATGTTATGGTGGATTGATAAAGTTGTAGTGTGCTCTTTCACTGAGATCGGTCATAAACAGTAGGCTTGTCCCCTTCCATTACAGCTGATCTCACTCAGGCTGACTGGAGTGGATAAAGAACCGGAGGTTCTGCGGTTGAAGATCTGCATGACAATACTTGGCACGGTAACAGAGGAAAGGGAAGGAGCAGCAGATGTGGGTGATGGGATGGCTGATGGTTGTTGAGGTCCGCTGATCTGCATTTTACCACAGTGGGATTGCCAGAGCGCATGCTGACTGCACATGTGAAGGCTCCTGATGTAGGAGTCAAATTATTGCACTTTTTCCCTCTTCTGATATTTTTTTGTGAAAAATTCAGATAACGTGTATTAGGTCATCCTTTTATGTCTCAAAAAATGCCCATGGCAGGTAACTGTTGATGCCGTTGCAAACTGCACACATGCGACCAGCACTGGCTACAGCCAGAGATGGGGCTGAGTATGCAGTGCTTACTGTGGTTACGTTACTTTGTGTCTGTGTGGGAAGCCACAACGTAGCCTCTTCATCTTCATCCTCCTCTACCTCCTCTACTGAGCTACTGTGTTGTGTACCTGTGAGATCACATCAAGTGGGATCTACAACCTCATAGTCATCCTCTCTGATCTCACACTCATTACCCTGAGAGTCACCCTCCTCCTCTTCCTGCCCTTACACCACAGTAAAGTCCACGTGCCCCTCTGGTCTTTGAGACTTTTCAGGATCACCTCTACTCTTGGTGGCTAACGTCTGGAGACAAGGGTCTGGATTCTACTGGGATACAACTTTGTTCAGCCCTGGATACAACATGAAAAAATTTTGGCCATCGCTGCAGATGCTTTCCTCCTCTGGATTTTGTAATTCTTCAGAGTATACTTCTGATGCCCATGGAATACAACGTATGAACAGCTCTTCAGAATGGCCTATCTGAGGTTCCCCACAGTCAGTTGAGTGTTTGGAAATATTTGACATGGGGGAAAACATGGATTATTGGGGTGCCACCTCTGAGGATTGTACTGTCTGTGTTGTTAAGGTGGAGGAAGAAGAGGAGAGGCACATGATGTTGCACTTGCCATCCACTGGAACACATGCTCTTTCTGAGCTTCATCTACATGGAGTACCACTGGCGGCTGCCAAAGAAAGGGAGTCGTGTAGTTAACTGGAACACATGGCTGCACCACTATGAGGCCTAATGAATTTTAAGTGGAAATCTGGAATTCTGATTTGCCACTGAAACACAGTTTTAGCACAAATCATTTGGAGCAGCTAATTGGGCCTCGTGGCTGCACCACTGTATTAGGCCTAACAATTTATAAGTGGATATCTGGCCTTCTGAATTGCCACTGAAACACAGTGTTACCACAAATGATTAGTAGAAGATAATTGAGCCTCACAGCTGCTCCACTATATTAGGCCTAACGATTTTTATGTGGAAATTTGGTCTTCTTATTTGCCACTGAAACACAGTTTAAGCAAAAATGATGTGGAGTAGTTAATTGGGCCTCGTAGCTGAATCACTATATTAGGCCTAACAATTTTTACGTGGAATTCTAGCCTTCTGATTTGCCAATGAAACACAGTTTTAGCCTTGTGGCTACACTACTATATTAGGCATAACAATTTTCACGTACAAATCTAACTTTCTGACTTGCCACTGAATCACAATTATATCATAAATGATTTGGAGTAACTAACTGGGCCTCGCGGCTGCAACACTGTATTAGGCTTACTGATTTTTAAGACTGAAATCTTGCTTTCTGATTTGACACTGAACAACAGTTTTAGCACAAACGATTTGGAGTAGCTAATTGGGCTTCGTGGCTGCACCATTATGTTAAACCTAATGATTTTTAAGTGAAAATTTGGTCTTCTGATTTGCCACTGAAGCACAGCCTCTTGGGTACAACACTATATTAGGACTAACGATTTTTACGTTGAAATCTGGCCTTCTGATTTGCCACTGAAACACAGTTTTAGCCTTGTGGCTACAACACTATATTAGGCCTAACGATTTTTACACCGAAATCTGGCATTCTGATTTGCACCTGAAACAGTTTTAGCAGAAACGATTTGGAGTAGCTAATTGAGCCTCTTGGCTGCACCACTATATTAGGCTTACTGATTTTTAAGTGGAAAACTGGAATTCTGATTTGCCACTGAAACACAGTTTTAGCACAAATGATTTGGAGCAGCTAATTGGGCCTTGTGGCTGCACCACTGTATTAGGCCTAACAATTTATAAGTGGAAATCTGGCCTTCTGAATTGCCACAGAAACACAGTGTTACCACAAATGATTGGTAGAAAATAAATGAGCCTCACAGCTACTCTACTATATTAGGCCTAACGATTTTTATGTGGAAATTTGGTCTTCGTATTTGCCACTGAAGCACAGTTTAGGCAAAAATGATGTGGAGTAGTTAATTGGGCCTTGTAGCTGAATCACTATATTGGGCCTAACGATTTTTTACGTGGAATTCTAGCCTTCTGAAATGCCACTAAAACACATTTTTAGCACAAAAAATTTGCAGAAGCTAATTGAGCCTCGTAGCTGCATCACTATATTAGGCCTAACGATTTTTATGTGGAATTCTGGCATTCTGATTTGCCACTGAAACACAGTTTTACCTTGTGGCTACACTACTGTATTAGGCATAACAATTTTCATGTACAAATCTAACTTTCTTTTTAACGTGTTTTTATTGAAATTTTTGTAATAAGAGGAAGGGAGGATAAGGGAAGGGAGGGAAGGAAAGGGTGGGAAATGAAACATGGAAGAATAATTAAAATTTAGAGAACTCACAATGCACAATTCACGTTTCAAACATTGTCTTTAACAGTGTTAATGTAATATTAAGTAATATTATAAGTATTTTGAATCCTGAAACACGAAAAAAACACAAAGAAAAACAATAATTTTTCGGAAGAAGATAAATACGGCACCGCTGAATCGTAGAACCAGCTAAAACACCCAGTAAATCAAGTACAGAACTTGTCACTCCAAACTCTCCATTTTTTTAAATACCTGGAAACATTGTTATTATTCAGAGCAAATCTCCATTCTAGGGTGCGGTGTAGGTGTACCTGGTTGATAATATCATTCACAAATCTAACTTTCTGACTTACCACTGAATCACAATTTTTTCATAAATGATTTGGAGTAGCTAATTGGGCCTCGTGGCTGCAACACTATATTAGGCTTACTGATTTTTATGACTGAAATCTGGCTTTCTGATTTGACACTGAACAACAGTGTTAGCACAAATGATTTAGAGTAGCTAATTGGGCTTCGTGGCTGCACCACTATGTTAAGCCTAATGATTTTTAAGTGAAAATTTAGTCTTCTGATTTGCCACTGAAGCACAGTTTTAGCCTCTTGGGTACAACACTATGTTAGGCCTAATGATTTTTACGTTGAAATCTGGCCTTCTGATTTGCCACTGAAACACAGTTTTAGCCTCATGGCTACAACACTATATTAGGCCTAACGATTTTTACATCAAAATCTGGCATTCTGATTTGCACCTGAAACAGTTTTAGCAGAAACAATTTGGAGTAGCTAATTGAGCCTCTTGGCTGCACCACTATGTTAGGCTTACTGATTTTTAAGTGGAAATCTGGCTTTCTGATTTTGCACTGAACAATAGTTTTAGCATAAACGATTTGGAATAGCTAAATAGGCCTCGTTGCTACACCGCTATTATAAGCTTAACAATTTTTATGTCAAAATCTGGCTTTCTGATTTGCCACTGAAACAGTTTTAGCACAAAATGATTTGGAGTAGCTAATTGAGCCTCGTGGCTGCAACATTACATTAGCCCTATCAATTTTCAAGTGAAAATCTGGCCACTTCGGTAAAACACTATATTAGGCCTGATAATTTTTACATGGAAATCAGGCCTTCTGAAATGCCACTAAAACACAGTTTTAGCACAAATGATTTGGAGTAGCTAATTGTGTCACATGACTGCACTACTATATTAGGCCAAATGATTTTTATGTGGGAATCTGGTCTTCTGATTTGCCACTGAAATGCAGTTTTAGCACAAACGTTTTGCAGAAGCTAATTGAGCCTCGTAGCTGCATCACTATATTAGGCCTAACGATTTTTACATGGAATTCTGGCATTCTGATTTGCCTCTGAAACACAGTTTTAGCCCCGTGGGTACAACACTATATTAGGCCTAACAATTTTTACGTCAAAATTTGGCCTTCTAATTTGCCACTGAAGCACAGTTTTAGCCTCGTGGCTACACTACTATATTAGGAATAACAATTTTCACTTAGAAATCTGACTTTCTGACTTGCCACTGAATCACAGTTTTAGCATAAATGATTTGGAGTAGCTAATTGGGCCTCGAGGCTGCATCACTATATTAGGCTTACTGATTTTTAAGATTGAAATCTCGCTTTCTGATTTAACACTGAACATCAGTTTTAGCACAAACGATTTGGTGTAGCTAATTGTGCCTCGTGGTTGCACCACTATGGTAAACCTAATGATTTTTAAGGCAAAATTTGGTCTTCTGATTTGCCACTGAAACAGTTTTAGAACAATCAATTTGCAGTAGCTAATGCTTCTCATGGCTACACTACTATATTAGGCCTAACGATTTTTACGTAGAAATCTGGCATTCTGATTTGCCACTGAAACAGTTTTAGCACAAATGATTAGGAGTAGCTAATTTGGCCTTGTGGCTGCAACACTATGTTAGCCCTAACAATTTTTAAATGTAAGTCTGGCCTTCTAATTTTCTACAGTTTTAGCACAAACGATATGGAGTAGCTAATGAGACTTCCAGAGAATGCCACACAGTTTTAGCCAAATGTACTTTGATGCTGGAAGATCAATTTCACACAGGACAAGTTCACTTTCAACAGCACCAGTACTAACACAGGAGCAACATCTTTGCACTATTACATTGAGCAAAAGACACCATCAAAATAAGATGTCCCTTTTTATATGCCCAGAGACATGTGACTTTGGCAACCAATCACAGAAGACCGCTGTCATGATATTGTGGATGGTTTCTGTGTCTTGATTGATTGCTAGAGTAAACACAGATAAAGTTAAGTGGAAAAAAAAGTGCACGCCACTTCTGTAAACCTCTTCAGATGCTCTTTTAACCCCTCCACTCCCAAAGTCATACAAAACCATTAGTGGAAAGGCGATGATTTACCAAACTGTGACTGACTTTTGCTGACTTTTAGTAAAAATGCTTGTGAAAGCAAGCACGAATCAGAATGTCTACGTTCATACCAAATTTGAGATTGGCGTACCTTTTCCAAACACATTGTCTCATCTCTACTGGAGACAGTCAGCAACTCCCAGTCTCAGATTGAATGACTGAGCTGTCAATCAACACACTAACAGCTCAGCATGCTCCTGCAACAGACTGGACAACTGAGGTATCAAAGTACTGACAGCTTCAGCATGCCCCTGTACCAGATTGGACGGCTGATCCATCAGTAACTTCATCCCAGACACACTGATGGGTGGAATTGTGACCATACCACTTATTTTATTGGGGCTACCAGACCACAGGTATCCTCAGAAATTATAGATGGAAGGGCCTGACTATCCGCTCAGGCTTCACATCTCTACCAGGAACCCATGATCTCTCCTCTGATCCATATTCCCTCCAGTTGGCGAGGTATTGGAGGTAATTTTGGACCCTATGAGAATCCACAACTCTCTGAACCGTATACTCCAAGTCACCATCAACAGAAACCAGAGGAGGAGGAGATGAGGGAGACGCTGTCGAAGTGACAAACTTCTTTAATAGGAATTTATGGAACATGTTAGGGATTCAAATGGATAGAGAAAGATTTGATCTGAATGAAACCGGATTAACCAGCCTCCAGGATCTCATATAGACCAATAAATTTTGGACCCAACTTTGCTGACTGCATTTGATGATAACTAAACCTTAGCCTCAATCTTAAAAACAGGACCCATCAAACATCTTTTATCATCCTTCTGTTTTTGTGAATCTGAGCAGTCCCGATATTCCTTTGAACCTTCCTAAAGACATCCCCAATTCTCTGCGCGCCGACCTCAACCCCAGGACATTTGCAACTCATCCTTGAAAATTCACCAAAATTCACCAAAAATTCCCCTCAGACTCAATACAGGTATGGCACGCAATTTATAAAACTGAATATTTCAGCGTTATTAGGGAGCAAAAACATAAGATCCATCTTCACAGAATGCAGCCTTATTGCTGCAGAAGTGGCTCTTTTACTTAAAAACGCCCTGGGGGGTGACAAGTTCCCTTTAATCATACTTTAGTGAACTATTACACAAGTAATGTACAAAAAAAAGTCAAATACCAATGTAAAAACATATAAGAATGTTGCAGCAAAAAAACAAATATAAACTCAAACACCAAGATCCAAGATTGCAGAGTATAAATGAAGCATTAGAATTTGCCAACAAACCTGAACCAATCATGACCCCAATGATAATCACTGCTGGTCCTGGGGAAACAACTAAGAAATGATGCTCTAAATTACAGATGAAAGGAAGATATATGACAGCATATTCCGAAAACAAAAATATTTCAAATAAGTCAATTTTATAAATACTGAATGGAACAATCAAAAAGGCAATGTTTATAGATCTAAAATGAAAACAAAAACACATTTCTCTCTGAAGATTTACAGTAAGTAGCACAATTACAGTTGTTTCAAAATGCTTGTAACATAGTCACACAAATTCTGTGCTTGTCCTGTTTCTCAGTTTGCCTGAGGTTTTATCAATGTTTCATGTTAACATTATGGAGGTAGTTCCCTAGAGAAATGTTGCTTCTAAGTGAGAACATGGTACAGTATGTGGCATAATATGTCAGCAGACAGAGTGCTTAGAGCTCTAAAATCTTAAAGAATCACTCCCATTAAAATTTTTATCTTCTTAATATATTATATTCATCATATTATATAGCACTGTTACAATTGCTCATTTTTCCTTTCTACTTTGTAAATTCTTCTATTTTCTCTGCTCTATGTCAAAACAGAAAGTGTCTTTTCCTTGCTTAAATCATTCCCATCTTCAACTCCTGATCCTGCTGCTGCCTCCTCCCACCTAACAGGAACTTTTGCAGAGACTCATGCAGGGAAAATTGACCTCCTGTTTCTGCACAAAGCTTAGAAGGATTCAACGAGTCAGTCAGTTTTTAATCATGCAAATGTCGTAAATCTAATAGAAAAAATAGATTTAAATGGATAGAAAGGTAAAATGAGCAATTGTAAGTACACAGTACTATATAATATGCTAATTGTAATATAATAAGAGGATAAAAACTTGGATGGGAGCGTTTCTTTAATCACTGTGGAGGGACTTCACATTTTTTATGCACACAGCTTTGCTATGTGCACGGGGACGCAAAGTCTTAAAATGGTAACCCCAGCAAGACAACAGATGAATGTCTGCACTCTTACCTAGAGCAGTTATTTGGAGATAAGAGAGAGACATTTATCAATGTTCTTTTTTGTCCGCAAATATATTTTTTCCATCAAAGTAAAGTTGGCAAAAAACGCCTTAATCTCTTAATGCCCCATGATGGATATATCGATCATGGAACATATTTGGGTGTTTGGAGAGAGGGCAGGACCCAGGAGTTGAGCCTTTTAAACAGACAGCAATTGCCTCTAATTGTAGTGACTGGAGAGACTTCCGATACCTCATTCCTCTTGTTTTGATCTATGTGTTTATTGTTTTACTGTAATGTCTATTGTATGTACAAGTCCCCTCTAAAAAGTGCTGTGGAATATGTTGGCGCTATAGAAATAAAATTATTATTATTATTATTGTTACTGTTAGCCCCTTAAATGTTGGTGACAATCAACCACAGTGGCATTTAAGCTATGACATCCTGCCCAGGCATCCATTCTACGCATCCATCACCCTCCACCTCCCTTTCCCCACAAGATGGTAGCAGGGTGCCAATAGATTGCCATTGCCATTTAATTCACCCACTTGGATTTTCTTTTTACATATATACAGAATTTAATATGGTAAAATGAAAGGTGTCATTGAAAACTACAACTCAATTCACAATAAGTAAGCCTGCATATTGTTGTCGACAGAAAATTTTTTTTAATAGCTCTTGGAGGAAAAAATAAAGTGCAATAATAAAAATGTTAAGTCCACTAAGGGGTTAAAACAGCAATATAGAGCAAATGCTGCAATAAATGCAAGCAATTTAACTTAATTTAATTTTTTTAAAATATTTTAAACATTTGGTTTTGGAGATGGTAGTAATAAGAACCTACTAAGCTTTTTAATTAAAGACTATGTTACTCTTTCATGACAATTTACATTTACATAGTGTAGGGATTCACACAGTGTAGGCATTCACACAGGCACTGGATTCTTGTATCAAAACAATGTGACATTTATTTCCACAGGTTGCATAGCACCAATAAACAAAACCATAAGCACAAAATCCCTAGCCTTGTCCAGGCGCTAGCTAAATAAAACAGACCCTGGCTACTCACGCATGGTTGAGGCAGTGCCAGTTTGGTCAAACAAAATTCCTCTTTTCCATAGCAACCACTGATACGTGAAGTTTTTTGCACATGGCCCTGTGCAGACTTCTTTCAGAAAGACTCTGGCTTTTCTCTCCCCCAGCTCTAACACAACCTACTCTGCTCAGCTTCCCCAGCTGCGTGAAAGAAAGCAAGGTGAACCCATTTCTTGATTCTTAGACAAAGCTAGCCAGTTGCATCTACTCAAGACCTGCACTGTAAGGATTTAACCCAGTCCCACCAAGCTTTCCTACAATTGCTATAAATATGTATGCAAATATACTGTATGATTTCCCTTGTACTGATCCAGAATTTTGCCTGTATTATATAATTGAGAACTCCATTCTTAAAGAGGTTGTCCACTACTAGGACAATCTTTTTTTAAACCAAATGTTTGGCCCTGATAAAATAATAAAGCATATATCAGGGCTTAACATTTGGTTTAAGAAGGGGTTGTCTTAGTAGTGGACAACCCATTTAGCTCTTCTGGTTACAATTGTAAAAGAAACTGGTTGTGAAACACATCTTCAGTAGTTGATCTTATGCTACATAATGTAGTGTCAATATAACCCTGTCTCATATTTGCATCTGTATATATACAGTATGTGTGTGTATATATATTGTAGGGGTTGTACTCGCTCTGGTGCAGCGGGTGACAATCAGGAGGCACGTTCCTTTTAAAGTTCACAGGGTTTATTGCCTCATAAACCCACAAAACAAAACAGAGAGAACAAACAGCCTTTAGCTCAGGAAAAAGAAAGTACCGTATTTTTCGGACTATAAGACGCACCGGACCATAAGAGGCACACCAAATTTGGGGTGAAAATTGCAGAAATTTTTTTTTTATAAGATGGGGGACCGTCTTATTGTCCGAATTTACAGTATCTTACCTGAGGGCTGGCGGTGGCAGAGCAGGGTCGCAGGAGGCATGGTGTCGGCAGAGGTGCGGTGATGTGGTGGGCGATATGGTGTGTATCTGAGCAGGGTCCCTTCCTGTTTAGGTGGGCGACACCATGGCCTGGTGTCCATGGGGGTTGCAGCAGTGCTGTGGTGGCTGAAGAGGTGCAGGGATGATGAGGCGTAATGAGCGGTATGGCGTGAGCAGGGTCCCTTCCAAAGGTGAGGTGACGCAGCGGCCCGGTATCCAAGGTAAGCAGCAGAGCCGGGTGAATCATGGCTTTATCGGTGGTGGTGGCCATCTTCCTGAAGCCGCGCGTGCGCAGATGAAGTGCTCTGCTTCCCGGGGCTTCAGGAAAATGGCCGCGGGAGGCCGCGCGCGCACAGATCGGCGAAGCCGAGTTCGCAGATTTAGATCTCGGCTTCAGGAAAATGGCCGCCGCGATCTCCATCTGCGCACGTGCGGCCTCCCGTGGCCTTTTTCCTGAAGCCCCGGGAAGCAGAGCACTCCATCTGCGCACGCGCGGCCTCAGGAAGATGGCCGCCGCCACCGATAAAGCCATGATTCACCCAGCTCTGTTACTTACCAGGCTGCTGTGTCACCTCACCTGTGGAAGGTATTCCGCTCACGCCATACCACTCACTGCGCCTCATCATCCCCGCACCTCTGCCGCCACCACACCTCTGCCACCGCACCTCTGCTGCCACCACACCACTGCCGGTAAGCCTGCATCCCAACTATAAGACGCACCCCCCATTTCCCCTCTTTTTTTGGGGGAAAAAGTGCATCTTGAAGTCCGAAAAATACGGTAAATGTGTCCAGTCCTTTAAGCTCAGTCCTGGAGCCGCAACACACATTGGAGGCTTTCACCTCCCCACATACAGGTCCTGTGTTAAGCATTAGGCTACATTATATAGCTCTAACCACACCCAGGAACCCATCACATGATTAGTCACATGGTAGTGACATCATCACAGGTCCTCAAACACATATAGAGATATGATGATGCCCCTACCCAGGGGTAAGGTATATGGGTAGCTAGACCCTCCCATCTCTCACAGCTACCCATAACCTGGACCCAAGTGTACTATTGATCCCTTAATGCTTATGTGCATTAAAGAAAACACTCCGGGTTACATCACACAGACAAGCCATCTTTGCGATACATACCTTCTGTTGACTATACGACCTTTAGCCACGCTACAATATATATATATATATATATATATATATATACATATATATATAACAAGAAAGTGCTACATAGAGATTAGTGAACACTTAAATGCTCAGAAGCTTGTTACTCAAGCCAAGGAATTTCTAATGCTTGGGTGCTCATTTCAAGTAACGAGTATAGTAGGAGTCAATGGGAAATCTGAGCATTTTTCCAGAAGACCCTACAAGGAGGTCTGGGGGGCAGTGAAAATGTTAAAATGGATAGAAAAAGTGTTGAATGGAAGAAGAACAGCATGAGGAAGGCCCCTGGAAGCAACTCTAACTCCAAGATCACTGTTGAGAACAATAGTGTCACACTTTTACTCCACTTTAAGGACTGACAATAAAACATTCAAAATTGATGAGAAATTGGAGTTTACATGAAAAAAATATTAAGAAACATTTTTTCTTGTATAATGTCTTGCATTCGAGGCATAACTTAGAAACAAAAAGTGCCAAAAATTAGGGACTCAAATACTTAGTATTGTAAATGTATTAGACATACAGTAAAAGAAAGCATCATACACATTCTGTTCAAATTGTAATGTAGAGGTACTAGTTGACACATAAAGGCTATGCACTAAGTGCAAATCCTGACCAAAATTACAAGCAGGGTCATCCATACATCCTTGAAGGCACCAATTCTAGTGCTTCATTCAAATATTGTGAAAAATTTAGTTGATCAGAGTTTAGTTGTGTTACTTCTGCACACATAAAAATTCTGCACACAGTGCAAAACCTGCCAATAATTACAAGCAGCGTCATCCATACACCCTTGAAGACACTAACTGGAGTGCCACACCCCAAAAAATTAAGAAAGTTTAATTATGGTAATTATACACTCATAAAGACTTTATACAAAGTGCCAAGACAGGAAAAAAATATAGGTAGGATCATCCAGTCATCCATAGATCCTTGCAGGCCACAAGGGAAATACAGTAATTCTCTTCAGGTGTCCAAGTCTTATCGGGAGGCTAGTGGGATTGCCTCCACCTGCTTTCTGGAGTCCAATTCACAGGTGCCTGGGCAATAAGTGATCTGGCTTTGGGTAGTGCTGGAGTCCTTGACAAGTAAAAATGGGCCACAGCTCTCTGTGTCACCTGCTCTCACATACAAGGTGGGGAACCCCAAGGACAGTCTGATCTCTCAGGGGTTGTAGCCCCATGTAAGGCCTCTCACAGACATGTTCATTTTGCAAGCATGGTTCATCCTGCTCGCTTCCTTCTCGGATCACCCCATCACATACCAGCAATGTTGCCCCTCAATTTTGAAAAACATGAACCTGATTTCAGTTGTCAGCTCTTGCAGCCTTCAAGACGTGTCCTGTTTCTACTGCCCGCTGGTTCAATGATATGTGATGAAAAATACAAAACTCTTCTATGGACCCCAGCGCCACTGCCGGTCATACATAATGACCTTCCATTGAGATGCCAACTTTCAGTACTTTGCAGCAGCTCGCTAGCTTTTATCCATATCTTTTCCTGGCTAGCCTCCTTGTCTCTTCCGGCCATTCTGGGCCCCACTGTTCACTCACTAGTTGCTGGATCTTGGCTCTTCCGTCTGCAGTCCACAAGAACCCCAGCAGTAAAGTCTGCAGCCTGAGTTTGGACCTTGATCGTTCTGGGAAAGTGGCCATTCTGCACCACAGACGCTGCTGTCACGCGTGCTACTTCTGGCTCTGATGTTCCTCTGGTCGCTCCTTCAGGAGTCTCACTGGATTCTGCCACCTTTGTCTCGTTGTTGCCCATGTTACACTGTACGGATTACTAACTAAATTCAGAAAAAGTTTTGAATGCTTTTTTGGAGTGCTATATGCTACCAAATGTACCCCACAGCCCATAATTCTCTAAAGATGAGTAATTGAATACTTAAAATGTTTTGAGCGCCTTTTTTGAGGGTTATATACTACCGAAATATATCCCAGAGGAAGAAATACTCTATAGATGAATAATTGAAAACTGGAAAAAACATTATCGCTTTTTTGGTGGATTATATACTACCACAATGTACCCCAAAGCACATAATACTCTATGGATGAGTAAGTGAATCCCGGAAAAAATGTCAATTCTTTTTTGAAGTGTTAGAGGCCACAGAAATGTACCCCAGACCATGGAATATTCTGTGGATGAGTACTTGAATACAGAAAAATGTTTCATTGCTTTTTGAGCTATTATGTACAGTGGGGGAAATAAGTATTTGACCCCTTACTGATTTTGTAAGTGTGCCCACTGACAAAGACATGAACAGTCTATAATTTTAGGGGTAGGCTAATTTTAACATTGAGAGATTGAATTTCAAAAATAAAATCCAGAAAATCACATTGTATAAATTGTACATAAACTTATTTGCATTTTGCAGTGAGAAATAAGTATTTGATGATCTACCAACCATTAAGAGTTCTGGCTCCTAATCAACTCATTACTTACATTAAAGACAGCTGTCTTACATAGTCACCTTTATAAAAGAATCCTGTCCACAGACACAATAAATCAGTCAGACTCTAACCTCTACAACATGGGCAAGACCAAAGGGCTTTATAAGGATAGTATACAAATTAGGTCACCTGCGCTAACAAAATGAAAAAGGGTTCAATGAGCAAATGAGACAACGACTTTAGTTAGCCTTAGGAGGCTAGTATGCATGAGTATGAGTGGACGGCCAAAAAAAAAAATATATATAGTGCACTGGCTGGTTTCACAATGCCAGATAATAATAAAAAAAAACATTACCTCACAGTAACCAGTGATAGCAGTCGGATGTTATAATGCTTGGCTGGTTTCACAATGCCAGACAATAATAAAACATTACCTCACAGTAACCAGTGATAGCAATCGGATGTTATAAAGCAACAACTACTCCGGAATGGTAAAACGTTGGACGAGGGCCCTGACGAAGAAGGTCCGGTGACCTTCGAAACGCGTAGGCAATTTGGTCCAGCACCCGTCCCCCCCTCTTTGCTCTTCACTCTAGGTGACGTCACCCAGACCACACCCCCTTCACACACCGCTTCTATCTAGCGGCGCCTTCGGCCGAGGCTTGCCGCCCAGCGGTGCTCCAGGTGTACGTGGAGGCTGAGCAGCAGCAGGGGAGGACGCTCCCGCAGCTCTGCCACCTTACACCGTTGCTCCGACCCCCAAAGCCCTGGACAAACAGGCCGCAGGTCGCCCCTTCCCGTCCGACGTTTTACCATTCCGGAGTAGTTATAGGACCGACACTGCAGCTGTGCAACAACAGTAAGTGTTTGCTTCACATATATCTGCTTCAATTTCTATATTTATTTAGGCATTCACTTGTTGTTGCTTTATAACATCCGATTGCTATCACTGGTTACTATGAGGTAATGTTTTATTATCGTCTGGCATTGTGAAACCAGCCAAGCATTATAACATCCGACTGCTATCACTGGTTACTGTGAGGTAATGTTTTTTTATTATTATCTGGCATTGTGAAACCAGTCAGTGCACTTTATATATATATATATATATATATATATATATATATATATATATATATATATATATATATATATATATATATATATATATTTTTTTTTTTTTTTGGGCCGTCCACTCATACTCATGCATACTAGCATCCTAAGGCTTACTAAAGTCGTTGTCTCATTTGCTCATTGAACCCTTTTTCATTTTGTTAGCGCAGGTGACCTAATTTGTATACTACTCTTTTCTTTTGTTTTATGACAGATCTAGCACAGTGACTGTCTAGGCACCAGCAGCTTTCTACATACCTACTTATATATTTCTTTCTTACACTTTCTGTGAGCGCCGGTGTGTTCTTATCCCTTTTTTGTTTCTTAGGCTTTATAAGGATGTCAGGGACAAGATCATAAACCTGCACAAAGCTGTAATGGGCTACAAAACCATAAGTAGGATGCTGGGTGAGAATGAGACCACTGTTGGTGCAATAGTAAGAAAAAGGATGAAATACAAAAAGAATGTCAATCGACATCGATCTGGGGCACCATGCAAAATCTCATCTCGTGGGGTATCCTTGATCATGAGGAAGGTGAAATATCAGCCTAAAACTACACAGGTGGAACCTGTTAATGATCTCAAGGCAGCTGGGACCACAGTCACCAAGTAACACATTACGCCGTAAAGCAGGGGTGGGGAATCTTTTTTCTGCCAAGGGCCATTTGGATATTTATACCATCCTTTGGGGGCTGTACAAACTCCACCCACAAAGTACATCCTGACTCTGGCACGCACTGGTTTCAGGATGTAATATTTCATTGCATGCCGTTCAGTGTTCAGTAGTGAACACTGCATATGTGTGCTAACAAAGCAAGGAGAAATTAATGAGCTGGTTGTAATCAAAATACACCTCCCAGCCCAAGAATGCAGTCCCTGAGAATCTGCTCAGGGGCCTAATAAAAGGTCATTGAGGGCCGTAAATGGCCCTAGGGCCTGAGGTTCCCCTCCCCTGCGGTAAAGATTTAAAATCCTGCAGTGCCCGCAAGTTTCCCCTGCTCAAGAAGGCACATGTGCAGGCCCATCTGAAGTTTGCCAATGAACACCTGGATGATTTTGTGAGTGTTTGAGAGAAGGTGCTGTGGTCAGATGAGACAAAAATTGAGGTCTTTGACATTAACTCAACTCGCTGTATTTGGAGGAAGATAAATGCTGCCAATGACGCAAAAATCACCATCCCCACTGTCAAGCATAGAGGTGGAAACATTATGTTTTGGGAGTGTTTCTCTGCTAAGGGCACAGGACTACTTCACTGCATCAATAGGAGAATGGATGGAGCCATGTACTGTAAAATCCTGAGTGACAACCACCTTCCCTCAGTCAGGAGTCAGGATATTAAAATGGGTCATGGCTGGGTCTTCCAGCAAGACAATGACCCAAAACATACAGCCAAGG